>NW_017842060.1:3358688-3397908 GCF_001891065.2 Hippocampus comes
CTCGGGATTTCCGAACTCCATTCCTCCCTGCCAAGCCAGATTGAGTGTCTTCATGGGTAGCTCATTCCTTCTACTTTTTACACCCCCGGTTCCCTGCCTCGGTCCCCCAAGGCCAAGCAAGGGAGGCGGAGGGTGTAAGATATAAAGACCAGACAGATGAAGTGACATCTGAGCAAGGCAGGCCAGAGAGAGCGAGAGAAGGCAAAGCAGGGACTTGCATCCACTTCCCTCCACATGACAAGCCAGTGAACTCCTCCTGAACCCTGACATCAGAAGAATATTGGGACCTTTCCTTTTAACTGGACATGCTACGGATCCTGCTTCTGACACCGCGTTCCGTTCCAGTCATCTCTCACGTCTAACACACTTTGACCCTCATCAACTAATAAATGCGGAGGAATTTTAGTCAGGAATAAATATAGCACACGCATTGAGTGGCGAAAGTGAGGGGAAGGGTCCTTCATTTATTTAGTATATTAGTCATCTCATTAGCAAATTCTCAGTTTAAGTTACTACTGTAAAAATTATTATTAGTGTTTATATAAATATGTTGTTCATTTTGCGTAAAAGGTGTCCTAAAAGCAAATTCTTCATTATTTGTGTGTAGGCGTGGTCTGACGCTATTCTAAATTTGTTGCAGAGTATGCACCGATTCAAGTTCGAAGTTATTGATAAATAACATTTGCGGGTCAAACATACGAACGCACGTTTTTGTGCTCAAATTGGTTCCTACGCACAGTTTGTACATGATTGCCATTGTCTCCAGGGTCCCCTGAACAGGACAGGCAACAGATCCCACTTCTGACACCATGTTGGGATAAAGATGGACAACTTGTTGTTCTTATCGCTGGGGTCCATTACACACAGGTCACTTGTCTCAAGAATCCTTCCAACAAGGCACTCCCCGGATTCCACTTCTGACACCAAATTGGGATCAAAACATAATTACACATTTTAATCATCATCACATGGCGCAGGGGTCCTTCCAACTGGGCGGGCCACGAATCCTACTACTGACACCATTTTCAGATTAAAAAAAAAAAACAGCATGTTTAGTGGGCACTTTCTTTTGAGCGTGGTGGCGATAGATTTTGATTTTGTACGATGGCATGCTGACACGGCCGTCAGCCATCCAGCGTGATGCACATTTTGATTTTTGCGATGAAAGCCACGCTGCCCCCTCGCTTCCCCGTTCCCAGTGGACCAGAGTTAATCATGTGGGCATCATCCAGATATCACCCTCCTTTCCCCCCGTGCTCCCGCTCCATTGGCATAGGCACAGCGAGCTCGACCTTGGCTGGGTGTGAATAATTGGCATGCAGGGGCATGGTGGGAGGTGTTGTAGCTCTGATTGTTGTTGCCCCACAGGAGAATACTGTGCATATAATGCTTTCCTGACACTGCAATAAGCACCACGGGCAGAAATCTAACACTGCACGGGACATGTGACGGAACGGTAGCAGTGTCTGCTTCCGTGCTTCGGATTTCTATGTCATCAATTTGCACCAAATTGCTATTAGCGACGCAGTTAATTAACCTCCTAAGCTAATCATCCACATGAAGAACAGCTCGAAACCTACAAGGAGGCAAATTATTCAATTTTTTTTGGACACAATTTCAAAAAGTGTCTGAATAAATGACCCAACATTCTTTGGCTAAGATTAAATTGAAGGATGAGAGTACATTTAATATCCACTTGTCCCACTCTGGTTAATATCACTCGGTTAACGGGGAGCGGTCACATCTCGTTACCATTGTGACTAATGGTAGAGCAAGGGCGTTGCGACAAAGCGAGGGCTACTCAGTGTTTGCCACTTCGGCCCCTACCCCACTGGGGGGCGAACACTTCTCACGACTGGCGAAGGTAGAAAAATGCGCGTTCACGTCAGGGTTCGTTCAAGGTGGCGAATGTCCGCCACGTTGCCGCCAACTCGAGCCCAGACGCAGACTAAGCCAACCAAACTCCATCAGCGGACGTCATTCACAAGACCACACCCCGTCAATCAAACACGCAAATACTACAGGGCATACACTAATTCCACTTTCGAAAAGCATTCTATTCTTGACACTTTTTTTTTTTTTAATCCTGTTTTATGATGTTAGTCCCCTATCTATGTTTAATCTGCGATATTCAGTAGGTGAACCGCGATTTATCAGGGGAACGCCGGAGTCTGCTCGGTGACCTAAAAGCATCGCACGTGAGCAGACAAAAAGGTCAAAACGCACGGACCAATATTCATAATAGAGTGGACCAGTGCGATGAAGTGGGCGTACCGCTGATATAATGAAAACAGTCTGTCCTTGGTGACATTGTACTTGATATATTTGGAGTCCTTGTCGCCTTTGTCGCTGTCTATATCATACGTCGTGGATCTGAATAGCCTTCCCGTTTCCTGCTCCGCATGAGAGCGCGCACACACGGGAAGGCCCTTTTGAGCGTGACCTCTCTTGTCCATACATCTCCTCTGCAGCCATCAGTATCACTGTCCGGCGTCTTGCATGCTCTCGGCTCCTGTTGGGTTCTCAAACCTGCCCGACGCAGCCCTGTGCTTTTTTTTTTTTCCCCCCTCCTTCTACCTCCGGTATAAAACAGCAGCCAATTGTCAGAGGGAGAGCAGGTCGGCGTGACAGAGGTGGAAAGCTAATGAAGTTATTTGACGGCGGGCCTGGCCGCGGAGCGAGAGGTGAGGCGCGGCGGACAAGCGCCTGGCAGCGAGACGGATGAGGCACGAGGCGAGAAAAGCGGGAGGCGGCGGAGGCGCGGGCAAAAAGAACACCAATGTATGTAGCGTCGGTGGCAGGTGTCAGAAGGCTGTGATACCACGCAGACAGACTGATAGCGTCGCGGCGGCGGCAGAAAGGGAGCAGACTCGGGAGCTCGAGATGGCCAGTCACCCAGAAAGACACCCTCCGTCTGCTTCTCGGCTCGATTCACACGATGACATGCGAGAAAAACTGGACACTTGTCTCCCGTGTTGTGTATGTGAGATTCTGACAGACAAAAAAAAGGCTGCAGCGTGAGCTCGGCCTTGTCGGGATTGAATCGTTACTTGTGCGGAACGCTTGTTCTTTTTGTTAAGGAGAGTGTTAAAAGCTCGGGAGAAGCGTCGGTATGCTATTAGGAAATGCAGGCTCAGGCTGATTTTAAGACCGCAAAAGTTGTTACACTCTGGGCGCCTGCGTATCTTTACAAATTCTCACATGATGCATATTCCTTTCGCAGTTGCGAATGACTCCCATCGATCCTAATAAAATGGCATTCTTACATCAAAACACACGTGGGATAAAGAATTACAGTACTCTGAATGTCCACTTGTCACACTGTTTGAAATGAGCCCGTTTTGAGGGGGCGGTCCTGTGTCATCACCCCGCCCCTGATACCGTGGGGCCAACGACCAGTTCAGCTTTTGTTACCATGACGACTCGCAACGAGCCAATAGTCTACTACTTGTAGAAGCAGCACTTTACTGAAACGTTTCATGTGTCCTCGTTCTTTTCGTCATCTACTCCTCTTTTACCTTTATATATTGTCCATGCGCATTTGTGTGCTTGGGTCCTTGTGGGTGGTAGGGGTGGCCGCAGGTCGGTTGATTTTTAACAATGTCAAGCATTTTCGAGTTCCATGGTCATGTGTGAAAAGCGCTCGACAAGTTTGATTGATTGGCCGGGTGGGAGAAATGTTCTCGTTACCATGACGACAAAGGGAGGAGCAAAGGGCTGGATTCGAACCTGTGCACTGTGAAACGGACGGGTTAAACAGTCGACCACCATGCCGCCCACATATATGCAACTGATGTTTGAACACAAACAGTGCAGCAACACTTTTTGACATTAAATTACATATAACAGTACTCACATTCTTCGGCAGGATTGTTTATCTTCTGCGGGGACCTGACCTGTCTATACTGTACAGGAGAATGGCCATGAAAAATGGAATGCGGGTGAGGGCTTGTTCGTTTCTGCTTGCAGCTTTGTCTTCTGTTTTTATATGAGTGCTTGTATCTGCTCATGTAAAAAAAAAAAAATTTACGTGTTTTGTAAAATGGGGGAATAAATGTCCTGTCCCCGTCAGATCCAACATGGCCTGACATGCTTCTAATTAGAGGACGTCCTTCCAGGTGCTGACCAGGTTATACTTAGCCTGCCCGCCGACATCCGACGACGTGACATTTCCAGCTGGTACAGGCTGCGACCCCCGCACCACTGCCCGTGAACTTGAAGGTTGCCCTGCCACCAACACCCCCCCCTCCCCCGCGCCCCTCGCTGGCTTTTCTCCCTCTTGAATTACATGTACCCCCTGCACCCCGGCTTGCCATGGTGTGGCACTGTGGCATTGCTCACCACACGGCACCTGTCCCGTTTTTGCTGAGCCCTCTACCCTGACGGCATGACACTCATTAATCAGAGGGGCCCTGAGTCGGCGCAGATGGATGAGGCGGGATGAAAGGGTTGGCGGGCCTTTGGCTGGTAGAGATGTTAGGTGAGATGGTCCAGGGTGTGTACGTGTGGGAAAAAAAGGGGGTAGATTTCTGCTGTGGACAGTGGCAAGTGGACAGACAGGCTTCTGATTCTGAGCAATGGCGCTCGAACAGCGCTTCTGTGAGATAAAGACTGTCTGGTTTAAGGCTGTGCCATGACAAACAGTCAGCCATAACACGGTGTACTTTTTTACGAAAATTTGAAGCTAGTTGTGTTTCGAAAGTCTTGTTTTGGCACACTGTGTAATGAGATGAGACATGAGATACAAAGCGGACTTTTATTGGAGGTGGCTCCGTAGCTAATTATTAATTATTCATCTAAGGCGGATTAGATGTGGCCCAGTTTCTCTTGAAGACATCTGCGAAGCGGCGGTGGCGGCGTTGGTGTGACAGCTCTCTCCAGAAGCTCCAGAAGGCTGCGTCCTTTGGCGATTGCCAGATAAGGATGACGAAGCCGTGATTTATATCGCCGTGTACGCAAGTTGCACGAGAGTCGCACTATGGGAGGGGGATCACAGACGTGTAGGAGGACAAAAGTTGAGAGTAAAGTCAGCGAAATAAATGAGGTGAGGTGTGGACTGCTGGTGTTCCCCATGCAGTGAAGCCGCCAATGTATGCTTAATGCTGCTTGCTTATTTTTTTTCACGTGTATGCGGTTCACATTGCCAATTTACAAACACAATTCCACCATCTTTTTATTCTCCACAGCAGCCAACCAGAGGGAGGCATTGAAGTCGCCCTTCCACGTGAAGGAAGAACCCAAAACAGAGGAAGCCTTGAGTCCAAGACCGGCCTCCCAGTGTCAAATCCCACCAAGCTTCCCCGGGACATTCTGCCAGGACGGGATAACGGGCTCCGCGGCAGCAGCTTCCGACCGCCCGGGGTCCCTCAAACCCACCCAAGGGAGCCCACCGGCTGCCAACAGCTTACTGAGCCAAGACATCAACATGAAAGTGGCCTCAGAGTTGCTGATCAAGCTTTCAGGTAGAGTAAATGCACACTTGGGCATCTGTACATGTCAGGGCAAGGTACCACTGTGGCATCCCATCGTCTGGTAGTGGGAATGTATTGATGACAATGATCCTGATCGTTTGAAACCTGTAAAACAGGCTGACCGAACAGTCAAATACAAAATGAATACACTCGCAAGCAGCATGGAGCCGATGCTCAAACCGGACTACGTGGTAAACGGCCAACCCGACTGACTCAATCTATTGTGTTTTTATATTTGTATTTATCCATCCATCCATCCATTTTCCGATCCGCTTATCCTCACAAGGGTCATGGGGGGTGCTGGAGCCTATCCCAGCTGTCTTCGGCTGTAGGCGGGGGACAACACCATGAACCGGTCGCCAGCCAATCGCAGGGCACACAGACGTATAACCATCCACGCTCACACTGACACGTAGGGACAATTTCGAGTGTGCAATCAGCCTGCCATGCATGTTTTTAGAATGTGGTTGGAATCCGGAGTATCCGGAGAAAACCCACGCAGGCCCGGGGAGAACATGCAAACTTCACACAGGGAGGCAGGAGCTGGGATCCAATCCACGACCTCTGCACTGTGAGGTCGACGCGCTAACCACTCGCCAATATTGGTATTTATGTTTTACAAGACAATATTTGTTTTTCCATAGAAATAATACATGATTGAAGGTTGGTCATAAACTCCCGCAAGTTCCGACTTGGAAACAAATTTTGGTTCCTTTGCCATCATTGGATTGCAACTCTGTCATAGACCGCGGAACAGCCTTTATTTATTATTACTGTAGACTGCTAGAAGTGCAGTCTGTAGCTCACATACCTTCAAGTGTAATAAAAAATAAATAAAATGCCGTGCTTAGCAATGTTAAACGATTAAAGTCCTCCTTGACCCACACGCCAAGCTACAGCCAGTAGTTTTTGTGTGAAATGGCTCACAACAACAACATGACCTCCCTGGTGGTGGTATCTCTTAAACGATTGCATTTACTGAGGAATTCTTCGAGACGCTTCCAGGTCACGCACTGATATTGATATTTTTTGCTACGGTGTTCTGCGGGTTTGGCCAAACAACAAGTTGCATTCTTAGCTGTACTCCGCCAGACTGAAACACTTTGAAAGGGGGTACAATATGGGTGGCTTTCTTTTGTGGTATGCTTAATCTTTTTTTTGTTTGTTTGTTTTTTTCCCTTCACACTGCCATGAAGCATATGTCACTTGAGAGCAAAAAAATTGGAATTATAATAATTGGACCCTGCAGTATAAATCCAGCCTATGAGGTATATTAAAGATTGTTTGTACTGTTTTGCCGCCAACCTAAAAAATAAATAAATAAATTCTGAGGCCACCAATTAGAAAATGAGACCCTTGTTCTAACGCAACCGAGACCCCCCCGGTTACGTGGTAATGGCGCAAAATGATTTTGCCTCTGGACATTGGTGCGTCATTGCTAAATCGCTCTGCCGCTGCTTGTTTGAGTCCAAAATGAGCTGTGAATGCCAGGTCGACTTGGAGTGTGTTGTTTGTCCATTGCTGCAGAGTGACTCTCAGGCAATTTAAAAATGTCAACTGTGTGCCAACGAGGCTAAGTTCAGTGTTGAGTTGATATTTGGAAAAACGTCTAAATAAAAAAACAAACATTCTGGTTGGCATGCTCATGATAAACTCAGTAATAAGCTGTTGCAAGCACACAACAGTCTTCCTATTCCACTGCTGCGGATCAGGAGTTTCCTTTGACTTCATTGTAGGGTGCATCGTAGGAATGGGGTGGACGAAGAAATGTCACTGTCGGTTCATTGGTCGGCAAAGAGTGGTCTCCCTTGGGGTTGACAAAGGAATGGGAGAATCTCTCTTGATTGTTCTGAGCTCCTTACTCTATTCCGGCTTTGTGTTGAGCGGAGCAAAGCTGCCCAGAGGAGTTCATGGAGCTTCTCTCGTTCAGACGACAAAATCGTTGACAAGGTGGTTGCAGAGCCTCCAAGTTGAAAAGTTGACTGTCAAACCGATACAGAGAACACAATTACATTTTGTATATTTAAACACCAACCAGGTGCAATTAAACCATCAAATTTTGTCGAACTAAAGTGCCGTATTTTCCGCACTAAAAGGCGCACCTAAAAAAAAGCCTTCCATTTTCTTATAAAGCTCACAGCGCACCTTAAAATCCAATGCGCCTTGTTTATGGTCATTACGGTAATACTTTGACCCCAAAATGACTCCTTGCTCGAGACATGCTGACAACGCAGAGTTCAAACTTAAGGCGATCGGTTACGCAGTTGAACACGGAAATAGAGCAGCGGCAAGAGAGTTCAACGTTAACGAGTCAATGTTATAACGTGCTGTTGGTTAAGTGAACTGTCTCGCTGCTTTATTAAATAAGTTTTACTGACATCTGATCGTTCTGTTGGCGTTTCCTTGAGCGTAGCTCCATCTAGTGGATGCATTGTAGATTGCGTCTTATAATGCGGTGCGCCGATGTGGTATTTTTGCCATTCAAGTATCTTAGCTATTTGTGGAGAAAATACATCTATCCTGTACTTGTACAGCTTCCACCTCCTGTGTACAGACAGGATCTTTCATGTCATTTTACACTATTTTCCTGTGCCGCTGCTCGG
This sequence comes from Hippocampus comes, assembly GCF_001891065.2. Taxonomy (NCBI): domain Eukaryota; kingdom Metazoa; phylum Chordata; class Actinopteri; order Syngnathiformes; family Syngnathidae; genus Hippocampus; species Hippocampus comes. The sequence continues at coordinate 3,366,763 of NW_017842060.1, forward strand.
TTGACCCAAGTGAGACAAAAGATGGCGAAACGTTCATCTGATGCTCGCTCGCTCGCTCTCTGTCCTCAGAGCGCAGTGCCGGTGGTTGCCAGGGCAACGGGAGGGTGGATGGAGAGGATTGTGGAGAGTGACAGCCTTGACAAGAGTCTGGACCCTGGAGTGACCCTGGGGTGGGGAGAGGAGGAGATGTAAGGATGAGGAGAAGGGGGCCAGGGAAAGGTCAGCGCGTTCACAGTCACATGTGATTACAGTCATGAGGTTCAAGGGCGTCCGCACAATCACCTCCTCTCTATGTCCACTGCAGAGGGGTCAGCGGGAGAGCAGCCATAATGCAATAAGGATGCATAATACGCAAATCACATTGAGGGGTGGGGAGGGGAGTCAGAGCGGGTTTAAGTCTTTGCCAGAGCGTCCCAATGTGTCATACCGTAGTTGTGTGCAGGAAATCAATGTAGCCCTTTTCAATAAAGGGTTGGATTTGAATGATCGATTAATCGACAAAAAAAAAAAATCTTCACTCCAACATATTAGAAATTGCAAAATGCCACACACAGTGAAATTAGTAACAACTGCGAGGGCGGCAATACGTACAAACTGGCATATGTTCTATTGCTACCGCTTAGTAGCGGACCTTCTCTGCCCCGTCTTCCTGCTCTTAATTATGCTTTTTCTAGGAGTGCTCGGTGTTGATGATTGCTTAAAAATCATCACAAAAGATGAACTGTGATACAGTGAGGGATATATGATATGAACACAACCCGTGTTGTCATCATTACTGCACATTGTGTGGTAACGTGAATTGCATCATCCCGTTTTTAACTAGGTCACCCCCCTCCCCTCCCCTCCCCTCCCCAGCCCCCAAACTCACATCTCCCAACCCTCCACTCTATCGCTCCTCGCATTCTTATCACACATTGGACGGTCATGCAACCACCCACATCTGTTTAAAAAAACTAATAATAAAAAAGAAAAAAAAACAGGCTGCCAGTGTCTGGGGGCTAATTACGCTGGGCTAAATAGTCCCGGCGCCACCGGCTAAAAGCGCGCCAGCAGATGGGCTCTGGTGTTTGTGGGGTAAGGCGGGGGGGACCGATGTACGGTGGCGCCCTGACAGAGTGGCATCAATGCGGGTAACAGCCGTGACGCCCACTTGCCAGCTCGGTGTTGCTGCCATAGGTGTGAAATCACACGTTGTGCTCGCTGGCACTCGTTGGAATCAAAAGCCAGTCTGACCACTGAGGAGCTTGCAGACTACAAATGACTTGCCTGCACATTCACCTCAAACAAGAGTTATTGACTCCCGTTGGCTATCAAAGGGATGATTCAATAGGCACCGACGCAAGGACAGTGAAGCTCCGGCATAGCGAGTGAGCCCCGTGCGAAAATCCTCACGTAACTAACGATCACACGAAAAGGTTTGTAATTGCCAAAAGGCGACGCAAGATTAGACAAGGCTCTGGCCTAACTAAGCCCCTCCCCCACGAGTTTATCATCGATGCATGGCACCGCACCAAGATGCCACCAGATGGTGTCAAAGTAATGTAACATGGCTTGAGATATTCTGTCAAAGTTAAAACTTTGGAGATTTATTGATCGCATTTTATAAAAGTTAACAGTTATATTTACATTTACTTCCTCACATGTGCAGCCCAACTTAGAGGAGTCTCTGGTGCGAACTGGACAAACACCAAGTAAAGGGAGTTTTACTCTCAATTTTACTCGCTTGACACTTGTTGGAGAAGTCTAAAGTAATTTGTGTGCTTTGCAAAGCCAAATTCAAATACCACGTTCGTTGTACATCTTTGACGTCTCATCTTCCACCCGGCTCACGTTACCGCCAGGAAGCCTCGCAAATCAAAGCTGCCCGAGTGTGGTATTTGTGGATTTTTTTTTAAAGGAGAACGATTTGGTTTGAGCCGATGCACTCACATCTTTTTAATCCCAACCAGTTTTCTGATTCATCCTTCATTACACCCCTCCGAAAAAGTAGCACCCACACTGGATACAAACATACCACACGTACACACGCACTCGCGCACAACACACCACGCAACACAATGCAATCACCCGGCCATGTCAATTGACACCGGTGGCGTAATCTGGCGTCATGTAAACCCTGCGCTTGGTTTTGGGCGGCTGTCCTCACCGTGCCCCCTTCGGTGTGTGGCCGCTCACTGACCCCTCCCAGCTTCTCAACCTGAGCGTAGTTCTTTCTGTCTCCTTGTTTATCACCGCCACTGCCTCACAGTTGTCTCCCCCGCCCCCTCCACCCCCCCACCCTTTGTTGTTGCGTCAACCTTATTTGGTGACTTATGTTTATGACCGTTTGCGAGCTGGTTTAGCTGGGGCTCAATGGTAGCTGCAGCAGATGTGTGTGAAGTCTGCAGGCTCCCACATGACACGCCGTCTCCACACTGCAGCCCTTTGAAGCGGCGTGAACTCTTCACCCCCTGTCTGACGAGCAGGTTGGAGAGACTGGAGGAAGGAGATGTGCGTGGGGGGGCAGGAGGGATGCGGAATAACAGAACAAGGACGGGGGTAGACTCGGATGTACCATGTAGGGGAGGGCCTTCCGTCTACTCCTACGCCGGCGCTGCGGCCAGGTTTGCATGCCGCCGCGTCAAAGTGGGCCAATGCGTTTTTTGGGGGTTATTAACGCGCCGTGCCTTTATTTACCCGTCAGTGTGCGTGTGCGCCGCGCTCGACTGAATCGTTGTTGACATGGGAAGTCAAGAGTTTATCGCTTTAAAACACAACAACCTCCGGCACTTTCTCACTTAGTTCGACACGAAATAACGGCTGGCTGTTGTCATTTATTCCTAATATATGTGCAATACGTTGCATGGAGCCAGTCAGGCTCACTTTTTTAAGTTGCGTTACCACCTACAATTCCACAAACTTTTCGTTTGTTTTCTACTTGAAAGCACAGCCGACGCTGCCCTCAACCAAAACTTAACATACAATTTGCACCTAGTGCAACTCCGGCAAACAGTTGGGCTACATAATAGACCCGTTCCGTGCAGAAACAATTGGAATTATGCGACAGACAATTTTCTTCAATCTGTTTTCAAATCAAAAAGGAATAGTGCAGGAAACGGAATCTTCCTCGCCTCTTCACACGTTGAACGTACTGTATTTACAGTATGTAGCTCAAGCACAGCTCAAGAGTTCACTGGCGGAATTACTATATTTGATATTTAATCAACAACAAGCCACCTTCACTCCAGAAAACGCGTTGACTCATTTACAGGTTCAACCACTGAAAAAAAAAAAGCATCAAGTGGCTTCACAATCAAGGACGCCAAAAAAAAAAGCCAGAAATCGTGTCGCATTAATTGAGCTCATTTTTTATGCGAGGGATGTTTAGTGGGACCCAACGGGAGCACTCTTCCTACTTTTTAAAAGCTTCAGCAGTTGTGAAATACTCGAAGGACTTGCAATATTTTACAGCACACTTGCTAAAAATATATGCTAGAACAAAAGAAACGGAAAAGTGAAGTTCTACGGCTCTTTAACAGCTGTGCGTGTTATAAAAGCGACAACAAGTCTCTCACAAAGCAAAAAATTGCTTCTACGCACAATTCCGGGACCTTCAAGTAACCTTGTGCATGGACCTCCCAAAAATCATGAACATTTTTCCAACCCCCCCCAAAGCGAAATGTTTCCAACAGTTCCTGCGTCTCCGGAAAAAAAGTAAAAGCGAAAGCACTAAAAAAGCAAACAGAAACTTTCATTTGCAATTGCAGGAAATTTTAGTTCTCGATACTTGTTGTTCCTGAAACAAAAACAAGCCCCCCTCAAACGTTCCAAGATATTTCAAAAAAATACTCCTTTCAGCCCTAAATTTTTACACCTTACTTTTTCCGCTTGGATGCTGATGGTTTTATTTGACTTTGGAGGCTTATTTTTCCAAATTGTACCACTTTTGGGTTTGGGTGGTTCCGTTGTAGTCTGAAGCAGGGTGAGGGCGTAAGCGGACTTCTTTTTATGGCAACAGAACATGAGGTCAAAGAAAAAGTATCATCGGCGTGGGAGTCGGGCCATATTTTTCCTCTTTTATGCAGTGACAAGTGGACTTGAGAGAGGGGATCCGGGTGTTCTCCATCAGATACCTCCCACCCGCGGCGTGCCATCTCCGGGTAACGCCGGTAAGCATGTTTGTGTCGGCGGGGTGTGGGAGTTCAAGTTCATCGTCGTGACATTTAGCACATGGTTTCTTTTTTGTTTTTGTTTTTTCCTCCCGAGTTATTGAGGGTAGCGATCCAGTGACGGATGCTCAAGCGTCCCCTGGTTGACCCCCTTATACCCCCTTAAAACCTGCCAAGCACCGTCCCCCCACCGCCACTACATCTCCGAGACCGACACGACCGCCCGATTAAGGGATTAGAGGGGCTTGATGGTTGTCTGTATCCTCTCTCTTTGTCCTGCCCTCCAATCAAACTGACACCTGGACTTTTATGAACTCCACCAAGGGTTTCTTGTGCCTTTGTTTGTTTTCTACCGGCATTTTTTACAATTTTTATTCATTTGTTTTTGATGATTTGGTTTACAGCTTTGTTTTGACCCAAGGATACATTGATTCGCTGCAGATCACGGCTCATTTCATTTTCCCAGAATTATATATATAAACACACACAATTTTATTTTTTTTTAAATTAAATTGGAATATATGGAGATTTTGATTTTAGCCCTTTCAGGGACAGCGGTTACTACATTGGACAGCCTATCAGGTTCCAGCTTATTATTATTGGTGCATGAAAGGGTTAACTAAAAAAAAGGGGGGTGGGGGTGTAGTACAAAAAAGCAATGTCTCGATGTCAACTGACATTTTGTACTTTTCATAGGAGTTGGTCCAAAAAGTATTTTACTCCCCTTAACAGTTGCTTCTCTCTTTGAGAAACATCTCAATGTTCTGTTGACAAAGCAGACTCATTTTTGTACACGATACTCAAAGTAAAAATGTCAAGACTTGCTATATTGCTACCTCAAACCAGCAATAGCAGGCATAATTATTACAAAGCACCGCGTGTGCATTCATTAACACATCCAACGGTTGCAATCTGTTCGCCACCAAATGCAATTTAAGCCATCAAATTTTAATTGCTGTGAAATGTGCGCAAGCTTTTTGGCCTCGAACCAAATGGTCGTAACCACATTCGCACGTTATTACTCCCGAGGATGTGATTCATCATACATATTCTTGTGAATAAATGTCTACATTTGAGCTTCTCTCTCTGTCATTCATATCGGCAGAAATACATCCAACCTGCAAATCCAAGGAGCAGTCCAAATAGCTTTTATACACGTAGCTGTGTGTTTATCTGGGCTCGAGGGCACTGCGAGCTGCGAGGTCACGCCACCATATGATGGGGGGGGTAAAGCGAGGTCTGTGGTGTCGGGGTCCGCCAAAATGCGTATGATAGCCACGACGTCGATGGTTGGCTTGACTGAGCACAAACGCCGTTGACTCAATGGGCGAGTCCAGTTGAAAAGGTGACATGAAGCAGGCGCGCTCAAAATAGTTAAGCGAGACGTGGCGTCTGTTCGGAATGCCCCCACCGACCGACTCTCCTTGCTCTCTGAGCTTAGGCGGCGGCGTATTCGTGATGCAGATGTGACTTAACTATAGGTCCAACATCATGAGTGGGCAGCTATTCAAAAGCGGTTTCCTTTGCTGCGCAGTCCTCATTCACTCACAGTGGACGTCGCTTCAAACGCTGTTTCCTTCTGTGTGTGTACAAATTCTTGATGACACGGAACGCCGGTCGCTACAGTGATATTTATTTGAATGCAGTCGAAGTCTTGACATCAAATTTGTGCATCGATCACTCCAATGTACATTCAAAGGTGATTTCCTTCATGAGTCTTGTTGAAGTTGAGCATCAGTCACGACAGTTTTTGCTCTAAGACTGACTGAACTCTGTGTGCCTGTGCGTGAAATGACACGTTATCGAGCAATAAAAACAGCTTGTGAATAACTGTCCACTGAAGTGAGTCTCAGCGTATGAGATGACACGCCGGGTAGTACAACTTTGACATCAAGACTCGTGCGCATAAAAGGAAAATGTTGATTAAGGCAGAATTTATGTGCGCAATTACATAACAGTGATGCCTCGAGATACATGTGATTCAACTCCCGAGTCTTCTTCGCGATACGAGCCGTCATTTGTCCAATCGCAAACTTGAGATACAATACGGCGTACGGTGGCGGTGAACGTCGGTCGACTCGCTTCGCTAAGCAGCGGTTTGGCAAATGCTGAAGCGCTCCTCAAAAACAGAGGCATCAATCTGTGTGGCGCTACTCCCACTGAAAGTTTGCGTTCAAACTACACAAAACGAAGAGAATTACACGTCGTGTATTTAAAACCACTTCGCTTTGCCTTATGAAAAGGTCAGCGTAGCATGCTAACTTTAGCATCGATAGTCAAAGTTTCGGAAGCAATGGATATTTGGAGCAAGAGACTTTGACAGTTCAGCTTGCCGTTTTTTTTTGTGCTTCAAGCATGACGAGCGAATCTTCTTCCCGCACAGAGAACAACAAAGACGGCCACTTCCAGAAGGTGAAGGTAAAAGCGGAGCCCATGGAGGTGGACCCGGCCCCCGCCGAAGTCTCGTCGCCCGTCCCCCCACCTGCTCCGCCTCCCCACCTGCTGGCTTTCGGCACTTTAGGGGCGCGCGAGAAGACAGAGCCGGCCCCGGAGCCTCTTGCGCGCCCCCAAAAGGACCTCTTCTCCCAGGACATCTCGGTCAAAATGGCTTCCGAGCTCCTCTTCAAATTGTCAGGTGTGTTTCGAAACACGTTCGTCCAACCGCCTCAAGCAAGTGCAAGGACGGCAGGTGTGCGTGTGCGCGCGCGTGCGGGCTGTAAAACCTTCCATTTCTGTCCTCGCCGTTGTAAAGTCAAGGACGCGACATATCACATGTGACCACATGGCTGACATTGAAGCTTAAGTAGGTGTGAGTCCTGATGAAGTTGGGCATCCGTCACCACTTTGGACATTTATTCCAAATTCATTTCTTTCGTTGGACGAGTCTTGATTGAGTCGGTCACTGCTGTGGACAATTATGATGTACAAGTTTCACATTCTGTCATTATGGATAAGGCTGAGCCATTAATCGACATGTCATCATGATTTTCATTCAAAACATTCTCATCGAAGAAAACCGATTAACGTGCCCAACGTCGCAATGTGTAGATGCAAATTCCTCTGTTGTGAAGGCGTCCGTGCTTTAAGGGTGTTTAATGACACGAGTTGAAGTGGACTGTCAAACTAAAACGCACCACAAAAGGAATCATACATATCAGCGCGTCGACTGCACAGTGCCGAGGTACCAGGTTCAATTCCAGCTCCGGCCTTCCTGGTTGGAGTTTGCATGTTCTCCCCGTGCCTGTGTGGGTTTTCTCCGGGTACTCCAGTTTCCTCCCACATTCCAAAAACATGTATGGCAGGCTGATTGAATGCTCAAAATTGTCCCTAGGTGGGAGTGTGAGCGTGGAAGGTAGTTCGTCTCTGTGTGCCCTGTGATTGGCTGGCAACCGGTTCAGGGTGTCCCCTGCCTACTGCCCGAAGACAGCTGGGATAGGCTCCAGCACGCCCCGCGACACTTGTGAGGATAAAGCGGATCAGAAAATGGACATATTCAATGGAAGACATATTTCATTTTAGAAACATTGCCAATGCTTGATGAAGTTGCTTATCAGTCACTATGGATTCCCACCACGATCAAACTTTCCATTTCCATCCTCTGGTTTTAGAGTCGAGCAAAACTACTTCTACTGTACAACATCACAAGTGCCCACGTGACTGAGATTGAAGCGGTTGGGCCACTTGTTTGTACTTCTTCATGAAGGGCAGAACATTTTACACACAATGAACACACTAGGTTATCTTTAGGCATGTAGCCTTGCGTGCGTACCCACCTTTACACGCCCCCACCTTCCCACCGGGCCTGTACAAATGTCCACCACAATCCACTCCTTCTCTCATTCTGTCTCCCTTGACTCGTTTTCAGACATGCCGGCTCAAGCACACTTGGCTGCGCACACTCCACCCCCCCCCCCCCGCCTTTACATTTCTCCCGTGCCGCATCGCCATGGCAACGTGGAAAGAGACCTCTGTCCTTGGCGAGTGGTGTGACAAAATGCGGGTGGGGTGGGGTGGGGGGTGCCACCCAGGCAGACCGGGGCATCTCTGGGGCCTGGCAAACTGCAGCAACTGCCACAAAGGAGGATCTGGATGCAAAGGGAAATGGTACATGGTGGAAGGTGGGTGGGTGCGGGGGTGCGGGGGTCTCGGTGCAAGGCTGTCACACAATGAGCAATCAATATGAATTACCCGCAGCGGTAAGACCTCAGAAATGCGTCGGTGGCAAGGTCGGCGAGAACGCCGGGGGGGGGTGGGGCTGGCCGCTTTGGAGATGCTCCTCGTCTCCTTGAAAGTCGCACGTGCGGCTTCTCCTTCTCTTTCTTGGCTGTCGGCAGCATGTTTTCTGTCCGATTTGACGTAGCATGTTTGAACCGCTGCTAAATGTCAATCAGGTAAGGCCAGAGATGTTGTTGGATTGCACCGTGGCAAGAAGAGAAGGGTTGTCACAGCTTCTTTACAGTTCTGAGAGGGGGGGGGGGGGGGATACAAATCAATTCGACAGCTGCAACTGGTCCAAAGTGCTTGTGATCAAGTTTTTACGAACTAAAACAAATGTTCCCATGTTTTCAATGTATAAACCTAGATGAGATGTCTACAGTTAGCCTGTATGGATGCCCATGGACAGTGTGTCCTTCTGGATATCTTACATTGCCCCTGGTGGCCAAGGCAGGCAGGAGCAGCACAATGGCCATTCATTTTGTTTGATTGATTGATTGATTTATTTTTTATTTTAATTATGTACTCAATACTTTTATAGGATACAATATTGTAGAATGCTTTTTTTGGAGTTTTTTTTTTTTTTTTTTTCTGGGGGGGGGGGGGGGTCAGATTAATTGCATTTCCATTAATTTCATTTCGAAACACAACAAATACCTAAATCGGCGATTCCTATCATTAAGTATGCTCGTCTTATTTTTGTTTTCCAGAAAAAGTGAGCAAAGCCAACAACCACAAGGACGGTAACATGGTGGGAATCAACAGGTGAGTCGATGATTTAGTATTGTTAAAAAAAAAAAAAAAAGTCCATATTTTAAAAAAAATACATGTTGTAAACGCGGCCATGGTCTCCTCTGCGTCTTTTCCAGTCCGTTCTTGGACGAGTGCTTTCGACAATCACCCTTCAACTCGCGCTCCAAAAGCTCCTCCCCGGCAGAGGCCACCTCCTCCACCCGGGCGCCTTTCCACGGTAACACACCCACACACACTCTTTTCGTAGTAAAACAGAGGAGGAGACAAAGACATTTGCACACACATCTCAATTAACTACACTGCGTCAACCTCCAGCTCCTCGCTTAGATCTCCGACGAGCCTTTGGGCTCTGTGCGGCCCTTGCCCGGGGCCTGCCCTGCAGTCCCCTTTGCTGTGGCAGACGGCGGTCCGGAGGTTAATTAGCCTGTGCCAGCTTTACCTGTCCCACTGCCAGTTAATGGAAAGCTGATTGGCTCCTGGGTGTCAAAGAGTGGCCTGGAAGTTAATTCAACCCCCCCCCCCCACACACACACACACACACACACACACATGCGCGCCGCCGCCGGTTCCCGTTGTGCTTTTGAACCCTCTGCTGCTCCCTTTAACTCAACTCCTCTTTTAAGTCGTTATCTGCTCTGCGTGTGAACCGCGCTTCCTCGTTCCACTTGTCTTGAACATTTGAATACTTTTTATTGGGAATGCGGCATTGTGGGGTATTTTCCTGTCGCCACATAGTTGGACAGTTGCCAAAAGGCTAGACTGAAAATACAAGTACGGTCAATGAAACTTCATGACTGAACGAAAAAATTAAAAAGCATGACAAAATATAAAAATATAAAGAATAAATACATTTGCTTTTTTTTAATATTTCATATTCAAGGTTTGGACTTTTATCCGCTTAAATTGATCAACCGTCATTGAATCTTTTTACTGTGCTGGGCAATTTTTTTTTTTTTTTTCTGCATGAGGTTAGCTTCTTTGAGGAATGCCTCAGACAAGATGTACACAGAAGGAATATTTTTTTCAATCATGAGAATCTGGGGGAAAATGCAAAAATATGAGACTAAATGCCAAACTATAGCAAAGCTAAAAATATGTTCAAAATTAAACGGCACAAAAATAAGTGAAAATACACAATTAGAAAAAAAACTAAAAGATTTGTTCCCAAACAAATCAGAAAAGAAAGAAATCTAAGTAAATATGAGTCATATAATAAATATATTTGGACAATTATGATGTGAAAATCCTGCAATTTAGGAAAATCTATCCGAATATGAGATGAAAACTAAACAAATCTGAAAAGAGTAGAAACACTGAAGCCAAAACTAAAATGACTTTGTTGATGTGGGATGTCATTCTCTGTTGGATCAAGTCATCTAATTTAAGTCCTAAACGCTACATATATTGATTTATTGTTGATCGTTATTGACTGTAGGTGGCAACCCTCCCTGCAGTGGAAACAAAAACCAAACCCCGACTGCGTGTGGTTTTCATGTTGTCTCGTTAAGTCGTGCGGGGGTTGACCACAATCCCGTCCGTGTCTGTCCTGCCGGTGTCCCTTTCTCTTCAGTGGTACTAATTAGACCGTTAGCCACGTCAAGCCCCGCAGCTCGACCTAATTGGCTTCATCGACTTGCTGTTTGGCCGGCTTGTCGTCGGCTGATGTGAGCGGACCGTGCCTCTCTTCTCACCTGCGAGGCGGTCACATTAGAACGTCTGGGAAAATATCATTTTATCCCCCCTGCACTTTGGGTATCCCTATCCGACTCCGAACCCCCCGCTAACCTCAAGACTCCACAAAAAAAAATGTTCATGGGTCAATGTGACCTGCTGCAGGTTTAGGAATACAAAATGATTTGATTTAAAACATTTTTATAATTACTATCAGGAGGAAGAGAAAGAAAATAAGACCAGCCAAAACGTAGTGCCCCTCTTCTTTTTATTTTTATTTTTCTTACAAATTTAGAAATATTTGTTCTAACTTTTAAAATAAGAATAGAAAACATTGACAAAAGCACAAGATGGAAAATACACAGATAGCTGTAAAAATACAAAAATGTCAATATATTTATTAGACATAAATTTAAATATAGGCTATAAAAGGAAGAAATATGAGAACGGAAACACTCAATTAGATGTAGACATCTTCCATGAATTTTTTTTTCATAAATATTATCAGATTACAAATAGAACAATATTTAAAAATATTAATACATATTTGGTGGAAAAAAATGCACAAGTATTAGATAAGTGAAATATAAGGAAAGAAAGCACATTTTTTATTTCCAAAAAAGGAAAAAGAAACCACAATAACATATTAAACCCTAAAAATAGAGCAATATTTTAAAATATATATATAATCACGTATTAGATGGGAAAAAAAAAATATTAGAAAAGATAACGACTGCTGAAAAAGCAATTATCCAACCAAAAAAAACCCCAAATACAGTGTACACGTTAATGCTAAGATAGAAAGAAGAAAACAAAAAGTTTCACCCCAACCTTTTTTCCTCAAATCAGTCATGCTTGTTCGACGACATAACGGGAGGCTTTTAAATGTGTCCTGTCGTTGCAGTGACATAGGTGGCATCAATGCAACCAACGATGGCTTTCTTTTTCTTTGTGTCGCAGACTCCGAAAAGGACGACGGCGAACCGGGCAACGGGATCGCCCGGTGGCGGCTCAATGAGCAGCTCTTCACGTGTCCCGTCTGCGGCAAAGTGTTTGGCAGGCAACAGACGCTATCGCGCCACCTGGCCCTACACACAGGTAAAACAAGGCACTGGAAAATGACAACATTTCAACTCTCACCCCTCCCATTTTTATTATTAGCAGTAGTGGTAGTATGATGCCCATGGATCGCGGTCACCCTACAGGGCCACAGCCCGAAAAAAAAAAGGCGAAATGTCAGACTGGGGGAAAAACGAATCCTTTGGATTTACTTTATTTGAACATGTGCATATGTTGCATCCTTTTTCCGACCCGCTTATCCTCACAAGGGTCGCGGGGGTGTGCTGGAGCCTATCCCAGCCGTCTTCGGGCAGTAGGCGGGGGACACTCTGAACAGGTCGCCAGCCAATCGCAGGGCACACGGAGACGAACAACAATCCACACTCACACGTAGGGACAATTTCAGAGTGTTCAATCCGCCTGCCATGCATGTTTTTGGAACGTGGGAAGAAACCGGAGTTTAAACTAATATCTGGGAAATTATGTCATTTTACCACATTTTAATAATGCCCAAATGTATTTATTTATGCATTCTTTTTCCTTGTACAAAAAAAATTGTTTTGATTGACTTGATTTGAACATGCACATCGTTTGTTCATGATTAAAACGTGGTCAATTGAGCTGTCATTTTGGTCCGCTGTTCCCAAAAATAAAGTAATGTTATGTGTCAACTGACCACATTTCAATCATGTGCAACCAAAAATGAAGTACCGGTACTTTTGGCGCCCCAGTGGACATGATGCCGTCCGTCCGTCTGTCGTTCAGGTACCACAATGATCTTGCAGCGTCGTGGATGCGATGGCTCATGTTGTTGTCAAAACTGAGCCGGCAGCCTCAAAAAGGAACCTCAGAGCAATTTGAGTCTCGGAAACACGAAAAAATCATCTTGAAAGTCATTACCATTTTAAACGGAAATGTTGGAAATTGTCTCACGGTTTATCGGTCAATCCGTACACACGCGCACAGTCACCAGTGCGAGCATTGGTGAATGAGGTTGACTAGACTAGATTAGCCTTCCTTTAAAGAGATTACAACCGTGATTAGTCTCACCGGGAAAAGTCCCCCCCCCCCCCCCCCCCCCCCCCCCCCGTCTCATTACACCGTCTAAATGATGCACATACGCACGCGGACGCAAGAATTCTTAACTTCCCGTGTCCCCAGACCACATCCACCATCCATCCTCTTCGCCGTTGCTTCTTCCCGTCCCGCTTGCGGGATTTCACTCCAAAGCTGATTAAAACGGAGGGGAAACGAAGACTTCCTCCTCGGGAGGAGTGGTGTGAGCATTGCGTTGCGCTCCTAATCAAGAAGCGCACAAATTGAGACCCGTGTAGAAAATGCCCCCCGACACAATTGGACATGCTCGTACACACGCACACACGCACACCATCTGAGCTTGTTGGCTTGCGAACAGCTTGGCCACACCACAGAGAGCAGAAGCTGGGGCATATGTCACCATGGTGGTCTTTCTGGTCTCCCCGGTGACATAAAGGTTACTTGGCTTTGTGTCCTCGGGGCCAATCAAGTGCCTACGTGCTTCAAGGTGTGCTGGTACTGGTACATATTTCCCCCCCCAAAAAACGACAACAACAAAAATAAATCGGATAGCAAGATATTTCACCAAAAAACAAACAAAAAAAAAAACGACACGAGCATGATTTCTTCCCGCCGACAGCGTTTGAGGGGATCCGCCATGCAAAAAAGGAGGTTTGATTCTGTTCTTGGTGCTGTTTTCAACGTAGCTCATGAACATTCCCCCCCCCCCCCATCCTCTCAGGATTAAATGGACAGCGGGTTTAGTGAAGGTGAGGCAGGGCTAAGTCATTAGATCTCAATCGGCTCCAGAGTGCGACTAATGTGCGCAACTGTTTGCGTGTGGGTGTTTTTGTTTTTTTGTGGCAGAGGAGAGGAAGTACAAGTGTCACTTGTGCCCCTACGCCGCCAAGTGCAGGGCCAACCTCAATCAGCACCTGACCATCCACTCCGTCAAGCTGGTCAACACGGACGCCGAGCAGATCGTCAGCGCCGTCGCCGCCGCCCCGGAGGGCGCCGAGCGCAAGAATTGCGCCTACTACTACAGGTGACGCCGCTGATTAAATGTCCTCTTTAGGAATATAACCGAATGCGCACTGTCACCCGACAACATGATAAGCTGTCCACTGTAGTAACCACTGTGCCTGAAAGGGTTTAAAAAAAAAAAAAAAACATTTACTGCACTTGTGTATTTTGGTGGTACATGGGAGAGCTGAGTATTTTTGGGAGGTGGCACTTGGTGTAAAGTTTGAGAACCACTGCTCATGGCACACTTTGAACCGGAGCGATGTTTTGGTTGCTCTTGCTCTCTCTTTCTTTCATCATTCAAAAAGAGCAAGAACTATTTTGATTTAGTATTTTTAGATTGTGGAACCTCAAAGATCAAGTATGAGGTTCAGTGTGAAATGTAAAACACACACAAAAAAAAAAAAGGAAATTGGATTCGCCCATAGCTGAAGTGTCGTGAGCCTTCACGGGATTTGCTTTGCAGTTTTTGTTCCTTTAATTTCTAACTTCAGTGGTGTTCAACTTTAGGGTTTCTAATCCGTAATGTTTAAGTGTTTCTTTTTAGGCAAAAGTCGTCCAAAAAAATGGTATTGAATAAACTAAAGATTTCAGAAACTAAAAGATGAAAATAGAACACCCAGTAATTAATACGGCTATTTAGAGATGCTAAGATATAGATCGATAATTAAAAAAAGGAAATCGCCACTTCTGGCAAGAAACATTTAAAAAGGCGACAAATGTATTACATGCAAATGAAATCAAAGTATATTTGATTAAAATGGACAAACCCAATTCCAGTGAAGTTGGGGCGTGTTGAACATAAATAAAAACAAAACAGCCATAAAGTTCTCACGTAATGAGCATTTGCTTAACAACGATGACGTTTATCCGTTTGAACGTGAAATATTTTGCCTTTACAGTTTATTTCATAAATGTCTCCAGGTCCAGTTTATGTTGTGGCAGCAATTAAGAAGTCAATTAACCCTTTCACAGAACGGCGGTTACTCCAGTGGACGGCTCGCTGACCATGTAATCAGGTTACAAGTTGCACGAAAGGGTTAAGTAGGGCAACAAAATAATTTGAAGCGGAACAATTAAAATGTCATCATTATTGCCAGCAAAATAAAAGTAGCACTTTCTGCCACTTCAAAATCTGTTTTGACACCAAACATGAGCAAGATGTGGCGAGGAAACCCACGTTTGTTTTGTTTTGTTTTTTTTCCCTTCCCCTGATTCGTGTCATGAAAATATTTGGCCAAACAAACTTAAAAAGAAAAGATCTTCCTCTTGTTCTGGCTGTAGACCAACTAATAAAAGCCCTCGCTATGTCTACTACTAGAAAAGTCTCGTCGTGATGCTCCGTATTTCTGTCGCCAGGAGACAGAAGCTTAGCTTAGCATCAAGCCAGGTGTCATGATTCAGTTTTTTCCTTTTCCAGTGAAATGACTTCCTGTCGTTTTTTGCTGGGTTTTAAGGAATCCATCATTGCGCTAATCTGCTTCCAAGCTCTCCAAAGAAGCCAAGCTGTGCCACTTAGCAAATGCGCGGCGGCGTGGCTTGACACATTGCGTCTCCCTCTCTCTGTCTCTCTCTCTCTGGCGCTCTCTCCGGCAGCTGCCATGTTTGCGGCTTCCAGACGGAGCTCAACGCCCAGTTCGTGGGCCACATGTCGCTCCATGTGGACAGGGAGCAGTGGATGTTCTCGCTCTGCTGCAGCGTCTGCGACTTTGTGTGCATGGAGGAGGGCGACATGAAGAGCCACATCAGCAGTGGACATGCAGGTAAACTTGGGTCATTTCAGTTCATTCTAAGTTACGACAAGCTCGCTTTATGAACACAAACTTGCTGTAAACTTGCATTATCAAAACAAAGTTGCAGAATATTTTTGTCATCATGAACCAACTATTTTTTTTTTTTAAGCACAGTAAACTTGGTCCATTAAAAAAATTCTAAGGTTACATTGAACATGTTGATGAAAACAAAGTGACTTCCAACACTCTTCACAAAGTAAGTGAACCGTTTGAGGCACAGCGGTTACTACAGCGGACGGCTTTTCACGTTATCGGGTGACAGGGTGCATGAAAGGCTTCAAGTGAGATCAAACCTAGTTTTGGAATACAATGTTAGGTTGCCTCGGTTCATTCAACCAAAGTGACAGCAAACAGGCTTCATAAACGACAAAGTTAACTTGGTTTATTGAAACAAAGCCGTGGGAGACGTGGTTTAAAAAACAAACAAACAAAAGTTGCATAAAACTGTTCATTTGTTCGTCTAGTCTGCAATGCTCATAGGGGTCGTTTTTTTTTTTTTTTTTTTTTTTTAGAAATAAAAGTAAAGTTGGTTGATGAAAGAAATTGTTAATGTGAATTCTCTGTATTGGGGGTGGGGGGATTCCGATTTAATTTTTGGAGCATGGGTTTTTAAAAACAAGTTTCGGTACTTCATATTTGAGTCACAGTGAAGTTGGTTTATCCAAACAAAATGGAGGCAAACTTGGTTTTTCAAAAAGGAAATGCAAACTGGGTTTATCCAAATGAATTTATGGCAAACTTGGTGATTAAAACGGTTGACGTTGAACTTTGTTCAAGAAAGAAAGTAGTGAATGAAAGGTTGAATGAAAGCGAGAGCAAACTTGCTTTCTGAGAACAAAAGTTCGATTGCTCACTTTGTTGTAAGACTCAAACTTGAGCTCTCACCAAGTTTGTTCGAATAAAAACCGGAAGCAAAATTCTTTCCTTTGCCTCTGATACGAACTCCAGTAGGCGTTTCTTGATTTATTTATTTATTGTTTTGACATTTGGAGCTCCTCGTGTGATCCTTTGCTGATGGATGGCAGGCGTTTTTGTCCCAAAACATGTTTTATTGCTGCTCTTTGACTTTTCCCACTGTGACCGCAAGCCCGTGCACGTGCGTGCGCGCCGGCGGGCTTATTGAGTGCGTGCGCGTGGGATCGGCAACATGAGGAGGGTCTTCACGGGCCACGGTGGCCTCGTTTGTCCGGCAAGGCCGCCGGCCCTTCTCGCCCCGAAGGGTGAGGCGAGAAATCAATGCGCGCGTCTGCTTTACGCTGGCGATGGAAGGTTTTAACATACCTTAGATCAGTCAAGTTAACCAGCTATTCATGTCCCCCCCCCCCCCCCCCCCCCCCCCAAATTTGTGAATTAAAATGTCTGTCTTCATTCTAAAAGATGGTATAGCTAAATGGTTAAGTATTGGTTGTTGGTTGTTGCCTTGATTTGGCTTTTTTTTCCTCAGAACTTGGTTCGTTAAAATGCATTTACTATTTTTATTTCATAGAAGTAATCGGTTCATTAAATTACTGTATGTTAAAAAAAAGGATTGCATGAATTTCTCTAAATAATTGCGGAATTTTCGTTGTTCATTTTTCTTCTTATTCATTTGCCATTCGTTAATTTAACTATTATAAAGAAAAAAAATGTTTATATGAAAGAATTTAATTAGAATGTAGATTTTAAAAATACCAAGTGCATTAAAATAGTCAAATGTTTTGGATCTATTTATTTGGTTCACTATTGATCATGAAAACCCTGTTCATGAATGTATTAAAACATCCAAATGTTATCAAATCACACATCAAAATCAGATTTTAACTTTTTTCTTCTTCTTTTTAATCTATCAATGACATTGCCCATCTGTCTGGTTTCTAAATCGGCAAAATTTGCCTCCCATGCCCCCCCCCCCCCCACCTCCCCCTGCGTAGCCCCAGTGTCCCCCATCGTGGGAATTAGCACACCACCCACAGCATCGTGCAACTCTTGAGTGACACGCCACCTTTTAGTCTCTGTCAGTCGACTGTGTGGTTCGAAACCAGAGTGGCCGAGCTCAGCCGGCGCGTCTGCAGTTCAAGGAGCTTAACCCCCCGCGGAGTCCCAACCCGAGTGTACACCACCCGACTCAGTGGGGGTGGGGGGGCACCACTTCTCCATCGTTGACGTTTTGGAGTGAAAGCCCTTTGTTGGGGCGCGCCTCCGCCATTTTTGGCCGTGACCCTCTCTGTCCCTGCACTTTGAATTCCCCTCACTGCCACTTCCCGCTGAATGAAAGACGTGGATCAATTATCGCATGCCGCTGCTCGATTGCCCTGCCGGCAAAACCTCAATCGCAGTTGTGTGTCGGCATCAAAGATAAATGTGAGGTTGTGTCAGAGGCAAGACGCCTATTTTACATTCGAGAATCTCACAGCACACCCCGAAACAAAAATGAGGACACCGTTCAATAATCTCGAGATTCAAACGGAGAGCGTTTAATTGTTCTGCCTATCACCACTGGCATAGAATAGATGAACAAAGCACTGTGAGGCGCTTGGGAGTATAAGGCGCGCCTTCAATGAACAGCTTATTTGAAAACTGTTTTCATATATGGAGCGCACCGAAATTATAAGGCGCATAGAATAGAAGATACAATGGTGGTTGTGTTATGCATCCACTAGATGGAGCTACGCTAAAGGAATACAATACAATACAGCTTAATCTATATCGAGCTTTCACAATCGCTGCAGCTGGATGAAAGCGCTTTACACAACATTTAAAATACTACGTCCAAGAAATCAGAATATTGATCCATAAAGAAGGCGCATCGGATTCTGAGGCGCACTGTCAGCTTTTGAGAAAATGGAATGCTTTTAGGTGCGCCTTATTAGTGTGGAAAACACAGTATGCTATTCCATATATTTTGTAGTAATTCAGTGACGAATTTCCCTTTGGTCATCTGACGTCCTGTCCCCCTTCTCATCTGGTAACATTCTAGGCCTGAATTCGAGGAGTCCCCTGAGCGAGACCAAGAGCACGTCGTCGTCCCTCTCGGCGCTCAGTGACTCGCTCAACAGCTCGGAGGGCGGCGACCTCACGCACGGCGGCGGCGAAGAGCTCAAGAGTCTGCTGGCCCCGCCCTCCTCGGCCGGCAGCCAATCCAGCGCCGGGAGCCACTCGGGCTCGGGCACGGAGGACAAATCCGATAAAGGTAAAAGGCCTCAAATGCAAAAAATACAGGCAGGCTCCATCTTATGGACATTGGGAACATTTTCATTCTCCTATAAGTTTGAATGAAATTCAGTAGAAAACAGTAAATACACCGCTTACATGACCTCAAAACCTCGAATGTTGTAACATTCCGACAATGTAGCATGGACCAAGTACAGAGCCTTGTGGAACACAAACACGATCTATTCACAGGAGGGGGTTGCATGTCGGTTCATTTTCTAAATCATTCTGCCCTATGAAAGACACGCAACCCAAAAAAAAAAAAATATTTTCTCAATCATTCTGCCCTATGAAAGACACGCAACCAAAAAACAAAAACTGGAACGGGTTGAGGATTGCGAGTTGCTGAGCGTTTGCCCAAAGAAAGAAGCGCTCACTTTGACGCCCCTCTGCCCAGGCTTCGAGTGCGTGTTCTGCACGTTTGTGTGCAAGACGCGCAGCATGTACGAGCGCCACCTGCAGATCCACCTCATCGCGCGGATGTTCGAATGCGACGTGTGCCACAAGTTCCTGAAGACGCCCGAGCAGCTGCTGGAGCACAAGAAGTGTCACAGCGTCCCCGCCGGAGGACTCAAGTAAGGAAAGCAAGTACAGTCACACCTCTCCTAAACGTCGCCCATCCCCCCCCCCTCCCCGGCCCCTCCCTCACCCATCACACAAGCATAGCGTTATCTCAAACGAAGTTTGGCTCGGAAAACTAAAGTAATGACCAACTTAGTTCATGATAACAAAGGCGCTGCTAACTTAGACACACGAGTGACAACATGTTTCGTGAAACCGGCAAACTTGGTTTTTGTAGCGTGCATTTTGGGTTCACGTCAAGGGAAACCTCCTTCGGGTCCACGCCACCCCAAGCAAAAATTGTCCGATGCATTTGGAAAGAAAATCTGTCATTCGTGCGCCTTCTTTTTCCTCCTCTTCAGCCTGCCAGCGTGTTCTTCATTGGCGTCTTTGTAAATTGTCCTCTCTCGTTTTATTTCTCATTTTCGTCCCATCTTCTTCATCGTCTTCATTTCTGTCATTGTCCGTTTCATCTCGTCCTTCGCAGTTGTCTTCTTCTTGCTCTTCATGGTTTTCCCCTCGGTCTTCTTCACCATCTTCATTCATTGTCTCCTTCGGCTTTGTCTTCCTCTCCGTCGTCGTCTTTGGTTTGCGGAGCAACTCGCAACTGTTTCTGATCCAGGCTCGCTGTGGCGCGATGGCAGTTAAAGATGAGACCCAATTTAGCGCAAGGCTGGTCAAATAATAACAGTTGTCTTGATGTCAGAGGTTTTCGAGCCGGAGGCGGCCTGAAATTAGGCGGAGGCGGCCGCCTCCAAATTTCATATGCAGGAAAAACCCTGTGATTCTGTTCTGCAGGGTTTGTGAGGCGCTTTGGGGCCCAGAGCAGATGAAAGGTGCTATTTAAAAATGTAAGTGCCGCTCCATTCCTCACCCACGCCCCTCCTGTCCATCACAATCAATATCCGGCCGCGTCCCCCCCGCTGCTCTCGCCGCCTTCAACCGTTCTGGTGTCCTCCTTCCCCGACCCCCTTTTTTTGCGCCGCTCCTTCCAGGTGCCCCTTCTGCATCTACTCCAGCAGTCGTCCGGTGGCCATGGAGTGCCACCTGAAGACGCACCTCCAGACGGAGCACCGCTGCCGCATCTGCCGGGGACTGTGGCCCGACCGCCCCTCCCTGGAGGCCCACGCGCGCGCCCACCGCCTGGGCAACCACTACCGCTGCGAGCGCTGCGGCTACTTGTCCAAGACGGCCAACAAGCTCATCGAGCATGTGCGCGTGCACACAGGCGAGCGGCCGTTCCACTGCGACCGCTGCCCGTACCGCTGCAAGCGCAAGGACAACCTCAACCTGCACAAGAGGCTCAAGCACGCACCGCCCGCCCCCCGGGCAGAGGCGGCGGAGGAGGGAGGTGGCGGGCCCGGCCGGGAGACGCCAGGCGGACTCGCTGCGTCCCGGGCGCTGCGCTCTGTCGCCTTGACCCGCACCCTGGGTGGCGGCACTCGCCTGGCGCGCCCCCACAGCCGGCCCCCGTTGGGCGGCGACGACGACGACATGGACCCTTACGGGGACTGCGAGCGGGTGCACCTGATCCCCCTCACCACCCTGTTCACCCACAGTTTCACATTCCACCCGCCACCCCGCCTCCCTGCCGCCACCCACTCCGCCGCCCCCTCTCCTGCCACCCACAAACACTCCTTCCTGGCCTATCTGGGACTCACGGAGAGGGCTGAGACTGTTTGACTTGTTTTGTTTTGATTCAATCAGACCACCACAAACATTTCTAAGAGCTGTACATGCTAACAGAAAAAACATTTATATCCAAAAGCTGCTTCTTTTTTTTTTTCCTCCTCTAAGTTGATTGAATTTTACGACGGCTACGTTGGATGAGCGCTTAGCTCCAGGAAGCTAAAAGTTTGCTAGCTCGTTTTAAAGCTGCATCAAGATAGCATGCCTCTTTCTGTGTTTCAAGCTAGCATAGGAAGCTAATGTTGAGTTTTGGGTTGGGTTTTTGGGGCGTTGCGGCACAGATGGAACCAATGAAACGGACAAAGGCTCGTTTCCAAAGCAGACGCCTCAAACCACGCACTTATTTATCAATCTTGTACATAGTTTTGTAGCCCTTGCCCATCTTTTATAATTTTTTGTCATTTTCTTTTGTATGATGGTCAAACCATGTTTTGCTTAGCTGCTGCCTGACGTCACCTCCTTTTTCCCCCTGCTAAGCTATGAGAATCAAACCTAAAAATTTGACATCCCGATTCAAGATAATTTTTGCACTCACCCGATCCCCAACGACAAAATTCTATGTACCGTGCTAACGGGTTAGCGGAGGCGGCCGGCTGGAGTTTGCTTGGTCGCCGCAGAGTCGATTCAAATGGTGCTTTTTGAAGCTTTTTGTAATTTTTCTGTATAAAAAAGAAGCTAAATAACTACAAAAAACTGTTCCAAAATGACTTGAATGAATGTATTTTTGTTGATGTTTTAAAAAAAAAAAGTGTGAACAGGGACATTGTGTGTGCTGGTAAAATGACTGAAAATTGCCTTTTTTTTTTAAACTTTTTGTGATTTCTTTTCCATTTTGTTTCTTTGTACTGAGCCTTTGTCATGCAATATAATTTTGCTAATATCCATCGCTCATCCCTTATCTTCCAGCAGACACACAAATGACGGGGTGTGCATTTGATGAAAATTTCTGTTGATTTTTTTATTTATTTTTTTTTTAGGTCCTCTCTTTACAACTGAGTTGTGATGTAACCCGAATTTGTTCACGAATGATCACTATGCTATGCTAAAGCAGTTGTAAATTCAAAACAAAACCCCACTTGTAGGCTATAAATGGGAAAGAAAAACAATCAAATGAAAAACAGTAACCATGGTGCTCGTTGATCCTGAGCCTTCTGTGAGAGGCAAGACGTGTTCTTACGCCACCGCTCAAATTAACTACATGACATTTGTAACCTTGAAATTTCATGTCGGTGGCGTTGTAAACCAAGGACCCCACTGCTCTTACCTAGTTTTCATACTGCCAAGTAATTTTGAGATTTATGTAGAGGAGACCAAGTATAGAGCCTTGTGGAACGCCACCAGTATCGATCGAGAGGTGGTCCTTGGTGCACAACGCAGTTCCGTTTCTACGACAGTGACAAAACCCAAATTTGTCAGTAAATAAGTAAATATCACTAATGGATATCAGAACATTTGTAAACCCAACACCTCTGTAATCGACTATCATACCTATCCCTAATAGTAGCAAGTTTCACTCCATCCCTGAAAACATCAACTCAGCACTTACTTTTGTGAACACGTCTAAGGCAAAAGCACTTAACAAGCTTCAAACGCACTGGCTAGGAAAACAACTCAAACATGACACCATTAGGCTCCGCCCATGCAGACCCGATCATTAAATGGGCACAAATTGTGTGTATTAGAGAGTCAGAGGTGAAGCTCATCCTGGGAGCTAAAAGGGATCCCAGGCTAAATTTGTGATCTGCATCTTTTTTTTTTTTTTTTTTTTTTTTGCACGACGCTGCACTTTTATTTCACGATGAGACTAGATGGACCTGTTCTGAATAGAACGGGGCAACAGAGCGTTTTGTTTGAAATTCAATTAGATTTTTGAAAAGCTTTATGCATTAAGTTGTAGAGTGGCAACGTGTATCTCCACATTTTGATTTTCTTTGAATGATCAAAACAATTTTCTCTTGTTCAAAAAAAATGTTTTTGCCATTGGTTTTCAAAAACTGAACAAAATTTTTTTTTCGACCAAAGTACAAAGAATAGTTTTTTTTCTAGTTTTTATTTTTAACGTTTTTTTTCTTCAAAAAATGGACAAACGTGTTCTAAATACAGAGGGAAGAAAATCCCCTCTCTAACACACACACACACAAACGTACTAAATATCCTAAAATGTGGAGTTACACGTTTCTCACCTAACAGCATCATGTGTGGCCTTCAGAGCCTGAATCCCTTGTTTGTAAAGGTACTCAAAGTCTACTTTTTTTTTTTGTCCATGACACAAATGCATTTTGAAATCATTTTTTTTAAATTATTTTCTACGTTGAATTGTGCCAGATTGGACGGGAGAATTGTTTTCGACCAAAACGTACGTAGCCGCGGGATGTGATGTTAGGATGCAATCCGTCACGTCCTGATTTGTTTTGGCTCCCTGTTGTTTGCCAACTCACTATCAGTGTCTTTTTTTTTTTTTTTTAATAGATGCTAATTGCAATTCAATCAAGACCCCCCCCCGCCCCCCACCCCAAAAATAATATAAAAAATAGTTTATTTGAGGATTTCATATGTTGTCATCAATTTTGGTATAAACACTTTGCACTCCCCCGCTGTGAGCATGACCTCAACATTTAGTCCCTCGGAATCTTAGCACTTGTTTTCTTGATTTTGGCGTTTTTACGATTGAGAGGGGAAAAAGGCTCAACCCGCCGCATCTGCTTTGGTAACAATTGGTATATGCTGTACAAAGCTTTTTTTTTATATGATGATGATTATTATTATTATTACTCCATGGTTAAGGCTGTACAGGGTTGTGACGAGAACTGGTAAATAGATCATTTGTACTTTTTTTTTTTGTTTGTTTGTTTTGTATTTGTTCCGTTGGTATTATGTTCAACATGCCGGATCTAAATGTAACAGGATTTGAAAGTAAAGCTTACATCAAATATTAAAATGTCTTGTCTTTTAGAGTTTCCTCACACTTTGCAACATCCTTCAGTAACCGGGTCATGTTGAAACACCTTTCATGGGCTACATTGGGGCGAAGTGTCTGTCTACCCGTCACTGGTCGAAAAGCCAACATGATGATACAAGATGCTTTTTGTTGGACAGCGCCAATAGTACATGACTACATTATTGTGCATATAATTGCAATAATTTTGTTGCAACTAATATTAAATATTCTTCGCGACCCTCGTGGGGATCAGACATTCAGATAGACGGATGGCAAACTACATGACCCCAGTCGCCTCCAGATGCCTCCGGCAGTTGAGTCAATAAATGCGCCCTGAAAGAAAATGTTGAAAAAAAAATGTATACAAATGTCAGTTAGTACAACCACAAAGAAAAGAAAAAAAACAGAGAAATGCTCACACACAAGACTGGCTCACTTTAAGGATACATCTTTATCGTTGGACTGTGTCTAAAGATTAAAATTTAAATTACACGTCAATATCAGGGAGACACACAGCAGACACTTTCAGTGCCACCTGTCAAAGTCCTTCCAGACTGCAGTCGAGTTTTGAGTGGCCCCCATCGCACTCTTTCTACGTCAATTTCCGAGAACAATGAAAAGAAAATGGGGGAAAAAAGCGGCGATAACAAATGAAAATCAAACGTTTCCACCCAGTCCACTGGGGAGGTTTAAAATGTGAGTTGTCGGATCATCTCTGACGGACATCACTTGTTCTAATTTATCCTCGTCGTCGAAATGTATCGCTTCTGTCACACCGCGTTTTTTACGGGGCCGACAGGAGGGCGAGGGGGAGGGAGGGGGGTGCTAATAATGAAAGTTGCGGCACGTTCCCGGCCAGCCAAAGGTCGGCGCTGCCTAATGAAAACAGATGAAGCAGAGATAAAGTGTTTGGCGACATTAAGGGAGTCATTCATCAGCGTTAAGCCCCCGGCGTCGACGGAACACCTTGGACGGGAGCGCTTCCCTTGCGGCGGGTACGTTCACGTTAGCTTTCATGCTAGTCAAGGGTTACCGTGTTTTTCCATCCTCTGGGCACTCGGCTGATTTTATTTATTTATTTTTTTTGATATAACTGAATATCGTGTCCACCAGAGGTGGGGACTAATTGAGAAGTTTCCACGATAAGGCCGAAGTTTTCCCCCCCTTAAGGTTGTGCACGGAGGATCCCGGATCGATCGCGCATTAGCTTTTTTGTTTGCCGGTCCGTGGCTTTATTACAGTTGCGCGCCATCACATCACAGGGGAGTTGGGAGAGACAGCAGCTCCCGCTTGTTTGCCAAAAGTGTAATCCTGCCGTGACCCGCCGCGACCCAGCCCACTGAGGAAAGCTGCTTAGACACAAATTCGCGTCGGCGGGAGCTCCCAGCAAACGCTCTCCTGCCTTTTTTTTCCCCCACAGAGGGGGGGCGGGGGACAGACAGATAATTTGACATCATCTAGTGTCAAACAAACCTTTGACAATTGCGCTCAACACACAGGGCAGGAGGAAAAAAAAAGTGTCTCTCTGAGACTCCCTCCAAACATGAAAAATTGCCCAATGAATTCTGCAACGCAGCAACAGAGACAAAATATTGAAAAATGGCAGTGTCGAGTGTGACATATAAAATACTCGTCAGGCAGCGAAAATTGCTTTCGACAGAAAAGTGTGGGAATTTTCTTGTTCTAACACTACCTCCAAAAGCGGGAAATTGCCATGTCACCTTTCTACTCCCAGTGTTGTTTACAGTAACCCACCCTCCCCCATCGCAAGGGGAATGTTCCAGACATCCTGCAAAAAGTACCGTATTTTCCGCACAATAAGGTGCTTCGGGGTATAAGGCGCACATTCACTAGTGGCTGTGGTTGCGTTATGCATCCACTAGATGGAGCTACACTAAAGGGAATACAATACTATACAGTGGATTTACATTGCGCTTTAACAACCGCTGCAGCTGTCACAAAGCGCTTTACAGAACATTGAAAATATGAGAAATCAGACGATTGTTCCACATAGAAGGCGCATCAGATTATAAGGCGCACTGTCGGCTTTTGAAAAATTGGAATGTTTTTAGGTGAGCGGAGAATACGGTACATTCTGCAATATAGTACATCGCAATTATGGCACTTTATTTGAATTCTATTTTGTTGCCAGCCATTTTCAAGATCTACAGGATATCGCGTACAATGATTTTATACACGTCTGATCAGCACTTGAATCGACTCTCCTTTTTATAGTTTTTCTGTGAACCAGGAACCCGCAATGGATGGTGGCTGAACGGTACAGAGAACAACACAGGAAAGAGGTGGAAACATTTTACAGGCGGCATCTTGCGTGAGATATAAGTTACTTGCCGCGTAGCAGCAATCGCTTCCACCCCAACGGGGGCCGAAGGAGTGAGAAAATGTCTCGGTCGCGTCTGTTCCTACAAAAGAGCGACATGAGAAATGAATCAACTTCCCACCCTGGTGCCTGCGGCGCCAAATTTCCTTCCACATCGCCACCGTTCCGCCTACGTCACTGTTCTCTCCGACTACCTCCAGACTTTGGCCGGCCATTTCATGCCTGCTGCGCCTCGTGGGTGAATCGTCTCTCAGCGGGGACTCAACAGAAATCTGATTCACAAATCACAGCAGGGGGCGTGGGGGGGGGAGGCGATGTTTGTGGGAGCTGATGCTATAAAAGGGTCCAACGTGTGAGGGAAGGGGGGCAGCGACGAGGACACGGGTCAGCCAACAACATGGCTGTTACCATGGAGATGACCTGACTAAGCCATCCCCCGACGTGGCATTTGAACTGACATAATTCCCGTTTGTTTGTTTTTTTCAGGGAAAAGAGGAAGCTGTTATTTCTTAAAATGGTTGATGTCCCCGGTCAATTTTTTTTCTCCTGACACATTTTCAGCGATTGTTCTCGCCACTCCTCTGGCGTTTTCAAAAACAAATGAAATCACACTTTTTTTCCGATGGGGAAAAAAACGGAGCAGTCTCTTTGAAGATGACGTTAATTTTGACAAGTGGATGATGCACCTGCGACTTCTCCAAGGGCTCAATTTCACAGCGCGCTCCTCACCTGCACATGAATGGAGAAAATTCAAGTGAATAGAAGCGGCGCCTTGAGATCCGAGTGACTCGCCTCACAAATTTTTCAAGACACAAGCCATCATTTGCCCGATTTTTTTTTTTTTTTTTTTTTTTTTAGGAGCGTTGTATGGTCGCAGTGAACCAAACCGGAACTTATTTCACAATAAGCAGCATTTTGGCAAAGAGTAAATATGTCATGAAAAAGTGGCTAGAACTGTTTGACGCCGCTCCCAGTTCAAGTTTATTGTCACATCATGCCGAAAGAAAGGCTTGCTTGATTCGTGTTTATGCTAATGAGCACCTACGTTGCAGTGATTTCAGCCTTGAAACAATGGACTGAACGAGAATGGTTCAATATACAAAACAGTAGTACTCACAGTCATATACTATTTATCTTATGCATAGAACTAATTAGTGCCGTACTGATGAGTTAAGAGAGGAGTTGTAGGCAGGCCATGCCCCGCTGCAACCAGGAATTCAGGGGTAAGGCTAGAACGGATTAAGGGCACTTCCATTCATTTACATGGGAGAAGATGATTTGAGAGAAAAGTGTTTTGATTTACAGGCGTGGTCATGGAATAAATTAAACTCCAATTCATCTCAAGGGACCGCTGTAACTTTTTTTATGGACGAAAAAGATTATGGCATTTTTTTTTTCAAATGGATGACACACCCGGTGACATGTTCCCCCCCCCCCCCGCCCCTTCCTTTGAAGACAATTTGATTGCTTTTGGCGAACCTCCACTTTTCATAAAGTACGAAAAATACATTGGTAAACAATAGGCCTTTTTTTTAATGGGATGACAAACCCTCCAACTTCTCAAACTGGGCTTTGCGCACTTCCGGGATATACGAACAGACATTTACAACAGCTAACGTTATATTACCTATCACATGCCATTTATTTCTTGATGGGGGGGGGGGGGCATCTATTTGAGGAAGGATTTCATTTCTTCAAGTGGATGACGCACAGGAAGATGAGTCCACCACCACCACGGTGACGACGGTGCTCGGCCCAGCGGAGGAACTTCCAGGAGAGATTAACGGAAGACTACGAGGTCAAGACCAAACTAATCAAGCTTCTCATTTTCCCGCGCTGACTAATGAAGTAGAATGCCGACTCCCTCGGCTGACCTGACACAAACCTCCCCCGCAACCCCCCTCCCCAATCGCAAAGCAAACAGAACTCATCAGAAATGCACCGCAGAATCTTTAAAAAAAAAAAAAAAACTCCAAAACAGACCGGTTTTAAAGTGGGCACGTGGCAGGCGTCTGCGGCTGCTGCGCCTGGTGATCTTTCGAACAATTTCATTTACGCTTAAGTGAATCAGCCATCTTCCATCAATTAAAGGGAAAAGCGGCACACTCATCATCCGTCTTACAATCAGGAATCCCTTCATGCGTCCCCATTTGAAGAAGAGGCTCGCTCGCTCGCGTAATCGCCATCCATCCACGGCTTTCCCTTCGCGTTTAGATTTGAATCTTCAGGAAGGGAGAAAAAAAACGATTTTT
The DNA here is from genome assembly GCF_001891065.2 of Hippocampus comes. NCBI lineage: Eukaryota > Metazoa > Chordata > Actinopteri > Syngnathiformes > Syngnathidae > Hippocampus > Hippocampus comes. The sequence continues at coordinate 3,395,430 of NW_017842060.1, forward strand.
TCACATTGAATTGGTTTCATCTCAGTGTCCCAAATAAATTGGCAGGAGAGCCACAAGTCTGTTTGGCGCCATCTGGTGGAAACCAGCGAAATAGCATCTACTCCGAATATTGTCATATTATATATTTGGCAAATTCTCTTCCGCGATTGCCACCTCTCGACAAATGTAGACTGTCGTAGTCATGATATTGTGAGATGAGAATATTTTGGCAGCCTTGGACATTTCTGACAAGTATCGTTCTCACGAAGGTAGATGCCATGCGAATTGCTAAGATAAGCTAAGATCGACACGGCTAATCGAGTTTGAAGCGCTTGGCTGATCGGGTGCTCTTTTCACAGCCATCTTGCTTTGAACTTTGAACAGCAATATAGCAATGAAATTAATAATAATGTCCGGACTCCGAAGAGAAATGTCTACACGTTAAACAGAACCTGAATCGGAAATTCATTACAATACACTACGCCGCACTTGAGTCAGGAGGAGGGACCGACAAGGTCAAACGGTGTTTAATATCGTATAAAATATCGATAACATCAGTCCACTATCCGTTTTACACTCTTTGTTAGCTTCCAGCAAATTGTACTTGGGCGATCCCCAGCCCCAGGTGTTAAAATGACAGTGTCATAGTTAAGATATCATCCTGCCTCTCCTGCAGAGGAGTTCATACGGCCAACAGGCGACAGCTGCGCTTCCTCACAGTCATGCTAGGGGAGGCCAACGTCTGGCCGACAGTTGGCGGGGCCAGCGGTGCGCCTGGCTTCGGAGCGTCTGGCGCGGGCCAGTCGCCCATCTGCCCGATTGCGTTCGCCGCTGCCCCGGCTTGTCCGGCGAGGACAGAAACGTGTCGCGCACCCGCCCTGGCGGAGCGCCTCCGAAATGTCGATCCGGTGTGACAAAATCCACGCTGGCACCGCCGGCTGCCCTGGATCAAACGGAGAGCCGGGCACACACTGCGGTTAGCAACAACCTGCGACGGACTACCGGGGTGAGACGCTCTTGTCCTGGGCTAAGAGGACGCCTGGACGACACAGCGGGTAATTAACTCGGCGGCTGCCGTAGCATAGCGCATCAGTCCCGACTGACTGGTTTGACGTAGAGCAAAGTTTTGACGGCTCAGCGGCAAAACAAATGAAAATACGACTCCTTAGCCCTTTCATGGACCCTGTAACTTGATAACATGATAAGCTGTCCACTGAAGTGACCGCTGTCCCTCAAAGGGTTGAATGAAGATTCGATGCGTATCGCGATACATGTTACCGATATCATTCATGGACTCAACAATTCCAGCGAGACTGCTTGAATGTTTAATTTATATACAAAACACTGTGCTGGTAAGGTGGGTTTTGAAAAACACAAAATGACACTGATTACGGTATCGTGAGGCCTCACTGTAATTTAGTGGGAACCGCGCCCTTGTATCGTTTAGTCCATTTATTTATTTTTTTTACTATTATCACCGAGCGGAGACAAAGTGCTTCGAGATGACGCAACCGCTGCGGAGTTGGTTGTGATGATTGGAATCAATTCCACTTTGCATCTCGTCATGGTTAAAAAGGTCAAATTGACATGTAGGACAAACAAATATTTGCCATGTGATATATTTCCTGTCAGTGCGGCAACCTGCGCGAGGTTATTAACGGGTCGAGTGGGAATCGATAATCAACACCTTTGCCGGTAGAAAAATAAAAGTGAATTTTAATCGTTACAGATACGTTGAGGACCATTCTCAGTGGAAAGATGAGAGCAAGGGCTCGCAACCAGTAGTGGGCGAGATGGCATTTGGAAATTTTACATTTCCGCTGATGGAAAATGTATGGAGTTATGTGCTTTTGCACTGGAAAATTAAAAAAAAAAACATCCTTATTTTGGGGGATGAAATTTTAAATAAGACGAAATGTGGAGAGAGATGCATGTTTTTCACTCCAAACATAACAACGCTACAAAACCAAAATTATCTTGATGTTGGGGATTTTTTTTTAATTCACAAAAAAAAAACAAAAAAAAAAACACATTTCAAGATACATGTACATGCTTTTCATTGAAAAGAACAACAAAAATTCGATTTTGGAATTTTTAAAAAAAAAAAAAAAACGGAGATACATGCCTGTCATTCACCCCCCCCAAAATAAATAAATAAATGTGTTTCTGGGGAAAATCAAAGTCTGTTTACATTTAAAAACTTCAAAATGATCAAAATAAGGGGAGACCTGCTTTTCATTGGAAAACATTTTATTTGTTCATTCGTAGTGGTATTATTTGGTGGTAATCCCATCACATCAAGGGGTACCCATTTGTTATAATTTAAATGTCTATAAAATCAAGAACCTGAGAACACTGACTGCATTGCGCTGCGATGATGTCACACAATTTCTGTGACTGTGAAAATGAAAAACAGGTCAAAATTTGGCGTTGCAAAGAAAACCGCCATGAACAATGGAGCATGATTGAAAAGTGGCTTCAGGCTCTGACTGAGGGTGTG
>NW_017842060.1:3397978-3415824 GCF_001891065.2 Hippocampus comes
GGGGGCGGGAGAGATAGGAAGAGCCACACATTAGCCGAGGAGTGTATGGCCCAGTGTTACCTGTCATAACAGGCACCAGTGCGACCGGGCCACTGGGCAGCCAGAAATAATAGAGACTGGCAAGAGGGCAACGAGAGGTCACAAACAGCAGCTGAGGAGGTGGGGAAGGCGGAGGATGAGGGGGAGCGGGTGGGGGCCTCCAAGGGACACATGACAGGAGGATAAAGACGACGGGCGTGCAAGGGATACGAGGGGTTAGAGGAAGGTTAGGAACAGAACAGCAAAATCAAAGCCGCCAGACGTTTGGTCAAGCGCCGACCTTGTCTGGCGTGCTTATTAGAATTTCCCGTTTTATGGCCAGTCATCGTTTCACGGGGCTGCTCTGTCTGCAAGAGGTGACAAAAAAACAACAACACACAAGCCCTGCTGTGTCTTTTTTGGGCATGGATTTATTTATTTTTATTTTTTTGTAGATCTACTCATGATCAACATGCCGACCAAATTTCGTTTGGCTCAGTGAAACTGGCTCTGCGGGGGGCAAATGTTTCAAAAATCCGGTCAAGCATTCATTTTCATGAGGAACACACCTGCAACACTTGGTGAGTTGCTGAATATGGCAAGTCATCAAATTTTGTCACCGTGTTCCATCCAAAACAATGAGCAAAATGTTGTGATATATGCTTTGCAATACAGCGTATACTTTGGTAGTCTCTGGGAACGTAGTTGAAGAAGTTCTAGAAATGGCCGAAATGATCCTTCAACTTATCAGGCATGGGTTTCAGAGAATTTTTTTGTGGGTCGACTGATAAGACATGTCTCTCAAATTTCATGTTGCTTAGTGAAATTGGCTTCAGGAGCAAAATTGTTAGAGAAAAAAAATAAAATACTTAACATGATTTTTTTTTTTGCCAGGAACATGTCACAGTTTTTAGGTTGTGAGTTTGAAACTGTGCTCAGGGCTTTCTGTGTGGGTGTTCACATGTTCTACCCAGACTTCTTCAGGTACTTTGACTTCCTCCCGCATTGCAAAACACGTTTCTCCAGTTAATTGAAGAGTCAAACCTGTCTGCGGGTTTGAATGTTCGTCAATGTGTCCTGTGATCGGCTAGCGAGCAGTTCAGAGCGCACCCCCTCAGCCCAAAGCAATTGTGATTGAGACTCCTGACAAAAATCCCTCGACGAAAAAAATTAATTGCTCGCTTCAAACCAACATGGCAGTCTTTTTGCTTCAGACTTTTTTTTTTTTTTTGGCTTATCTGCTCAAAATAAATATGTCGACAAAATTTCAAGTTGCCAAGAGAAACTGGCTTCGAGGACTGAGAAAAGTCGAATCAAGTATAAGGCTCACCAACTGACTCCGTTTGTTTTGCAAGCCGAGTTATCGGAGCAACGGGGGGGCTTTCGGCCGCCAATTAAAACTGCGGATTAAGACGCAATTGCCTTTCGTGTCCTGAGGAGGCGCCACCCCCCTCGCCGCCGTGATGAGCGCTGTCATTAACGTGACAGCCGTGAGGGTGCAGCGAGAGATGCCACAAGGGCGTTAAAAAGGAACATCATCGAGCTTAATGTCTGGTATCAGGACCGGTAAGAAATCATCCTGACTGACTGTGGCGCAAAAAGGGGAAGCATTCGGATGGCAATAACCCTTGCCCCCTCCGCACCCTGAGCAGACTTCTGTATGCCGCGTGGCACCCGAGCAGCTGGATTTCATTAATTGAGCGCCGGCAGCATCGGCGGCAGGGCTGAGTCACCGCCGCCCACCTCGATATCATCTCGTAACCATAACTACAAATAATTATACACTCCAATCCAATACTGGGGGGTCAGTCAAGCTCCCCAATCAGTTCTCAAGTCCAATTACCAGCGCCGAGGCTCGCTACGTGCCTTCTCGCCGAAGGGTCGGCCCCGCTAAATTACACACAGCAAACAGCGGTGGGCACGGGGCGGGTAATGGAGCCGAGGTGCACGCCGCCGCCTCCCCCCGCAGCGGCGCCATCTCAGTAGAAAGAGCGCACGCGTTGCCGCGAGTGTGTACATTTGAAAAGCTGCGCAGGGGAAAGACTTATGGCCAGAATGTCAAATTCCAGAAGAAAAAATAAAATCAAATAGAGCTTCAGCCACACTCTTTGATGAAAACTCAAAAACTTGCAGCTCATTCCGAATGCTGCAAGCTCGGGTTACGGCCAGTACAAAGAGATCAGACTATATTACTCCGGTTCAAAAGACTTGACACTGGCTCCCAGGCAGCTCTCGAATAGACTTTGAAGTTCTGCTACTGGTCTGTAAATCACCGAATGGTTTCGGTCCTCCATAAATGAGCGAAGAGAGAATGAAATCTCTCGGGTCTGCAGACTCGGGTCAGTGAGTGGAGCCGAGAGTTCAAAGCAACATGGTGAAGCAGCATAGAGGTGTTATGCTGCACGCAGAAGTCAAGTCAGCCCCACTGTATTTGTTTTTAGGTCCAGGTTAAAAACTGCCCCCTCCCCCCTGCCTCCATGCTTATGACTGAGGACTATTAAAGCATTTTAAAATCAATTTTCTTCCACTGGCTGTTCTTTTAGTAATTTTAGGAAGCCGTCTTTTACTGTATCACTGTACCTTTTTTATGTCCTAGGTTCTTGGTTTTAAATGTTGTACTTTTATTCATATAAACCACATCAAGCTACCAATAGGCAGTGAACAACCATTCATAGTCACAATGACACCTTGGGGACAATTTAGAGAGTTTCATTAAGCTATCGTGCAGGTTTTTGGAATGCGGGAGGAAACCGGAGTCCCCCCGGAGAAAACCCACGCGGGCACGGGGAGAACATGCAAGCTCCACACAGGAAGGCCTGAGCCTGATTCGAACCCTGCACCTCTCTGCGAGCTGTGCGCTATAAATAAAGCTACTTTGCCTTGCCTGGAATACTCGCATTAAATTGGGTGCCGAACGAGTTCATTCATTAGGATCCTACTAAAAAATATTGTGAAATGTTGCGCTTGTGCGCCACGTTGGCATCGATCCTCCACTCCGCTAAGAATGTCCTTTTCACGTTGGCGTGGCGCGCGCAGTTTCCACAGTGTGCATGTTATCCATGCGAGTCCACAGCAGCAGCAGCGGCAAAAGTGTGCCTTTGTGCCACGCTTGAGGCAGAGATTGCTCGCCCCGCTCTAATGAATCCGTCCGCATTCACCGGGCATCCTGGGCAACAAGCGCTCCAGTCGTCAAACCCACGGGAACCCGTTCAAGACGGCGGAAGGGTGGGTTTTGAATTTGCTCTTTTAGGAAAGGAAAAGACAGAGCGGAGGAGCGAGTGGTTATATGTTTTTACCTCTGATTGACCCAAATAGAAAGATTGATGGAAGCTGGCTGTCTAGGAAGCTCGAGTATTTGGGATATTGGAGCCATCGAGGCATGAGTGGAACTAGGGTGACCTCTAGTGCCAAAACGCTATGCTAGATAAACGATAGTAGTACCTCTACTTGCAAAAGTAGTTGGTTCTGGAAGAAATTTCTTAACTAGAATTTTTTTTAAGTAGAGACGTGTTTTCCATGTAAATGCCCTAATCCGTTCCAAGCGCCCCCCCCAAAAAAATAAATTCAGACATGTTTCCTAAAGCATAAAAATGCATCAAAATATGTAACACATACAGGTCACAATTAGATTATTGCACAATAAATGAGAATTGTGCATAATGTAAAATACTAAGAATAAAAATGATGGTCATTTAACATTGAACTGCGTCCTCATTGTTTTTTGCCCTCAGAAGTGGTTTTTGCCTGGCGTTTTGTAAAGAAGTAATCTAAGGACGTTTGCTTTTGTCGGCTTTTAACAATCCTTCGAAAATGTCCAAGGCAAACATCAGCATAGTGAGCGACCGCCCGACTGGTGAACACTTTTTCTGGGTGATTCACATTTACGTAAAACTATCGGAACGACTCACGGCCCATGGGGCGAATGACGAGGACGCCGCATCGATACACATCTATCTATTTATCTATCTACACACATAGACACAATCGGTAGAAGTCCCTCTTAGCCAATGGGATGCCAGGATGATGCTCGGTAATAGCCAATGGCAGAGCAGCTCAGTATGTTGCGTTCAGGAAACTCAGAGCTGCGAGTAGCAGCCCATACTGTACTATTGCCTTTCGTATCTTGAAATTTCTTTCGTAACAAGAGGCAATATTTTCCTGTTGAGGCATTTCGTAGCTTGAAAATTTCGTATGAAGAGACGTTCGGAAGTAGAGGTACCACTGTATGTCCAAGCAGCTGCCAGGTTACAATCCGACGTCGCTTTAAAAAAAAAAAAAAAAAATTCTGGCAATTATTTTGCATTTTCAAGGTATTCATAAGCTATGTGTCGTTTGGGTTTTTTGGCAGGTCATTGTCAAGAGTCATTGAGAGGTTTTTCCATTGAAATTGTTTATAAATGTCCGAGTTTCAGTCTCCAAGTATGAATGTCCTCGATTTGGATTGGCTGTCAAGTAAGGAAAAGTTTCATTGTAGAAGCTGCCCCCTACTGGATGACGTACCTCCATCCCTCCACTGACTACGAGGATGACGAGAGAAAGGATTTGAGGAGCAGGTCGGATGCGAGGCCGGGGGAGATGTCCCCCCGGGTGACCCTCTCCTCCAGTTGGGGCAGGGCTTCCCGGACCGCGGGGTGATGGCGGAAGTGGGCCAGGACGTTTTCCTGGATCAAGGTCCACATCCACACCTTTTGCTGGGCCCGGCGGCGGCCCTGCAGCTCGCCGCTGGCCAACATGACCTGCTGGTACGAGCGCATCTCATCCCAGACCTCCGAGATGCCCTCGACGCTGTGCGAGGAAGCGCGGACCACCTGAAGATAAAGGGAGTCGCAGTCGGGAGATGCCCGCGTGAAATCAAAGCGGATTCCAAAAATGATGGCGGATGTCTGGCGTGTTCCACCTGCTGCCTTGCTACACTCACGTCCACTTTTGTAACCTTGAGGTGATTGCGCTTGACTTTTACATATACTGTCCTCACTTTTGGGGTCTTGTCAAAATCAAAACACTTTCCTTGGAGTCCGGTCATTAGCCCCGTTGACACGTTTGTTTAGATTCTACCTTGAGGTACAGATAATTAGTCGGACTTTAATAAAAGTCCGACTATAACCCTGGCTCAAACATATCCAGAAATTTCATTCAACCTGTCATGAGATGTGTAACGGTACCCCCTGCCCAAAAAAAAAAAAAGTCACTATTGGTTGATCACCTTGGTTTTAAGATCATGGTTCAGTTCGCTTTTTGATAGTAAGGAAATAAAATGAAAAAGGTAAAGGCGCTTCTCTTTTGTTAAAACAGGAACCCATTTGCTGACATTTTAAGACGTGAAAGTTGCCAGTGGTTTTAAAAGCAGAGTTCCACATCCCCGCAACTATTTTAGAGCATTTTGAGTCATTGTTCAAGACGCATAGAATATTGTGTTCTGTGCCAAAGAGTGGACACACTTGTTTGTTTGTAGCTTTTTCCATTCTTTTGTAATCAAAAGTAGAACATTGGTTAGTTTCACTAAAAATACCGGTTTCGGACAAAAAAAAAACTGGCTACTAGCCACTAGCCAGAGGCTGAAATTCACTGTATTTGATTATGGAATAGACGGGAGGCGCGCCATTTACCCTTATCAAAAATGTTTAGGGGAGGCGCTCCAAATACAAACACATGTAACACTCACCTTGGGGTTCCAAGACCTGGACTGCCTCCGAAGCAGCTTCATAGCGCTGGTGTATTCCGCCTGGATCCTCCTGGCTGGCACCACCAGGTCTCCGTCCGACTTGGTCACCACCACCAGGTCAGCCCTCTCGATGATGCCCCTCTTGATGCCCTTCAGATTGAGCCATCATTTAGATCAGTAAAATCGAACCAGCACGCAAGGGACAACATTAGGAGGATACCTGCAGTTCGTCGCCACCTGCTGGTGGAATTAGCAACACAAACATGTCAACCATGTCCGCCACTGCAAACTCTGACTGGCCGACACCTGGCGACAAGTGAAACGCATTTGATGATGTACAATTTGAACGGAATTAACAGCTAGCTACAAATATGCCCATAATCGGCCCGTTATGGGCTATGTTAAGAGTGAGGTTCCTGCCAACACGTACAGCCACAAACTCGATGAAATTGAACACCCGCCAATTACGAGAAAGCCACTCCAATGCTGGCACCGTGACCGGACATAAAACAGAGAAGCGGCCGGTTGTGTTGACCGTTTGTCGAACAGCCATATACTGCACGTCGTACCCACAGTCTCCACGAGGATGACGTCGTAACCCGCTCCCTCGCAGAGGACGATGGCTTCGTTGGTCGTCCTGGTGACACCGCCGAGCGTCCCCGACGTGGGCGACGGGCGGATGAAGGCATTCATGTCACGGGAAAGCTCAGTCATGCGGGTCTTGTCACCCATCAAGGAACCTGCAAACAGGAAGTGAGTATAACGACCGCAGCAGGTGACCCAAAGAATAACCCAAGAATCACTCCTTGACTGGCCATAAATCATGTTTTGTTTGGATTAGAGCTGCAACGATTAATCAAGAACTAATCGATTATCAATTTAGTTGGATTGGATTATGACAATTGATTCATCGTTTGAGCCGTGATTCCCAACCGGTGTGGCAAGGCACATTGGTGTGTCGCAGGAAATTATCCAATTTCACTTATAGGGGAAGTCAGGGCACTTTTTTTTGTTTTTTTTTTTTTAAACAACAATATGTTCTATGTAGCCTAGTCTAGTGTAAACACAGTATTCTGATTAATAACGTGTTTGTGGAATATAAATTGAGCAGAAAAATCCATTCATTTTTCGCCACCTCGGGGGGGGGGGGGCATTTTGTCACTTGCTGTAAACTGAAAATAACATCACAGTTGCTCAGGTAAAAACCAGTCAGGGCTCAGCTTGTGAACATCACATAACCAAACTCAGAAAACAGGAAAAAAAAGAAGAAAAACAAAGAAAAAAAAGGATAAAATTAGCACTTAAATGCATTTTGAACAGGGACTAAAATTCATGAAACTGTCACATTTTATTTTGCACTTACAACTGAAGCCTATACTGTATTCAGCGTCAGTTGTTTGTGTTTTATTTTGGACTTCAATTCTCTATTGCAGAGTGACTGTTCCAAAGGAACCAAACGAGCGGTCTTTCTTTAAAATGATCTGTCATTATTAGAAATTGTGTGTATTAAAAGTACTCAGTGGTATTAGGTACTTAAGAGTTGAGAACTCATCCTGGTCTGAAAAAAAGTGCCATGAAACATCCTTAATCATACCTTATCAAAATGTAATGTGTGGACCACATGATGCGGAGACGTTACCTCCCGTCGTGCAGGAAGACGGGTCAACTGCCAGCACTGACACTTTATGTCCACGTCCCGTCAGGATCTTGCCCACCACTTCAATGAATGACGACTTCCCAGCTCCCGGAGGACCTGAGAGACCTTTAAAAATTGTGAATAAAAACACAAATGTCTCCTTTTATATCCAGATTTTTTTATATCATATATTTTGAGATACTATACCTCCTTTATATTAGCACAGTACACACACCTACTCTGAAGGCCACCGGTTTCCCACCATTGTGGCTCTCCTGCTCCCTCCTGAAGGCCAGGACCCTCTGTAGCAACACCTGGGCCAGCTCCTTCTTCCGCAGATGCTGCGTCTCCACCAGCGTGATGGACTCTGCCAGAGAAGCCCGGTGACCCCCAATGAGGCCCGCGTAGAGTTTATTCAGCAGCGTCTGCTCGGAGCCGCTCAGGTCTTGGATGTGCTGGTTCAAGGCTGTGCTCACAGCCCGCCATTGTTTGCATATGTGATTGGGCGGAGTCTTGGAGTGACAAAGGCAAGTGTTGGTGGCGATAATGTGACGGAAGAGCGGGGAATGTAGAAGTCTCATTTTATCTAAAACAGAGGAAAGTCGTCAGTGAGTTTAAAGAAAAACTGAACATACAACCTCTGAAAGAAGTGAAAATCCGGGCACTTTATGACGTCAATACATTGATTAGCGAAAGCGTCGCAAACTGTGGCATTGTTTCAGCTTAAAAATCGACACATGTAAGGTAACAACAATATAACATAAGCTCGTACCGCTTAGTTTATCCAAGAGTAAAATGTTAAATTCTAAAGTACGCAACATATAGATGTTAAGTAAGAATAAAACTAAATATAAACACTGACCTCAAGCCGCGATCCATAGAAGCATTATGCTCACGTAGTTCCTGCTTCCGGCACTGACACTTTCTACTTCCGGTGACTTCGACAAACTTTTTTTTTGGTCTTTTCAAAATGACAAACATACATATACTAAATCAAACATAATGCGGATCTTACATTTTAAAATGAGTTAAAGTATATTGCGTTGTCGCTCAAGAATGTTGTTCGGGTCCTTGTGGAGTGACGTGCCTACATGGCCGCCATCTTAGTGGGGGCAATGCTCTCATGAAAAGCAATTATCAGCATTCTTGATGATTTTTAAATCGTTTTTCATGACATTCAAACCTTCATCAATGTCAAACAAATCTTTTTGGTTGTCACGCCATGCATAAACATGAAATGCACTGAAACTCAAATCGGCATTTCGTGTGCGCGCGTGTGCGTGTGTGTGTGTGTGTGTGTGTGTGTGTGTGTATATAAAAAAAAACACACACACACACACACACACACACACACACACACACACACACACGCACACATCTCCTAGGACAGTCTGCAAAATTGCTAAACGGTAACGTTGTCTCCCAACAGATGGCAGCAGATGACCACTTTTTTAACGTAGTACTGTATTTAAATGTTCTGTACTACACGGTGAGTTAAATTTCAAAGATTGATTGCATTAGATCATTTCGAGACAATTTCAATGATATTAAGTGTAATTTTAGATATTAAGAAATTCTAACTCTCAAAAAGTACATACAATGCAACGATTTCTGGCCAATGTCTTAATGCAAAGACAAACGGCGTCTACATAATAGATGTGACCTTTTTTGTTCACTCCGAGTTTCAAACATAATCTTTGTCCCATTTTCGAAAGGCTGATGTCATTCTAAAGCTTGCTAATCACAGAAACAGACAACATACTTGCATGACTATGAACTTATAGAAATCCAAAGTCCAGGTTTACAAAATAATGCTTAAGACCCAACCAGACTTTGCAGATGGCGGCAAGGTGATGTTCTGTGGTTGAATTTGGTTCCAAAAAGTGCAGAGAAAAATCGATTGTTTTGAGTTAAAAATGTGCAAACACTCCATAATGCATACTTCATACATAGCTTGTGTCTTTCGCCCTGTAATTAAAACATGTATATTATATACATACAAATACAGTATACATAAAGACAAAAATACAAAGTACTGAAAGAAATGATTTTTTCATTCCCCACTAGTCTTTTAATATTCATGGAATAAAACGGCTTTATGAGGAGTTTGACCATACCAAAAAAAAAAAAAGGAAAGAGTCAACATGTGAATAGTGCAGACAAAAATACAAAATAAAAAAAGAATGTCAGGAGTACAACATTGTCAAACAAAGTAAGAACAGAGTATTTTATTTTTTTTAAATGATATGGGTGGACACTTTTGTGTATTGAATTAAAATGGAATATTTTCATGTAACAGTCATTGAAAACATCAGTCCATGATGCGTCTTTACTTTTGTACTTATGCTTCCAGAAACCAAACTACGCATGGCCAAAAACAGACAACACAGCACCATAGTCTAAACGTGAACAAAAAAAAAAACACTATTTGAACCTAAGTCCATGGGGTAAAACATTAGTGTAAAACATGATGAGCAACATTTAAATTATTGGCAGAACTGCATTTTTTTTCGTGAAATAAACCACCTGCCACACCTCCCCCACACGCCCACTACCTCCACTCCACCCCTAAATTTCCCAAATATCCTCTTGAGTGATTGAAATTTCATACAGATCACCCTTGGAGTCTCCTTCCATGCCAGGAGGAAATTCGACGCCAATGTCTTTGCAGTGTAAGGTCCGACCGACTGCAATTCCAGAGACCTGGAATGTCGCCCCAGAATTTATAGTTACAACGCATTTATGGAAGCACGGTTCCACCAAGTGGGACAGTTTGGTTCAGACAGCTTGGAATGGTAAAACCTGAGTTGGCCTTTTGTGTTGAAAGCAATTGTCGCTGTGCAGATGTTGTACATCACATTAGACCGTTGTTACTGTCCAGTTGGTGCGAGGCAGCCATATCCTGCTTGGCTGGGTTCGCTATGAAAGGCAAAGGAGGGTGAATGCCAGGGTTTTTACGGGGAACCTCTGTGTAAATGAAGCTTTTCTTGATACCGATACCGTAAAAGAAAGCATGTTGCTTTGTATTTAGCGCTGTCTTGAGCGTCAGAATTCGGAGTCCCCCCCAGTTTGAAACGCGCACTACTGACACAATGCTACAACGGTGACTCTGTTTTACAACAATACATAACAATATTTATCATTCACATATGTACCTGTGGATGAAACAGCCACGCGTGCAGTCTCTGCCAAAGGGCACCCGATGTTAGTAGCGCGGCCGCTACAGCCAGCGAATGGGGGCGAAGCAGATTTCCACTCTGGACTTTGTTCTCGCCCACTTCCTTTCTATTTAGCGACCATCTTCATCCATGGCCGTCAAGCCATCTTGTGGTTTCATAAAAATAATACGGTACAACATACTTTGTGTGGAGCCATGTGCAACTCGCCTTCAAGAGGAACAACGAAGGCCACGAAAAAAGACAGCTGTGGCGGGAATCCAGCCTTTCGTCTTCTGGCAAAGAAGTCAAAGCGTCTTGTCTCACTGTCACAACTTGACAACGGCAAACGACAACGCTGAGATGACCGCGGCGGCTTGGTGGTAACCGGTTTTAAAACGTGGATGTCGGAGGGAGTATGTGGATGCGGGAATGCAAAGCGACAGGAAGAAAACAAAATTAAAAAGGAGACCAGTTTGGGGACGCCTGCGCTCCCCAAGAGTGTGACGGTTGGATTATTAGTGTTGGTCACAAAGATCAAGTTTCTTCCAGATGCATCATGCTCTCTTTGCTCACTCCTCTCCCAGTCTGTGTATGTGCCCACTTCACATGTCCTTCAAGTAGAAAACCCATGGAATTGACAGATCCCAGATCAGCCGCTTGTGCTTCAATCAGACAATTTATCTAACGAGGCAATAAGAGTCAACCGATCTGGGATCTGTTCGTCTTGCTACTTGGGCCCCCCCCCCCCAAAAAACAAAAAAAAAAACAAAAAACATTGGGCTGACCCTGAGGGAGGTCTAGGACACGGACGATATGGGGTTGTGGGGAGAACCCATCTGCGTTAGGACCTTGTCCAACCACTGGAGGGGGCCGTGGAGGTGGATCTCGATCCAGCAGGGGGTGCTGGTCACATCCTGGCGGTGGTACTCGGCTCCCCAGCCCTGAAACATCACCAATGTCTTTTTATTGGCTTAATTCAGTCCAAAATGGATGACGTACACAAATGGATGTTTGTCTATACAATTACGTACTGTGTCATGTTTCGTGAAACAAAGTGGTATGTAGGAGGCAGCAGAGCTGATTTGTTTACATTTTTTGTTGTAATCAACAGTTGACAATATACATTTAAGATGACACCACACGGTGTGGCAGAATTATGTTGTGAATGCTTCCCAAAATATTAAGTAATTGTCGAAGATACAGTAAACTGTCTTTCACATTCATTAATGTTTCATTTGCCTTCACCTCATGTGTTGAAATGAACATTACAATTGTTGAAAAACATGAGGAAAAGGGTCTTGAAAATAAAATGCAAATCAAATCGCAATTTTTTTAGAAAAATCGCAATTTGATTATTTTTCATCATCGCTCAGCCCTATTTTCATTGTTGATGTGCTAAAGCCACACATTTGTTTGCATTAATATTATAAAGTGATATAACAGCGCACGGGCTTATGTTCACGCCTCTGTTATTTGGTACAATTTTGGGAAGCTGCCGTAGTGAATACTTCATACTAGAACGTCCACAATTGTAACTGAAGTAGATAAATTGATTGATTCAAAAACTTGTGGGGAAAATAAAACAGAAATCTCAATGAGATTGTATTTCCCAAACGGTTCCGCCCTAAGTACCGACCTTGACAAAGCTCATGCGGATGGTGCACATCTTGGTGAGCTCGTAGACGGCCTCGAAGCCGTGGTTGACGGACTGGGCGAGCAGCTCGGCGAACTCCTGGTTGTTAAAGATCTTCAGGCTACAGCCGCTGGGAATCTTGCACACGGTGGTGGGATGGAAGCCGTGGTGGTAGTTGCAGTTGCGACTCTGGACGAAGATGCTGCTGTCGCTCAGGCACTCTGCGTAAACCTCGCCACCGACGTAATACAAGTGGACGCCTGAGCGGTGCGCAGGAATAAGACCGGTCGATATACACCGAAAATCAATTTGCTCACACTGTCAGCACTTCAGTTGACGGCAATTTGACTGGCTTTTGCGCGGCCGCACCTTTGCCGATGTGCCGTCGGGTGTTCTCGATGGTGGAGTTGCGGTTGACGTTGGATAGCAGGCCGAGGCAAAAGCGGTTGCGGTTGTTGGAGGGATCCGTGAAGCCGTCGACAAGCACGCTGGTGGACGAGGCCTGGAATGCCTCGCCGACGCGGTTGTTGAGCTCGTAATAAACAATGGAGCACCAGTGCTTGGGCTCCTCGTAGGCCACGGGCTGCACATCTGCCGCGGAGGACACATTCAGAGGTCGCGACCGGAGCCGCGTGCACACTCACAAAACAAGAAATTCTATCATGGCCGGGCTCATCTCAAAGATCTTGCTTGATGCTTGACTTGAGGAGCTTTCAAACATCCTTATTGAAAAGCTACGGGGTCTTCTTGTATCCTCTTCTTCTCAACTGAGCTGAACGAGGAATATTGTCCAATCTGCAATGACTGTGAATCTACAAGGATAAGAACTTCATGGGCTGAGCTTTGGAGGTGAGGGGTGATGGGAGAAGGATTTTAAGAATTATACCAATCTTGTCATAAATGTGGCCTGCTACCTATCCTACCATGACACCAGAACACCTAAAGAGCTTATTAAATATGCCGTGAACGTTGATGATTCTTGATCACCTGCTCGGTTGTTCGTCTCGATAGGCAAAGGTGGCACCATGAGATTGGTGTCCATCGGCAGGGGGCAGTCTTGAGTCATCTGCTCCTCTGGGGGCATGTAGGCAGGCGGCGGCGTCTCTGCATTACAAAAAAAAACAGTTAGATGTCATGTGGAAGAAGAGGCGGCAAAGTGGCCGCAAAGGACTCACCCGGCATCTGGAACGGGCTGCCAGGGTCTGAACTGGATGGTGAATGCGGGAAGGTGGCGTTGCTGCCCCCGCCCGGTGAGCTCGGGAAGCTGTTTCCAGGCGAATGCGGGAAGGGCACGGGATTGGCGAAGGACTCGGGGAAGGTGGCGTTCTGGGGCATGTGCGGCTCGTTCTGCTGCAGCGGGTTGCGGAAGCGAGGTAGCATCGTGTGCTTGGCGTTGAACTCGCTGTTGCGCGGTACCAACACGGGGGGTAGCACTGCAAATAAAATAAAAAGGAGTCAACACGGGTGAAACATTTTTTTTTTCTTTTTAATCTGCAGAATTATCAAACTATGTCAAGGCTTGGAGAGAATTTAGCTTCGTTTATTTAGTCTCTTTCAAAAAAGCACCTTGGT
This sequence comes from Hippocampus comes, assembly GCF_001891065.2. Taxonomy (NCBI): domain Eukaryota; kingdom Metazoa; phylum Chordata; class Actinopteri; order Syngnathiformes; family Syngnathidae; genus Hippocampus; species Hippocampus comes. Next base: position 3,411,658 of record NW_017842060.1, read on the forward strand.
CGACTGGTTAGGTTGTCAGCCTCACAGTGCAGTGTGCAGTGTGTGGGTTTTCTCCGGGTACTCTGGTTTCCTCCCACATTCCAAAAACATGCATGGAGTTATCACCTAAAATGAATCGCCTTTTTGGAGACTTTAAACATTCCCATCTATGGACAATTTAGTATTTGCAATTAGCCTAACATGCTTTTTTTTTTTTAAATATATGGATGAGGAAACAGGAAGTCTGGAATCGAGATTAAAACGGAAAACCTCAAAACTGTGAGGCAAACATGCTAACCACTCAAGAGGTGGAATATTTCCGCCGTGCAGCCCATTCGGGTATAATACGCACAAACCATTGCAGTAGCCCCCGTATCCACCCTCCCCCCCTCGCTTGTGCCTAAACATTGGCGAGAGATGAACAAAAACCCTGTTGATTCTGCACAGTGCACTTTTCATTCAAAAGCTTCAGACGGCAGGACGACAGCTGAGGCAGGATTTCGTGCAGGTTGATTGACTGGAAGTGTGTGTGTAGGCATGTGTTACGTGTGCATGTGTGTGTGTGTGTGGGGGGGGGGGGGGGGGGAGTGGGGGAAGTGTGGATAGACAGGTGCGCTGAGGGTTGAACCACCTCCAACCCTCTGCTGCTCAAACAAAAAGTGTGCAAGGCGGGCAGCAAGTCTTTCCGCCTATTGTGCAGGGATGGTGGCGGACTTCCTGTTGCAAAGATCCTCCCAAAGGAGAAAAAGAAAAAGAAATAATACCAAATCTTGTGTTTGTGTAGAGCATCAAACAGGGTTGGATTTGTCGTACAGATAAACTGGTCAATTTAAAGATTAAATCAACGTCTTTTTAAACATGATGCACTTAGTCGCACTAGGTGAATCACATTCTACGTTTTCCATATTAGCCTATCGATAACTACTGGGGTTTTTTTTAACCTGAAAAACAATTAAACCGACTAAAGATCGAACTAAAACATTTAAATTGATCCAAGTGAACAAAATAAAACACAACTATTAAGAGGAAAAATACAATTCAAAATATCTGGCGTTAAAATAAGCTTTGGTGCTCCAAATGTCCTCTTAAGCGGCTGCAATTGCGGCACAAATCAAACGCCAAACTGCGCCTACAGCATGCAGAAAATGACGGGGTTGGAGTTTGCTTCCTATTATTTTTTTTAATCAATATTATATTGAGTGCAACTTTTTGTTTTTATGTTTGCCATTTTACATTAACTGTTCTTTTGATGGCGGCGCGGGCACCCACAGCGGCTCCTCTCTCTCCTGTGGTTGAGAGGAATGCAATTTCATCTGTGCTGTATGTTGCACATGTAGCACATTTGACAATAAAGCTGACTTGACTTGAAGTTCTAATGATATTGATCAGGTGTCTATCGCGAAATAAGTCTATTGATATTTAATTATTGGTCAGCTCTACATCATGGCATTATCAATTTTATTAGTAAACGATATCAGGGGTATCAGATGTAAACCGGACTGTTGGTCGGGAAAAAAAGGATCATCCGTGCATCCCTGATGCGGATCTTTTGTGACTGCTTTGGTGCATTTTAGTCTCCACGCGCTAGCCACCTGCAGCTAGCCTGCTATATGCACGTCACTTGTGATGAAAAAAAGGTCGTTTTGGAGAAAGCCACGAAAGGCCACACTGACCTGGGCTGTCGACACGTTTGTAATGGTAGGGATTGATGCACACGTCCTTCTGCTTGGAGCCGAAGGGATACTCGCAGCACTCCAGCGCCTTGAGCTCGTGGTGGGACTGCAGGTCGGGCCAGCGCCACACGCGACAATAGATGACGTGAGGCAGGCCTTTCCTGTGGGACACCTGCAGCCGTCCGTCCAGGGAGCGGGGGATGGTGACGCAGCTGCTGGGCTGGCCGGGGCAGCTCAGCGCGCGCTCCAGTTCCTCCATGGCGCCCTTCTTCTTCTTCAGTTTCTTCACTAGGGCGTCCACCGCCTTCTCGGCCCACTTCTCCTCCTCGTCGCCCTGCTTCCAGCCCAGCAGGCGCTTGACGGCCGGGCTGGTGAAGGAGAAGAGCGAAGTGACGTTCATGATGGCCGGGGCTGCCCTCACGCCCGCCTTCTCCGCTGGGGCGAAAGAAGGTCGGAGTGGCGGGGTGAAGTCCAGCTTCAGGGGAGAATCGCTGCGGAGTTTTGCGGGGGATATTCCTCAGATATTCTGCAAGGGGAAATAATATCGATCAGCTTTTTTTTTTGTCAATATTGATGTCAAAGTCGAAGGGAAATGCAAAAATGAAAGCGTAGGGCCCAACCAATATGAACTTTTGAGCCCGACATCAGTGATGAAACAGCCCATTCATTATAAAAATGTGGTCTCTTAACGCTTACAGTACAGGTGTCAAAGTCAAGGCCCGGGGGCCAGATCCGGCCCGCCCCATCAATTTATGTGGCCCGAAAAAGCAAATCATCTCTGTCAACTTCCATGATCCTTGGACCAAAATCTCAAACTGCCCTACGTAATAAATAACGGTGACATTTTGCAATGAACAAATACTTCACTAATTTCAAAACTAGTGAGCCATCTTTTTTTTTTGTGTGTGTGTGTGTTAGGGTTAGGGTAATTATGTGATGTGATGATGAAACATTTATTCAGCTTCACTGTCTTAACGGCCCTCCGAGAGAAGACGTCACTCCAAAGTGGCCCGTGACAAAAATGAGTTTGACACCCCCGGCTTGCAGCAATAAAAAGATGAATTACAGGCAGAGTATTGCAAACAAATAGAGGCTGCACGATTTTTCGAGCAAGTCTGTCTTGGTTCGGGATGATAAGTTTTTATCGCTATGACTACTTTTTTACTTATCGATCCGTTGCCTTCTTATCGCTACTTTTTTTTTTTGGTCATCCCATCCTTCAGTCTCCAGGCATAACCAATCAAAGCAAGAATAACCAAACTCTAGTGTAACGGTTGCAGTGAGGGTTCCAAACAACATCAGAGAGGTCGAAGGTGTTAAATAATGTTCAATTGAGTCATTTCTCCAAGGCCATTAGGAAAACCGTTAAGGAGTTATTGGAGTTTTTAAAAATTCACCCAGTTTAGTCCCCGGGGGCTTAGGACTTGTTCCTATTTGGAAGTGGGCACCGAAGTCATCATGTAATAATCGCAAGTCTCGTTTGAGTGTTAACCCCTTTCAGTGGGAAAAGTGAAAATTCTGCGTGTTGAAACACACATATGAGAAACCTTTGGAAGAGCCATCGTGCAAACACAGCAGAAAAAAAATGTTTGCGCTTGTTAATTCACTCTAATACATTCCCGTTAAGTGCAAAGCCCTGGGGGGGAAGTGTGCGTGATGAAAAATTAAAATTCCCCATGGGTGTGACACTCTTACCTTTGTGGTTATTTTTACGTGTGATCTTTGTGCTCAGCATTTGTTTTCAACTAATTTGTTTGCTACTACTTCATCCCAAAACGCCAAGAGGGTCTTTTGAAGACTAAACTGTCCGTAGGTGTGTATATGAGTGCACTCTGCTTCTCGCCCAAGGTAACGATGTATTAAAAAAAACAATAATAATAAAAAATAAAACGGATGGATGGTGGTGATATCACACAGTAGTTGCAAATATGCCACAATGATGTTTTTCAAACAGGCAGACGCTCTACTCGTGCCACTTGAGTTATTTTAAGTGAAGGTTTTGCTGTAAACTCTTCGATCGCATCTCATTGAGATTTCAAAAGAATGCTATTGAGTTATCGGAGGAAGTTAATGTCCAGCGAGCGGCCCGCTGAGGAAAATATGAGCTTCAGCACCGCCGACCGGCAAACACTCGCCCCACGTCGGACAATAAGAAGGAAACACGCGGTTAAATCTGTCCATTCGCTTGTCTCCCGGAGGAACCATTCACTAGCGGGTGGCGGGGGGATGGGGGGGTCCTTGAGCAAAGCTTTTAAAAGAGAGCGCAAAGCTCTCCGGCTTTTTATGTTTTCTGCAACCGCAAGCGAGTGGATAAATGCGCCGAGCGTGACTCACCAAGTGCATCGCTGACAGTAAAGCCTGCAGTATATTGTATTTCCCGCCGGCAAGGAACAAATAGATCATTAAGAATGCCCCTTTAGATATTCTTGGTCCCCTCAGATTATAGGATTAAATTTCGATCGCTATCTTTGTCGGACAGTGCACGTGTAGACAACATGGCAATGACAAACAGGGG
>NW_017842060.1:3425586-3444108 GCF_001891065.2 Hippocampus comes
GCTCCCTTCCTCAGTCTTTCTTCCTCTCAAACTCACCTCCTTCCCCCTTTCCCCATTGGAGACCCGGTAGCCAGTTGTTTGTTACCATGCCTCTCCTCACTTCTGGCAGTGCTGGGGGGGGGGGGGGGGGGCGAGGGGGGGGGGGGGGGGGGGGGGGTTTCAATATGGCGGGAGCAGGTGCTTTTTACGGGGTGTGTTGGTCACTTGCTAAAAAACAACCATCCTGACAGGAACATTAGAGCTATACTGAGCCCGGCTTCCAAAATGACTGAACAGTGGTTTATCTAACAGAGTTGATTCTGTACAAACTCACAAAGAATGTGTGTCAGTAGCCTTGGCAGGAGTGCGTTTGATGCTGAAGACAGTAGGAAAAGACGGTAAAATGCTTACAGGGGGGTTTGTGACTACAGTATCACCCCCCCCCCATCCCACTCCCACCACGAATATCTATCGTGTGCTAATCTGCCGCCGTGGAGCCACAGGAAACACATGTCGTGGTTGAGTCTTGGCGTCTGTCATCGCCATCACAACAACAGCATCGTTTCCTTCTGCTGAGCGGTGCAGGATTTTCCACAGGTGCAGGATGAAGCGTGCGGGGGCGAGGGGGGCTTTTCTCTTGTCAAAAGGTTCAGATTTGATGAACACTGCTGAAAGCGGCGACATTTGCGCTGCCATTGTTTGATAACCAGTCCAACCGTCCTGTAGTTTTGCCACCTCTTTTTGCGTACGTACCGTATTTTCCGCACTAAAAGCCTTCCATTTTCTTAAAAGCTCACAGCGCACCTTAAAATCCGATGCGCCTTGTGTAAGGTCATTACGGTAATTTGTCGACCCCCAAAATGGCTCCTTGCTCGAGACATGCTGACAACACAGAGTTCAAACTTAAGGCAATCGGTTACGCAGTTGAACATGGAAATAGAGCAGCGGCAAGAGAGTTCTTGGTTGCTGTTGGTGAAGTGAACTGTGTCGCTGCTTTATTAAATAAAGCATCTGACATCGACATCTGATCGTCGCTCTATAAATCGGGGTGTAGTGTAGTGTAGCGGTCTGTTGGCATTTCTTTGAGCATAGCTCCATCAAGTGGATGCATTGTAGATTGCGTCTTATAATGCGGTGTGTCCAATATATGAAAAAAAAATGACAAAATAAGCCATTCATTGCAGGTGCGCCTCATAATCCAGTGCGCCTTTTAGTGTGGAAAATACGGTAATAAACACCGTTGCTCTTGTCACACAGAATGGACAAATCTTGTCAAGCAATCAACAGGCTAACAAAGTCTCTTTTGGGTTTCTTTGTCACGTTCATTTTTGTGCGCCGCATGAACATGTTTGATGTATTTCAGACAGGAGATTCCAACAAAGGGCTGCGCTGTAACATCTGGCGCACACTTCCGTGTCCTCTATTGTCTCGCTGCTGCAGCTGCCAGCCATACTCCGGGGGACATCACCCGCCCTGAGGCAGTTCAGAACATGTGACTGCAGGCTGACTTGAAGGCCCCGATATGGCTTCGCCGGTGTTATCTGAGAAGCATTCAAAATGTAAATACGGCATTTTCCGCCTGTTCTAGATTTCGACAAGCGGGGTTTGGTAATTTGGCGCAGAGCGTTTCACACTGCTCACACCGACAGCTCGTACCAGGGGTTTTTGAAAGAGCACTCGACCTTGAAAGGGGTAACCGTTCCACGCCAAATTTCTGGTGAATCTCTGCAAAGGTTTCTGCAAATGTCGATGGGAATTGCATAGTTTGTTGGGGTTTTTTTTCATTTCACTTGAGCATGGGCCTATCTGAAGCTTGTCCATAGCTCTAAGCTAGAATTAGACCAAGGGAGGGCTCTTAATTAAGTTCACCTAATAACAGCTGACATAACGTTTCTTGAATTGCTCATTCAATCATTCCCATAGAAAGTTCCCAATGTGGTAAATATCAAAATTTTGCATCCTTCCACTTTAACCCTTTCAGGGACAACGGTTACTACAGTGGACAGCTTATCATGTTATGAGGTTACACCACAGGTGTCAAACTCAAGGCCTGGGGGCCAGATCTGGCCCGCCACATCATTTTATGTGGCCCGCGAATTCAAATCATGTGTGTCAATTTCCATGATCCTTGCTAAAATCTGCACCGAAATGTCGAATTGTTATGTGTAATAATAATGTGAACACTCACTCAAACAATAATGGAACAAACTTTTATAGTTGATTTGACTGATTTAAAAACTGATAATCTATCGATTTGTTGCGTGCAAGTAATAATGTATAAACATTTACTTAGTGTCACTGTCGTAACGGCCTTCCGAGGGAAGACAAAACCTCAAAGTGGCCCGCGACGAAAATGAGTTTGACACCCCTGGGTTACAGGGTGCATGACAGGGTTAAAATGCGTAACTGGTACGCAAAATGCTCACAAGTTTGTCAAGGCTAAGAGCAATTTGACACGGTGCAGTTGTACAGCGCTCCAAACCACAACCACAACAATTAGCATATTGTCAATTAAATAGCTCAGGTTTGGCTGCTTAGCACACGCGCGAGTAAATGTTACACAGATGCCCAAGGCGGCTGTGGCCTTCCTTGTAAAAGCAGGGGAACACACGGCCGCACTTACTCAACAACCTCGTAAAAAACACTTGACATTTGCTACAGCTCTCTAGCTCTCGCTTACTACGTTGTACATTTCGTTTGCGGTAGCTCCTTGACGGCCTAAAGGCGAGCGACTGCAGCTAATGGCCGCGCGGAGCAACACGGCGTGTTTCGACCGCCGGGCCGTGCGAGCCCCGTGGATCGCTTTGCGCCACTCCGTTGTCTGCTAATCAATTTAGGCCCAGCCCTGCGCAGGACGATGAGGCACTAATGATGCTCTGCAGTTTCCCCCCCCCCCCGGGATGGGAGAGGAGGGGACGGCGCATTATAAAGAAGCTACATTATTTATCAGCAGGGTCCTGGACTGGGCATCCATTAGCCCGACCACTCAATGGGGTCACTGGCTATAAATTGAGGAGTGCAGGAAGAGAGAGTGAGGGCGGCAGAAAGGCTTTAATGCTAAAGAGAAAGGGGAGTAAAGTGATAGCGACAGTAATGACACACATCTTACACACTCAGCGGGAACACGACACTATCCGGCGGTCTCGGAAATTAAGACCCTTCAGGCAAAGCGCCGGGCGATTGTGGAAAATAAAATAAGCACCGTTACTTTTGATATGATGTTGAAATGACGATCGATAAACACGATGAGTCATTGATTTCAAAACTTAGAACCGAAACTCAACTTGAAGAACTTCAAACAAGCAGAAAATAATTGAGCAATAAGTAAAATAGTGATAAGGAACAATCAATAAAAATAAATACCTCCCGTTCCTGTTGTGTGCTGCCTTGGCTTCTTTGGGGCAGTGTCGTGGGGTGCATGCGTGGAGACGCACGCCGACACTTTATTAAGATGAAAACAGTAGAATAAAGTCACGATTGAAGTTTATTAAGATAACTCATTTTTACACATTAGGAAGAATATATGCCTACAATTAGTTTTATATTGCCTGACTGTATGTATTTCGGCACCATTTGTGTGTAAAAAAATCCTTACATTTGAATACACACATATATATATATATATATATATACTCTTTTTTTCAGTCTGGATGGTCTTTTAATTTGAAATAAATATTCTATAAAACCATTCAGGAGGATTTCCCATTGACTGGCAGCAATACCCCTGTAGATGGTTCGAAAACAAAGTACGTCTTCGAAATAACTCTTTGCATTGTGATTAGTTTTGTTGAAGCTAAAAACAGTTTTAAAGTTTGTTTAGTATCAGGGGATTTAAAGCAAATCTCAGAGGGGTGGAAAAAAGAGCAAAAATAAAAAAGGCAAAACATTATTTGAATAACGGCACCAGCATCATCATTTTGGTTTTTCGAAGTGAAAGTGGGTTTAACAAATCAATGAACACTGGAAAATTATCAGACTGCTTTATCTTGTCCATCAGAGAGCTCTGCGTTTAAAAAAAACAAAAAAAAAAAAACCCAAAGAAAAAGGTGAATAAGCACTGCGTCTTCTGTTGCAGCTCCCATCCTTCAATTTTGCTTCATCCGTGTCAAAGATGACCAAAATATGATTAGCCTTGACTTTGATTGGGGTCAACCCACAAAACTATACAACACATCAGTATCAAGCGAGCTTTCCCAACCATGCTTGGCCCCCCCGACGTGGGAGTTTGCGTCCTTTTAGGAGGGACACCTCAACGTGACACATGGCGGCATACCCTGTCATCCGGCAAATGTTGTGACTGCCTTGCTCCATGTTGGAATGCTACTAATCTACAATGGAGTGCATTTTAGTCAATGTTTTATTTCACATATCCCGAGACAACTAATCGGGATTTCGGCCACAAAGGAATGACAACTCACTCAGTAAACGAAGGTCAAAATGCAGGTCCTTTAAGTAAGATGATATGCCACCTTCAATGATGTCAGTGCTCACACACTGATTCACTGACACATGATGAACACACACACACACACACACACACACACACACAGGTGCTTTAAAGAGACAAACTAATAGAAATGAACTTAAAATGCCATTTTGGCACAGAAAATGCCACACAATGTTGCCTTTTTGGGCACTGTTCATTTAATGATAGATAGATAGATAGATAGATAGATAGATAGATAGATAGATAGATAGATGTTTCTGTTAAAATATAAGGCTTGACGAATTTTCATGTTGGCATCCATTTTGTGTCGGAATAAATTTGATTGATTACTTTTCACGTGAGCATCCATTTTGTTCCATGCCAACGTTTGCAACTATTCTATATATCAAGATTTTCCAACACTGTGATCCAATAAAGAAGCCACAGACGTCAGGAGATGACTAAATCAAGTTTATATAACTCAAAGTCAAAGCGGTCTGGGGTTGCTTAATTGAGTGTCGTTTAAAGGTGTTATGATGCTTTGAAAGTTTACCTGGCAGATATTCAAGTGACTTTACCACGGAAATTAGAACCACTGTTGTTGACGTTGCTGGAGCAACATTTTAAATTAAATCCCACTTAAAACGAGGATGAATGTGGAACGACGGAGGGGGTGAAAAGAAGGAAAAGTTTCGTGTTGTTGCCGCCGCTGGGAAGCGTTAACGCTCGACTCGGGAACAAACGCAGCGCAAATGACAAGTAAGAGAGAAAATACACATTAAAAGTTGTTTTGGGGCGGTTTAAGTGCCATAAAAACATTTAAAAGAAGGTTGACGTTACCTTGAACGTGTGTGGAAGCAGCAAGCTGGCTCTCTCCTCCTCACGGCGGCGTGATGCGGCCTGGCGTCAGCGAGTCGCGGGGCCTCATCACCCTCCGCCCGGGCGCCAGTATCACGCCGCCCGGGCCGCCTTCCACAATAACAAGACCTACTTTTTTCCATACGCATCCCGAAAGCTTCTTCTCGGTCTCATTCACGTCGTAAACGTTATGCAACTTTGGCTCTCACTCCTGGCAAAGTTTTTAGTGGTTGGCCCCGTTTTGGAGTTTTTTTTTTCACCCCTCCCTGTTTCGTGGTTAGTAGCCGTTTTAAAAGCAAACATTTCAATGTGGGATGAGCAGTCTTGTGCATGGAGGGCGCCATGTGTTTTTTTGTTTTGTGTTTTCCCTCCTTTTCAAACTCACATGGAATTAAAAACAATGCAAAGATAAACCCAGACAGCCTAAAATAGATACGCGGTGTGTTCCCTTTGGGTGCTTTCACGTCGTCTCCATTCTCCTTGCAAGTGTTTTCATTTCTTATTTGTGTGTCCTCTACTACAGGACTCTTGATAAAAGCTTGGTGGCCCGCGGACACACTTTGCCCACCCTTGCTTTATGTGGAGCCCTCCAGATGGATAATGTGGGCGAAGTCTTCGATATCAAGAGTGAGAGACTTCTTCAAAGCATCTCATTAATAATGCAGGCTAAAGGGCAAGGGAGGAGTGCCTTGGAAATGAGCTAAATCAAGCCACATAGTACGATTTTGAGACAATATAAACTTATTTGGCACACTGTTATTGCATTCCCAATCAAATGGTTATATAACTTAACTTTATTGGCAGTGTGCATCAAAAACGTGAGTTTAAGAGTAATCTCGATGCATGTGGAGGTGTATCGAATGACATGCCGGATAGATCGACGGCGGCGTATCAAAGTTCCATGAAAAGAAATGAAAGTTAGCACGATTGTAAATGATGCCGGATTAATACAATCGCAATGCTTCTTGGGAGTTCAACGCTCGAGGGTGGAGGGAACTAGTTTCTCTCGGGGACGCGGAGCTCCTGCTGCAGATGACGTCACGCGGCTGGCGACAGCATGTCTGAGTGAGGCGGGAACGCGCTGCACGTGAAATTTAAAAAAAAGAAAGAAAAAAGGAGGCGGAGCAAGAGATGACGAAGGCAGAATTTCATCCTTTTTTTCTCTCACGTTTGTCTTTCTAATTGTTACCCACATGCAATGATTCATATGCTATCTTGCAGGGTTCCACTACAGCAGAAATTCCCCACCACCGACCCCCCCAAAAAATCAATAAAATAAAAACAAATAAAAATAAAAACGAATACACCCGCCCTATCCTAAAAGTACCAATAAAAATAGGAGTCCTGACGACGACTATTGACACAATCTGTCAAAGTCAAACTGTGGCTGTTAGAAAACTTCCCATTTGTACAGGAAATGTTTTCAAGGAACATTTCATACCAAATTGCTGTTCATTTTCTATGCAACTCACCAGATTCATTGGTAGCTCACCAGACAATGCTATATTCTTCTTCCTCTAAATCCCCATGTTGTAAAATATGACACGCTTGAGAAGAGCATCGACACCCCCAAGTTAGACCCCCATAGAGAGGGTCGTCTTCCCAGTGTCGCAGTGTTAGGGTGGGCAGCAGCATCTGACTGACAGCAGCTGTCATAGTCACATGTGGCTGGGACAATAAACACACAGCACCTGCCAGTCAAGACTCTACTGGGAGTGAAGTGGGGTGGGGGTTAAACCAACACTAGGTTCGCAAAGGGGGTGGGGGGGTCATATGATGGTGTAACTGTATCTTTATCAGATGTCCTTCACACTACAGGTGTGTATCCTGTATTTATATTTACTGGTCTATAGCCTATTCATTTTTTTAGAGCATCCGGCCTGAGATCAACATTGTGAGTGACCGAGGTTAAACTAACAGGGGTGCAATGGAGTCACCAAGGTCACCCTTCCCTGCTCTGTGGGATTCACGATTGGTGTTTATCCCTGTACTGGAATGTAAATGGTAAAGTCTTGATTGCCCATCAGAAAATGACATTTTAAGGATGTTCAATATCACTTTTTTTCCACTTTGACCTCTAGTACTTTTGATGTATAAAATGTCATTTTACATGACAAAAACAGAATTGTGACCAAAACCTTTCTGACGCAGACGGTGATTCACCAATTACCAAACTGCCGTAGCATAGCATCAACTATTGCTGTTACTCAATGTCAGATTTTGTTTACTTTAAATCTCGGTGGCCGATATATCTGCAGGCACCAAGGCTACCCATTCCTTAAAATAAGGCTAGTATTGGCACTAATACCGATACCTGATATCGATACTCGCCCATCCCTATGTAAAACCATAATTCTTTGAATGAGCACTTTAACTGAGTGTTCCTGGTTTAAAAAATATATTTATTCTATCAGCATTAGACATTGATATTATTTAATAAAAACAGGATTGTTAAAATGAAACATTTATATCCACTATAAACTTGTCCGTCATCATTTTATTACCATGTGAGACAATGGGCAGTAGTAAGGTTGAAAACTAAATTAGCTCTGACAGTTTTTTTATATTTAGAACCTGTATTCAGTTGTGTGGACCACTTATTTCTGAACTCATCCTCTTGTGTGTGTTAGAATTCCAACTGACTCAGAGGGGGATGGGATGGACACAAAGGATGATCAGTGAGGATGATGTCACCCATCCCCAAACCGTGCCTGAGGTCATGTGACCAGGGTAGATGATAGATGACAACAGGATTGCATAGAGGCAGACACACGAGTGCTGTGGGGTGTCATGCTCAATAAAGACTCCACCAGTCACCCCACCTCACTGTGCTTGTTGCCAACAGAAAAGGGTGACATTACAAATCACGTGCATTTTGCATTACAAATTGTATTTTTACATTAGATATAGGCTACAGTGGACCCCCACTATTCACAGCTAAGAGGGATATTATAAACGCATTGAAAAAAAAATCCCAAAGGACATAGAGTATATTTGTATGACCTATTCTTTAAAAAAATGGTTAACTGCCAACAGTTGGTTTTCGTGAAAAAACAACCATCAAAAAAAAACATAGAACGTTAAACAATATAAACAAATTAAAAGACACCAGCGAATACTTGAAACACGGGTGCCGAGCCGCAAGTATGCGGTAGCCAGTGTACTATGTAAAAAGAGAGCATGTGGAAGGTCATTTCCATTCACTGTAACAAATATTGTCGGTGTACGCCAATTTTCTTATTCGTTGACTTTGTCTAGTCCGCCATCTTGTGGCAAGATGACATCACGTCCCCTTTTTACGTGACGTGATCAGTTTTACATCCATCCATGATACGAAACGCTGATTTAGATGGTTTGTTTAGAAAACTTGGGTGTTTTACATTTGTGAGAATAAATACCACAGTGGAAAAGAAACAAAGGCTAATTTTTTATTTTTTGTCTGGAATAAGGCTAGTTAGAAACGAAGTACAACATTAACATTAAATATTGACAGTATACTGTTTCTTTTGAAGTTGTCGAACTGATCTGGAAAGTTTTCGCACTTTTCCGATAGAAACTCATCATATGCTGTACATAATATACTACATACAGGTATGTACATAATTGCCGCACCTGTTTTTAACCTGTTATAAAGCTTACAAAGGATGTTCTTTTAGTAATTTTAGTGTTTATTTCTTTATTTTGCTTTGAAATGTGTAACTCTAACTCTTGTTTGCAAATGCTTTGGAATGTTACATTTAACTATGTGAAGCGCATAGAATACAAATAAATCTGTTTTGCCTTGCCATTTAATCGTCACATGATATAACGTAATATTCTATGTAAATAGTTACCACATACTTATTTTATTTGTTAATTATTTTACTCTGTTGTGTGCAGCCAGGTAGGCAATTGCAAGTGCGAATCTACCTGGACTGGATAAATAAAGGTTAAACGAATGCATAATGCTGGACAGTTGGAGGACTGTCAATCTTATAGTCGACAAAAAACATCAAGTATTTAAGATGCTTCAAAATAGTTAAATGTCGAGAGCTCAGTACCATCGAAACAATCTACATTGAAGCATTTCTTAAATTTTGATGGTGTCTTCGGTACTGGTCGTCTAAAACTCAATACCGGAGAGTTCATGATGGCGATGATATGAACCACCCGCAAACGACCGCAAGATGTCACCCTTGTACCTGTAAAATGTCATCCAAAAGGGAGCCTTCTGGTTTGGTCTTGTTGGCAAGCACCTGCTTGGACTCCAAACAAAAACACTGGAAAATCCAACACAGCTTGCCAAATGATGTAAACACTGCTGTCATTTTAATATCAATAAAAATGCTCAACGGGCATGCACGGAGGCCAAGAGAAGAGTCATATATCTGCTCGCATCAAAACCTCAACGATGCAGCGGTTTGGGGTTTTGTGGTTCAAGTCGCGGAGTTAATTGCGGTCCAGCAATCACAGAACATATCAACAATAACTGTGTTTGTGTGTAAACACTCCCTGTCAGTCCGTGGATGTGAAAGCAAACAATCCACGCGAGGAGGCTTGGAGCGTGCCGCTGTGATCCGGGTGGGCCAAAGTGCACATGAAGGCAACGTAACACATGACCACCATGTCAACTCACCGCAAAGCCCTCCCCGATCCCACTACTGAAAAGGAGTTGGCTGCAGTCAGCGGGTGTGATTTCGGGGCTCGGACAAACTGCCAGGAGGTAGTGGCAAGCCAGCCAGCGAGCCTCTTTTTTGACATTGCCGTCACCATGGCCAGCCTGTGAGTTGTCACATGCCAATCTCGTGAGACTTCGGCGTATCCGGCGGGAGCTCAATAAATTCAGCAAGACTTTGGTATATCATGAGATCTGGGTTTTTATTTATCTTCGGACTCATAAGAATTCAAATGTCTCGCAAAACCTAGGGCAAATTTCATGAGACTTAAATAGATCTCGTGAGATTTCAGCACAGCACAGCACATGAGGATTTTGATTAATCTCGCGAGAATTCCCGAGCGGATTTTCATTTCTCTCACGAGGCTTCATTAATTTTAAATTGCACAAGGATCACTGGGGACTCCGGTATCGCTCATAAAACTTGAGTAAATCTTGTGAGACTTCAGAAAAGTATCAGTATGTATCGCAAGACTTCAATAAACCTAATCTTTGCTTGTTGACTTCCTGTTCCTGCCTCCTTGCCCTGGCCTTTGTCAACTGCGTGGTGCAGCGCAGCTATCTGTTCCAAGATGCGAAAGAAACAATAAAAATGTGTTTTCTTGGCTTCAGGAGCATAAACGATCATACCCCACCAATCATGCCAAGCAATAAGTGCCCATACTAAAATTAACTTTCAGTTGTAATGTCATTGTTTTTTTAAATAAATTCCATATACTATTTATTATGCGACTTTTTCGTTCTTGTTTTTCATCGAGCCAAAGATGGTTCACCTGGCAAGAGGGAAGCGGAAACACGAGCTATTTCTTTCCTCGTAATTGGTGCACAAAGGGAAGAATAAAGTGCACTCCTTTGGTCGCTCTCACTTCCCTTCACCTTGTCCTGAGTGGGGCATTCCGCCGTAGTTTAAGCAGGGGGAAATCTTTCCTGCTTCATCCGGGATAATCCTGTCCCCGAACAAGGCGGCGCGGCTCTCATATGAAGAACGATTTATTCGCGGTGAATTCCGGTCAGGTCAAGTCTCCCTCTTTCATGTTTTTTTCCCCCCCTCGTGCAGCTGTGGGGGGGGGGGGTAACTTGTGTGTTCACTTCAAAGACATCATGCGGATTGCAAACATGAATTAGGGCCACTGATAAACGGTAGCTTGATGTTTGAGTGTGTTTTGGGGGGGCTCAGGGGGAGGAAGGGGTCACACAGGAGAGCGTGTGGAGCCCATATAATGTGATTTAAAAGTGACTCCGAGGGCACGGCCTTGTCTAAGATAACAGGAAGCTTTGATTATTCCCCCATGACTAAAGTGACTATACTTTGAGGCCATTCATTTTCATTTGGAAACAAATGTGACCTATGTTTGTCCATTATATGTAATACAGAGCAGTGCTTTTCATATTTTAATCCTATAGCAATGTTTTTGTCATACTAACAGATTAGTAAACCCATTTTAAAATTAGACCAACGGGCGGTCACATATGGGCCCTTCAAACTCCGCCTAGCAACAAGTGACCATTCAAAGCAAAAATCGGACGAATATCGGTGATCTACGGAAATGTGCAACAGCTGTCAGGCGCATTTTGATGTGTTGCAGAATGTGTTTTGGATTTTCATTAGCTTGTATGGTGACATAACCACAATAATGTAATCAAAGGGCAGATTTTAGCACTTATACTTATTTGCCATGGCTAATATAAATTGCCCCTCACAAAGTCTGTCCAGCAACAAGTGACCATGCAAAAACATTTTAAAAATCAGTGTCATAACTGATGATTGTGTGCTTCTTTCGCAACAAAGGCAAAGACAAAAAAAATCCATCCAGTTTGTCCCTTTGTATATCTCCCTCGGATGCAATTTTGTTTTGACCTGGGTGATGCCACCCGGTTCTATTTTGGGGTCGAGGCTCCTAACGTTTGGAACATCGTAAACTGACAGTCTAATATTGCCGACATTTCTCCCTTAATGAAGTATTGGCTTCACCAACGGACAAATATAAGAGGGTGTAAAGTTCAAATGAAGCAGACAACGGAGCTGCTTCACCACAACAAAAACGGTTTAGCGGGCCCAACCAAAAGAGACAGTGGAGCTCTTGTCAGTTCTTTTGAAATACATTTGACATAAGGTTAATTCCTTGTCTTTATTTTGACATAAATTGCAAATATTTACATTAGAGTGCATTCTATACACCTATTTGTAATGTATGTTTTCATTTTTTTGTTCATGTAAATTAATTTTGGAGTCCATTTTTGATAGCCCAGCAGAGAATAACTAGAAGTTTCCAGCTCGCGGTGTAGCGCACTCACCACTTGTTGTCTAAGTGCTCCCCCCCCCCTCCCCCTTTTCCCTTCCCGGGTAAATAAAGCAGTTTTCTGGTCAGAATTACACCCTGTCTTGGTGTGAGGTCCTTTTCAGCGAGGGAGGGGTGTGCGCGTGGGGGGGCTGCCTGCTTGCTTTTATCTAAAATGTTTTCTATTTCTGCCTTTTGGAGAGACACTTTGGGCAGAAAGAAACCAGGTTTTTCCTGCTTTTTTCCGAGGGCGCGCTGGGGACTTTTCTCAGCATTGTGGTGAGATTTATTCGAGGAGGCTGCATTTTTCCCTGATTTGCCTCTTTGTTCTCAGTAAGTAGTTCCAGGTCTCCCCCCCCCCTCACCCCGTCTCCCTCAGCCCCCCAACACTGACTCACACACACATTTTCTGACAGTGTGTGTGTGTGTGTGTGTGTGAGGCGGGACACGTTGTGACACCTGCTGTTGGGATGAATAGGGTCAGTGGCAGGGCCCTCCAGCAGCTGCTTGTTCTCACCACGAGACCCCCAACCAGCAGCAGAATGCGACGCCCCCTAGCAACAGCACCTCTCATTACACTTCTTATTTTTATGACAGCAAACTCCCCGCGTACTCGCTTATAAGGCACCTGCGGATTCACCGATTCATATTCGGTTTTCAATTGTTTTTGCATTTTTCTGCCAGTTCTGTCACCTCCCTCGAAGCGTCTTCTGGAAAGGAAACCCTTCAAATTGACCCAGGATAAAACATGAAACAATCATCGCTGCTCTCCCGACACAGGAAGAGCCTTCCAGACGGAGATTCCCGGTTGGTGGGTGCTTCTGACCTGTCTACGCTCTTGTCGCTGTCTTTCTTAGTCCAGCCGGCTTGCACCTGACTTCAGAAAAACATCAGCGCCCGTGGCAGAAGACGGCGAGGTATGAAAACATCAGTGCCCATACTGATGTATAAACCCCAACAAAAAGCCAGGCTTCAGACGCGTTTACAATTGAGGGATTAGGATGAGGACATAACAAAATACGTCCAGAAAATAGCACAAGGTGTGGCATTTCCATAAGCAACACTTTGGCTCTACATTGTGTTTGAATTAATTTGGTCGAACTCAACTCAGCCTGCCGTTTGATGCCCCCCCACCCTCCACTCGCCAAATGGCATGGTCTACTTCGTACCCCTGCCCGAATGTGACACCCACCCCATGGGCCAACCCCTTTGGCCATTCCACTGGAAATGCGGTGCCTCAGGGTGATCTGCCCCCACAGGCCGGCCACCATGGACCTGTGGGCCGACCCGCTTTGACCGTCCTGCGCAGTCCCCTACACTGAGATGCGCTTTGCCCAGCATGAACCAAAGCCTCTTGTGACATGCCTTATGGGGACCGTCGACGAGGGGTTCTCACACAATTGGACTTGTTGCTTTTGCCGTTTATCAAAAAAAAAAAAAAATGGCGGTAGCAGTGACGTTCCAAAAGCAATGAAGTGAATCAACATGTCAGTTTGTGCTTGTTATATATGAAAAAAAATTGCACTCAAAGGGCTCTATTTTTCGTGCTGGCGCATTGCGTAATTTTGCGCAGAGGAAGGTCAGACATGTTGGTCAAAGGAGATGCTGTTGCCGCATCCTTGTCTGACGTGCTGAGGGAAGAGGTTACAGTCATCAAAATTTCCACATTGGAATTGTGCAAGTAATGCCTCCAAATGATGGTGTCACGAGTGAATGGTCATCGTGTCATGGACCTAGAACACTTCTCTGTGGGATACCCCCCCAAAAAAATAATGCTTTGAATTCACTGTCTGCTTAATATCAATGGAGATTATATTTTAAAAAGCACATTTTGTCAAACTTTGTGACTCAAAAAAAAAAACAAAAAAAAAACGCATATCACCAAATTTGTCTCCTAGCAAGGACTCGACAAGAGAAAAATATATAATTACATTGACGAATATGTGCAACCTATTTACTATTAAAGAACATGTTTCATCTGATTGGAATCCTGCAATGGTAGTCTGCATGTAAAATAGGTTAAATTTTGTGGCATCACACAGGAAAGGAAGGGCTCTTGGTCCCCTGACACAATTACATTCACCAAAAATATATGAAAGGATTTTGTGCATTTCCTCATGTCTTTCAAACACAGAATTTCAAACACACACACACGAAACGGACATTAAGAGGGCATTATTGCAGTCGCAATGATGTTTTTGCACGTGTGCTGGTCATAGACGTGCAGGTGCACATGAAAAGAAAAATGCGAGTTGGTACAGACAAGTGGAGGAAATAGCTGAGCAAAGTGCCCACCAAAGTGGTCTGGATGCTTCAAGACTACATGCAGGATTGGGGTTAGGGTTGTGGCTGGGTAGGTGGGGGTGGGTCCTCAAGGTCCAGGGGGCCACCGTGTTGGGCCAAATGGAGAGCCCCAAAAAAAAACAAAAAAAAAAAAAACGACTATTTTCTATGCATTACTTGTCAGTGGGCATCTGATGTCAATCCTACATCAATATGCCAACAAAATTAATCAAGAGATGTCAGATTGATGTTGAATTGACATCATGTGCCCCCTGGGTTTTTTTTGCTTGAAAACCTGCAAAATGTTTTAAAAATGCAAAACCTTTTGCAGCAAATCTCATTATTTTTGTGAATTACTTTTGTTTGAATTCAGACAAGTTTTTCATGTATTTTGCATGTCATGTTTACTTTTTTTAGAAGAGCCGTCTTTTTTCCTTTGAACAGTGCAATTTTTTAGAGTATCATTTGGCTTGAAATCTTATATCTCATAAATTTTGTGTATTTTACGATTGAACTAGACTGAATTGTTTTTAACATACGGGATAACTTTTTTTTTTACAATTATGGTGGGAATAGTTTGTGAGAAATCCTATTATTTTTTTAACCGCATCATTTGTAATTATTATTGTTTTGTACATTATTTTGTTTATGTGCAATTCAATTAAATATTGAAGTGCATTTTAACTATTGCATTCATTTTTATTTTTTTGAGAGCGAGAGAGCAAAGTGGCCAATCCACATGTAACATTGGTGCGAAAAAAATCACCGGCATGGATGACAATTTTTCAAGTGCCCAAGCTTCCATTTGACGCCTCCTTGATTTCCTTTGGTGGTTTGCGTCAGCGTGTTCTCCGTGCCGCCAGCTTGCCACGGCAGCAGCCTTTGGACACGGAGCTTTGCACAGATTAGGATGCGCCGCAGGCGGCCCCGTGTACCAAAACAAGGATTAGCGCTGTGGCGAAGGCGGTGCAAAGAAACGCGCAGTGCCAAGGAAGGAGTGAATAGGCAATAATTTTCTCCCTGTGTTGATGTTGTTTACTCGTCTCCATTTTGGGAACGGATTTATTTAGCGTTCATTTTTGGAGCACGATTGGACGCTTTTCAATCATTGTGTGTGGGTTTGAAATTTTGTTTTGAGAGCAATAGCCAACTTTTCATTTTAGCATGTACTCCTTAAGTTTATTACGGCGCAACCTTTCGAGTTCTCTTGAGTGAAATTTGTCTTTGAACCAGGAGGCGAGTGATTTTAGCTTAGCATTCAGCATGTCAAATTCTCTTGATTATATCATACACTTGAGTTGTCCTGACTCAAAGTCATGAGAAAAAGGAAGCATGTGACAAAAGCTTATCGTGCTAGCATCTACTCTATCTATTAGAGTAGAATCCTCTGAGTTGAGCAGGAAGTGAGTGGCGTTAGCTAACCACGTCAACTTGACTCGACTATAGTCATACCTTTTGAGTTGTCCCGGCTTGAGGTCGTCTTAGAAACAAAACAGAGAGAAAATGACGTTAGCTTAAATATGCAAGAGTCTCCTTCTTTCTCGACAGTATTATTGTAGGTTACAGTCAGAAATTCACGCTTATGACACTCTGAGAGTGGTGAGTTTGGAGAGGCAGAGCACGCTTCCTCCCATTAATTCCTCTATGAACCAATCTGCACCACATGCTTGAACTATTTCCACTAGGTACTGCCTGACGCACTGACACACCGTGTCCCCAGTTGGAGCACATAGAGCGGACTCCAACATTCCCTTTTCGGTGAACTTTGAACAATAGAAATTCACATTTGAACAAGGCTCTTATTTTCTCAGCCGAGCCCTCACTCAATGCATCCTTGGTTTAAGCTAGCTTAGCATTTAGCATGTCGACCTCAAACAATTACACTGGAAAGCGTAAAGGGGAGGTCAGCATAGCCAGAGCCAGGAAGGGACAAGTAAGCAATGTGATTTTGCATATATGAGAAATAAATACTATCTCTCAAATCATCACTGTCTTATCAAATTTTTGTTTCAGTTAAAATTTCGAATTCAGTAAGATGGATTTGTATTCATTTCTAGCCCTTGTCAGTCTTACCTGTGGTCCAGATGTCAGCGACGGGGGTCTTCACATGACAGATTGAGCCTCAGTGGGACACTTAATTGCATCACTTCATGGACACGAGTCAATATTGAGGGCTGAGCATGTAAACAAGCTCGGAATCTGCCACGTGATTACAAACAGTTAAACTCAGCAATAATAAATCAAATATGAAATCTCATTGGACACTCAATTAGCATAACCATTGTTCTTTTTTTTTTGTTTTTTGTTTTTTGCTGCCATTGGTTGGAGCTCACCGTTTATGTTGTTAGCTAATGTTTTGTTGTCAGGAAGGAAATGATTTCAGGTGGTCAGAGAGGGCGCCACTGTTCCGTGTTTGAATTGGAATGAGAGAAGCTAACTGTTGTGTCATGTGCACGTGTTCCTATTCAAACCATGCAGCTACTGACAAGCTAACTGACCAATTAGCATAACCATTGTTCTTATTTTTTTGTTGTTGTTTTTTGCTGCCATTGGTTGTAGCTCACTGTTTATGTTGTTAGCTAATGTTTTGTTGTCAGGAAGGAAATGATTTCAGGTGGTCAGAGAGGGCGCCACTGTTCCGTGTTTGAATTGGAATGAGAGAAGCTAACTGTTGTGTCATGTGCACGTGTTCCTATTCAAACCATGCAGCTACTGACAAGCTAACTGACTGGATGCTAATTAACATTATTAGGATAGGTTAGTACTGACACAAGTCAATTTCTATGAACATGATCTACATATAGTGTTTTCCATATCATATAAAAATATTCCCAAGGTCAATTTTGGTATTTTTTCGTACTGACTTTTGGTAGGAGGCAGACAACATGCATTTTGTACATAAAACAGATGAAGTGGTCTCTCAATATCGAGACTTTTCAACCATTGCGGGCGGTTTGGAACTCTGTGGGTTCACTATAATGCTTTTCCCGCATTGAAATGCCCCCCAAAAATCGCATTGCAACATCAATGGAGGACGTTCATGTTAGTGTATACAACATGAAAGCCGGTTCAAATGTTTGGTATACAGTCCTCCTCCTCCTCCGTGTTTATTCTCAGTCCTGTTTGGGAAGCCAAAGACCACCGGACCACGGGCGCTCCTCTGGGAGGAAGAATGATTCCCTAAAATAAAAAAAAGTTCTGATTTACGCAGCTGATATATGATGTACAAACTCACATAGATTGGAGAGTGCGTATTAGATGCCAATAGACAAGGCTAGGATTGCATTACCACTCACAATATTGCAATGTGTGTGCGTGTGCGCGCGGGTGAGGCAGTGAGCTGGGTGGTCTGCACTCGCTATCATTAAACAAGCCAAAACCTCATCGGTATTTTCAGAAGGAAATTAATATCTACAACGTGTGTGTGTGTGTGTGTGTGTGTGTGTGTGTGTGTGTGTGTGTGTGTGTGTGTGTGTGTGTGTGTGTGTGTGTGTGCGTGTGTGTGTGTGTGTGACATTATCTAATGTATTAAATATGATTTGTGGAAGTGATATATAAAATATATTTCTAATTATCAAGTATAAAATTAATTCAAGAAATGCATTGTGCACAAAATATTTTTACATGCATTTTTTCCCCTTTTTAATTGGTTAAAAAAGGTGTTAAAGGTTTTTCTAGATCGTTAAAAATATATATTTGTGATGCTTTTAGTCATTTAAAATCCATTTGAACATTTTTACCACTATATATGATATATTTTAACATTATTTAGACATTTTAGAATTTTAAAATAAAAGCATAACAATTGTGTATTTGTTTGAACTACAGAGCATTTGTATGTGGAAAACAAACAAACGTTTAAGCTGTAATAGTAACTTTATTTCGGTATCGTGATTTATGTGTGGGAAAATAAAGACATTGTATTATAAATGATTTAATAACAACTCCGAAAACAGTATCTTCTTTTTTTTTTTAATACAAAAAGTAAAATAAATGGCTCTCTTCTAATACAAACCTAACCCAGAAAAAAAAAAAAACTTTTG
>NW_017842060.1:3444249-3450688 GCF_001891065.2 Hippocampus comes
TCCTGCGGTGGGGGGTGGGGGTGGAATAGAGAATTCTCACCTTGAGTTTCTCGCTACCATTTGGCATATTCTGAAAATCAACAGTGTTCTTGCTTTTGTCCTGATGGAATCAAACACTGAAAATCAACACTTGAGACATGCTATAAATTTTAATAGACATATTGATATTTCCGAAAAGAAAGTTATCATCCCTAAGTTGTATTTACAATACATGAATAATACAAAAAAAAAATGAAAACAAAAAAGAAAAAAAAATGCACACATACAGTACAATGACATACTTAAATAATTATCATCTCATTTTGTGTAACTACTACTTAAATAATGAAAATGGTTATTCTATTCACACCATGCCGTCTCAGCAGCTACAATGCAACAACGTTCACATTAAGTGCTAACAAAAACAAAACAAAAAATAGACTTTTTTTTTCTTCCATTTTACAGCATAAAAATTCCATTGTGGACTCATTCTCGACCAGGTAGACTTATTATGTCAGCAAACACATCAACGAGGTGAACAAATTCAAAAAGAAAAAAAAAACAAAAAAACAAAACGAAACAACAAAAAACAAAACAAAACCAAAACACCATGATAGCGTTTGAACAAGAACAAACGCCAACATCGGGGCTCTGTGGTGGAGCTTTTTGTAGCAGATTCTTGGGGGAAGGGCATTTAAAAATCAAGCTGCAAATAACACCAAATGGACAAAAATCTTAGTGTAAAATGTATTTTTATAAACACCGATCTCTCCCATATATTATTACACTTAAAAAAATAAACCCCCCTCTATCATAACAATAATAATAATGCTATGTTTTTTTTTACTTTTCTTATTATTCACTTTTTTTGTTTATTTTTGCAATGCTAAGAAGTAGTGGGTAAGCTCTATAGAGGAAATATACATCACCATTTGCTACCTCCTCCTTTTCTTCCCTTTGTGGTTCGGACATTCAACTTGCCCCTTTGACACCGCCCTTTTCGAAACGGCGACATTTTTCCACATTTCCCAACCCCGACTGATCTGTCATGACGGTGACAATTTTACAGAGCACGAATGCACAAATGGAAACACTTCATTGAAAGTCACGACACTCGCCGTGTCGTGTTGAAAGCAAACGTCACAGCCCGACAAATAACATTTTTGTGCACACAGTTGTGGGCCATGTCCCACCTTAGCTGGATTCCGTGTGAAAGGCAAACGTGGGAAAAGGGCAGATTTGTTCCTGCAGGGACTTGGATGAAATCAAATGGCCATTTTGTGGCTTCGGGGGTAGTATCAGAGCTGTAACAGAGGCGGCACAGGCCCCTGTTTGGAAGGGGGAACTTACATGTCCCGCCCTGATGCGTCAAAAGCAATCATCAAGGCCTCAAAAGTTTCATGTAATTTTTTCACGTCACACCAAGCATCGAAGCCTATCTCATTACACCGGTAAACAGCAAACTTTAATCAGAGATGGCTTTATGTGTCACGTAATGTATTTTTTGACACCCAAAAAAAAAGGTTTTCCTTTTTTTTCCTAGCACATCATGTTTTGGACATATTTTCATTGTTTTTGTTTTTAAGTTTGACCTATGAAAGCTTGCGCAGTATAGATTTTACGATTGGTCATTTATAGCTGTGGCATGTTGGGAAAAAAAATACCACCTGTTGCTGAACCTTACCCTTAATCTGTAAACATTGCTAAATATCTTTTACATATGTTTTCTTATCAAAAAC
Source organism: Hippocampus comes (assembly GCF_001891065.2). Taxonomy (NCBI): domain Eukaryota; kingdom Metazoa; phylum Chordata; class Actinopteri; order Syngnathiformes; family Syngnathidae; genus Hippocampus; species Hippocampus comes. The sequence continues at coordinate 3,445,968 of NW_017842060.1, forward strand.
CTGATGTGCTAGAGAAAAACAAGAACAGACTCTGAATCAGGCCGCCCCCCCCAAAAAAAAAAACTCGAAATGTTTACATGCATCTCTGATGAAAGAATGTTGTAAAAATGTGTTGACCAGTGTGAAGTGTCACTGTCACAGCGACCCGCTCCGTTACGGCTCTGACGCTGCTCCTTTTGCAGGGTCTCTGTATGAAAGAGGCTAGCGTTAGGAGGTTGGACTGCAACTGTGCAAAGGTGTTTGCGTTTGAAATGTTTTGTCATGAATGAGGAGCACGGGGGACGCAATCCAGCGTCTCTCCTCATCCCGCGCTGAAAATGTCCAACGGTTGTGGATGCAATCTTGTCTCCAAAAGTCACCACGACATCACGGCAAAAGAAACTGTCGCTCCTTTGCGCAGTTTTTTATTTTTTATTTTTTTAATATTTGTCCCAGAGAGAAGCAAAAAACGTCTTGGCTCGGCGTTTTCCGAGACTTGGATTCCAGGCCTGGTGGTCGGGTGGTGGGGGGAGCAAGTAGCTTATCGTCCAGTAAGTAACCGTAATGTCCGGTGATGTCGAGTAAAGGCAGCTGTGATGGAGATCCATTTTTTTTCATGTGTCAGCGTGGGCAAAAAAAAAAGAGGATACCTCGTTGGCCAGTGGCGCTTAGGTAGATTCGTGTAGGGCGAGGATGGAAGGTGCCGACGAGGACGCCCTCCCCTCCCCCATCAGAGTCTCTTTATACGATGTAGCTAGTCAGGTCCAGGAGGTACGAGGTCATGTCGATGATGTGGTCCAGGAGGCCGTCCTTCTCCTGGTCGTTGGGCATGCCCCGCTCGCTTTGCTCGCACTGGTCGCCCGAGTAGCCGCTCTTGCACAGGCACTTGTTGGGCTCCATGCACACGCCTCCGTTGCGGCAGCCTGGGTCGCACTTGGCTGCGGGGGTGGGTTTGAAAAGACAGGAAGTGGTTACGCTGGGTCCAATCAAGTCGTGATGAAGGTTTTGGAAAAAGAAAATTGGTGGCCGGCAATGCCAAGCCACCAATTTTCTGTGCACTATTGAGGCATTTTGACCCTTTTGGGCTACCATACTTACAGCCAGGTCCATAAATATCGTGGCATGGATGCCATTAACACGATTTTGACCCTAAACATCACCACGACGGACTTGAAAAGTGGACCGTAGAGGAATTGCGATCCAAAGCCAATTCCAATGAAGTTGGGATGTTGTGTTCAACATAAATAAAAACAGCATACATTTGCAAATCACATTCAACCTGCATTTGATTTAGTGCACTACAAAGGCAAGATAGTGAGCCATTGTATTCTGTTTTTATTTACGGTTCACACAACATATGTAAATGGCTCCTCCTTTAGAAGGCGCCCAAAGTCATGGGACAAAATTAACAATCCAAAGTCAAACTTTCCCTTTTCAATACTTGATTGGAAACCCTTGGCCATGAATAACAGCCTGAAGTTTGGAAGACAAAGACATCACCAGATGCTGGATTTCATCCACGGTGAGGCTCTGCCAGGCCTCTCATGCAGTTGTCTTCAGTTTTCCCTTCAGATTTGTCTTCAGCAAGTGAAATGCATGCTCAATTGGATTCAGGTCAAGTGACTTACTTGGCCGGTGCATAACATTCCACTTCTTTAACCCTCCCCCCCCCTCGAAAAAAAAAAAACCTCTCATGGTTGCCTGTGAAGTGCCATCCAAAGAGTTCTGAAGCGCACGTCATCAATAAATCTAGTTGCACTGGCCGCCATAAACGTCCACCTGGCCACAGAGCAGCTGAGCACTCAACTGTCTCTTTGCTTTTGGTCCCTTCAGAAAACGGGAGGCACATCATCAAACTGTTGTTATTTCCTCCACGTTTGACCTCATTTGGACGTAAAACACACTACTCGCAAATTAAAGCGGATATTAAGAACATCGTTACCGGCATGCACCTTGTTTTTAACCAGCTGATTGGCACGGACGGCATCATGGCATGAAGCGACCGTTGTCGTCTTTTTTTTGCAATTTAAACATGTGGGCAAAAAGTACTTTAATGGTGATTTTTGAATCAAGCCAATTGTCAGTGAGGAGAAAAAAAAAAAGAGTCACACACCCGTATCCCCCTCCCTCGCAAACACATTGTCGCTTTGTGATCGGTTCGCACCACCAGCGGCTCAAGACCGGAAGTGGTTTGGTAGGGTTGGAGTCTTTTTGATCCCACTTCCGCTGTACTTCATGCCCAAGTGGTCCAAAACTCAACCCGAGACGGTTTTATCCCATCCAAGCCGAGGACCCGCTCGCTGCTACGACTTCTTTTACAAACTACTACGTCCTATTTTTTTTTTTTCCAAGGGCAACTGTACTTGTTGTCCATGTTGGACAATACAAACGTCAGCCAAAACAAGTCCTAATTGGAAACCGCATCATGTCTCTTTGTCACAGGGCGCAACTGTGGGCGTATTCCCACTCACACACATGACACACAATGCGAAGGTCAGTGTGAGAAGGGGGGGAAAAAAGGAGGGAAAGTTTTTTGTTTTTTTTTAACCCTTTCAGGGACAGCGGTTATTACGGTGGACAGCTTATCATGTTATCAGGTTACAGGGGGCATGAAAGGGTTAATTGGCAAAATGATAATACTTGATCGCCCCCCGCAGTCTAATACGTAATCTTTTTGACTCATACTTGGGCACCGTATTTCTTGCCGGTGTCCGACAATACGGGAGAAAGTAGGTCAAAAACAAGGCCGGGTGGGCCAAACCTCAAGGAAATGATTTAGAATTTGGGACCTTGTTGACATCATCACCGTCTGCAGTCATGCCAAACGGGGACTCTGAAGTCGAGGTGAGTGTACAAGTGTAGCATGCATTTGGAACGAGTTCCCACACTGGTAATAGGTCAGGGGCAGGAAGTGTACCAATCACGGTCTCGGGCCACTCCGTAAACGATGCGCACGGTGCAGCGGAGAAGATTTTGGCGGGATGTCGGACTGCCGTCTCGCTTCGGAATACCGAAGAGGCTTGAGAATGTTGACATGATCTCGCATTTAAGTCATGGCACAGTTGAGGACATTTGAAGAAAACAAGCCTCACCGATGCGGCACAAGGGCCCCTCCCAGCCGGGGCTGCAGCAGCATTTGCCAGTGGGAGTGCAGTGGCCGTTCTTGCAGTGTCGGGAACAAGCTGTCATCAGCAGCTCGGGAGGCTCCACCTGACGCTGGCACTCCTTGGGGATGAGGGGCCTGGAACAGTTGGAAGAAAACGAGGGGCGGGCAAAATCAGTTTGTGTGTGTGTGGGTGGTGGGGGGCACACATGAGACATTCTCAAGGGCCTACGCCTGAAATTAAATTGGGTTCCTACGGTGGCGCCTCAGTTCACGAACTTAATTGGTTCGGCGTCTCCATTTTCAAAGTCAACCTGAATTCCAAACTCAAAAGTGGACAGGAAAGGAGCCATTTTGGTTTGATGCAGTCAGATTCATGCAACGAGCCCTCACCAGAAGACGGCGTTTCCCAGCCTCGGCGGAGACTCGGCACGTATTTGACATTCGAAAATCCCAAGACACACGACCAAACTAAAGTGTCACTTATTGAATACCATTATCATAATCTCATCTCAATTTGCTCACAAATGTATTTAGTCAGTGTGATTTTGTTGTTGTGGTTGTTTTTGTACGTCTAGCAACAAGCGGATACACAGATCAATTGTAGCTGCTGACATGTACTGGAAGAGCATTTCATCGTACTGCCTGTCACTATACGTCACCAGCACAGATAGATGAACAAAGACACAGGAGTCAAATCATTTTCAAGTAATTTCCCGCGACAGCACAGCGGTTGGGAATCGCCGTCCTACGGAGTCGGGAAATGTGGTGGAAGTTGTTGTTGGTGAGAGGCGTGCGCAGCTTAAATGTTTTTGGGATTCTGCAACTACAAAAAAATATATAAACATATCTATATTTTTCCCATGAGCTGACCATGCCAGAAGTTGGGAACTCGAACTTGATGATGTTTGACCGGTGGAGTAATGGATGGTTTTGTTTGTCTCGAAAAAGCTTTTAGTGCAAACGCATCTTGGATTTTTAGGAGAAAGACAATACGAGCGCCCCTTTGCCAGACAACATAGAATAAGCTCGGAACGGGGCAAAAACAAAAACTTGTTTGTTGGCACCGGCTTACGTTGTAATTCAACACATTTGCTTGGAGCGGTGCCGTAAGGGAAACATGCGGCGTTACGAACCATAAGTCTTTCGTCGTGCATGCACTATGTCCGGGGGTTATCGTTTATGAAACCCAAACCCAACCCGGACTGCCTTGAATTGGTCACCCGGTTGCGTTCCGCTAAGGTTCTGGTGCACTTTCTCAAAATTGTCACTTGTTTGCTGCATTTTGAAATCCTAATTTAGGACTAAAAGTACAAGCGTCGGACATAAAAAACAGACCCACCACATACTCAACATCGCAAAAAAAAAAGGGGGAGTGCAGAGCAGGGGGGGGACATGCTGTGATCAGTCCGCATTAAGACAAACACAAAGAACGATCGGCGAATGGGCTGTAAAATAATTATTCCATATCACGCGCTACAAGTCTGGAAGTAATACCCCAAAAGTGCATAATCAAGTTCAAATGTGCCCAGAGCGCGCACACACACACACACACACACACACACACACACACACACACACACACACACACACACACACACACTCATGCACGCGCCCCAACAGAAAAAACACAACACAA
>NW_017842060.1:3450703-3454914 GCF_001891065.2 Hippocampus comes
CAACAGAAGAAACACGAATGAAAAGCCCAACACAATCGCGCGTGACTGGCAACAGTAACTGGACTCTTGACACTGGTATCAAGAACCTGGAGGCCAGGGCGCTGACATCAGTGCGTTTGAGTAATGTCCTCAAGAACAGGCGTCATCAGTCACGGCTGGGGAGCAAATGGTCACTCGGCAGACGGAAGCAAACCAGGATATAGGATTTAAGACCGAAGACTGGGCATTCCTGATGCAGATTAAAAAAAATATATCTATCTATCTCCATTTTCTAAACCGCTTGATCCTCACAAGGGTTGCGGGGGGTACTGGAGCCTGTTCCGGCCGTCTTCGGGCAGTAGGCGGGGGACACCCTGAACCGGTTGCCAGCCAATCGCAGGGCACACAGAGACGAACAACCATCCACGCTCACACTCACACCTAGGGACAAGTTAGAGTGTTTACTCAGCCTGCCATCCATGTTTTTGGATATATACTGTACATATGCACGTAAAAACACACACACACACGCACACACACACACACACACACACACACACACACACACACACACACACACACAGACACGCACACATGTGTTACATGAAATCTGTCTGTGGCGCAAAGCCGGATGCGGACGTGCGCCAGATCAGCTGATCGTCGCACGTTCCCATGCTGTAAGTCTTCAAGTTTATCCCGGGTGATGAGGGCGGTGCGTCGGGGAGAAAGATGAGCACCAAGCAGCAACCCCCGATGTTCATTTGAGATTTTTATCATGCATCATCCCCCCCCCCCCGGTAAAAGTGACTGGGGACAACTTACAGCTGTGTCAAATTCTTCTCCCACGCAGTGTGCAAAAGAAAATATCGCAAAATATTCCAGACGTTTTCTGTTTTTATACTTTGTATGTTGGCTTTGAGTGGCAAGAAAGGTGGCTGATGGGAGAAACGGTGTAGCGCAACAAAAAAGGTCATGTAACGCCCTCGCATATGGGGCAAGGAGAAGCGCGGAGTGACGAGCCAACTTGACTGGAGCTTTGTCACGAATTGACATTTTTATATAATACAGTGCTATGATTCTTTATTAAAAGCGAATCCATTTTTTTGGACCAGAGCATGGTCATCGCAGCGGAGGAGGGGTGCATTCCCAAGCTCCCATCAGCATCCAACTCTAAACTCTCGACATCCCTGTCCTGTCGTGTCGTGGCAGACATTTTTTTTTTTTTTTAACGGAGTGAACTAGGGGAAAAAAAATAGAGTAAGAGTCCCTCGAGGATTGCAGGAGGGAAGGGTGTGTGTGTGTGTGTGGGTGTGTGTGCGTGTGTGTGTGTCGGGTCGTTTTCCGTGGCGAACGCTGTTAATAGCAGGCAAGGGGTCAGCGGCGCAACTAAACAGTGCGTCCGACTGCCAGGGTGGCTGTGAAAACAGCACCTGCCGGCAGCGCCACTTGACAAAGGCAGCTGGGTCAACAGCCACTGTGGGAATTGAGCCACTTTGGAGACGGGCGGGAACCGCACAGCGCTCGCACATGAGATAGTTGCACTGCCACTGAGCGTGGAGTCCGATACTTAAAATGCTCATAGAAATATGATCGGCAGAAGTGGCGACGTTACTGATTTGTCAGTTTGAGTGTGGTTGTTTTTAGCTTGTTGGGTGTGTCCGATTGACACGAGGGGTGGTCCAACAATGGTTTCCTCAAATGTCCCAGTGCGGTCTCCTTTCTAACGGTTGTTAGGGTGGTGCCTTATTTGTGCATTGCGTTTCACTTGGATTTTTTTTAATTATTATTATAATTATTTGAACTGAGTGAAAAGAAACCGATTCATAAATGAACATTTCCGTTAGCCCGCCGTCTATGGTGCTTCGCATTACATGGTAGCACTAAGCTAGCTGAGTGTCATTTCTAGTTGGAGTGGACATTTTGGTTTTTAAATATACAATGCTTCATTTTCTTTTGTTTTATGCGTCGGTTTTACAGCAGGTTTCAATTGGAAGTGCCAAAGCCAGCTTGAAACAAGCACACTAGGCCTCTTATTCGGGAAACTGTGCGAATGAGGGAGCGGGAACTAAAGAATACTTAAAAAAAAAAAAAACTGTCTTTTAAAAAGTTAAAAAATGTTTAAAGCACGTGTGTGGGGTAAATTTATTTATTGTAAAAAAAAAAAAAAAGTTTTTTTCACCTTTGACAGGTAGGTCTGGAAGGTATCCACAAGATTCGCTTGTATATGCATTTTCTTGTAGCGAGAGTTGGTGTGGAAGAAGGGAGCGCGTCAAGTACACAGAAAGAATTCTCCTGTTTGACAGTCAACGTCACACACGTCACATAATCAACGAACGTCTCCGGCTTCTTATTTATACAAACGTATTTATCTGAGCCTGCGTGCGTATTTGTGTTTGCTGTGTACAGATATAAACCGTGTGGGTGGCGCGTACATGTGAACATGCACATCTGCGGGGCCCGTGTGAGCGTGCGATATGCTAACTCTCAGCATGGTGTCGGGAAGGGGGAAAAAAAAATCCCTTTATTTTCCTGTCCCTCTTAAATCTTCTGCCATCTCCGCTGTGGTCCTCGCTTTGACAAAGCTGAGTGAATAGCGGCTGCTACAATACACAGTAAATATTCTTGCACAATTAAAAATAAGGAGTGACATTACAAAGGGTGGCCACCGTCTAACAATGGTCAGCGAAAGAGACCACAGTGGTAACTTAGGATGATAAAAATCAAGGCTTTCAACGATCGACCACAATGTTAAACGTTGATGTTTTATGATGTTTTGAGAATAATGAATAATTTTGTGACAAAAAAAAAAACCCAAAACAAATAAAAACAGACATTTAGTTGATTCATGAGAATTAAGTTATAAAAGTGCAGAAAAAAATGTCAGTTTTACAAGAATAAAGTCTTTATTTAACTTTTGATTGTAAAATTGTATTTTGAAAAAAAGAAAAAAGCGAGAATAAAGTTGCAATATTATCAGTAATATGATCGTTACGCTATGGGGGAAAAAGTTGGAGCTTTACGGGGATTAAAGTCGCAATGTGACGAGTAATAAAAAAAAGTTGTCTTTTTATGACCATCAAATCGTAACATTACAAGAAAAAAAAACAATGAAGTCAGCATTGAGAACAATGTGACAATATTGTCAGAAAAAGGTTGTAATTTTGCAAGAATAAAGTCATCATGAAATGGAGGGCAATTATTGCGCTTTATTGACACCACATGGTGCCAAGAGTGCTTTCCGAAGCCTCATATTCACGAGGAAAAAAAAAAAAAAAACATGTTGGGGAAAAATTCGAAATGTAGTGAAGTATTTCAATGAGAAGTTTGAAAATTTAAAATTCAAATATGATGAGAATAAATACATCATTTTACAGCGATAGTCATCATAGTGCAAGAATAAAGTTACAACATAAAACAAGTTGGAATTTTGCAAAAATAAAGTTATGTCATGAGAAAAAAAAAAAACTTTGAATTTTTACCGGTAACGTACTTTGATGACAACATTTCACCAGGAAAAAAAAACAAAAAACAAGGACAATAAGCGCATTTTATTGCCAGAATGAAGTCGGAATGTTACAAGAGAAAAGTCACAATCTTAGTAAACCAGTTTGGACGACGTCAATCGCACCGTAAAAGCAGCGAGCGCCACAAATTTCGCTTCTTTATCTCTCTTTGTTCCACAAGGAGTCCATTCAGCGGTTTTGAATGCATGCTGGCCTATTTATTATCAGAGGCGTACCTCCGCTGACAAACAAATACCTCCGAATGAAGTCATCTGGCCAAGACATGTTTACGCAAACATTGCTGAGGGATTTGATGGCCAAGGTTTCCCTGTAAGGACCTTTCGCGCTTCGTCTCAAAGCTCCTTCGTGTTCCCAAACACGAAGGAGCTTCGCCACCAGTCCGATAAAGTTGCAACGACATGACAATTTAGGCCTACTCTGAGGACAATCAAGTCGGAAAATTACCAGGAAAGAATTACAAAATTCAGTCCTTTTATTTTACAAAAGTACAGTTGATGAATGAAAAAAAAAAAGTTGCTATAAGTAAAAGAGTGAAAGTTTTGCAAGATTAAAGTCGTCGTGTCATGAGGAAGCAACATGAGATGGGAAAGTCATTTAAAAAAAATGCCCACATTTTGAGAATAAAGTCATACTACCAGGAACCGCCCCCCCCCAGAATTTTAAGAATAGAGCTTTAATGTTCTGAGAAAAAAGTCACAAATATATATA
>NW_017842060.1:3454989-3477095 GCF_001891065.2 Hippocampus comes
ATTTGTATTATGATTTAAAATATTTTAGATATTTATTAAAAATACAATTTTACAAACCATTGTATTATAGAAGCGGAGCAGGTCATGTTATAAAAATTGCCAAAAAAAAGTTTTACGAAAATTTTTTTTTTACGAAAACATCGTTGAGATGTTACAAGCAAAAAACAAATTGTCGTTTTATGACTGCGTTGTCACATTGCCCAAAGAAAAGGTCTGAATTGGACACCAAAAAAAAAAAAAAAAAAAAAACGGTGCTTGTCCCCGATACGTGTACGTGCGATAACTGGTCGATCGCGGGAGTTTGGCAGCTTGAAAAGTCGATCGACGGTCGAAAAAAGGTTGGGCACCTCTGTTGTGATGGAATAAAGTTGGACCATGAGAACGAGGTCATAATATTACTTACTAAAAGTCAGGAATAACGCAATACTACCAGCAAAAAAAAAAAAAAATCTTATTCTGACAACACATGATTATGTTCTTATTTTTATATTATTTTATTTTAATTTTCCTAATAATAAAGTAGCGGGACTGCCGCAACACAGCGTCTGCAGACTAAACAAGTCCAGTCCACGGTGGAAAGAAATGTTCTGACGAGGGGAGAAATGCATCCAGCGCTCGGGCCAGAAAACATAAATACGGAGCAAGTCATGGGGGCCCCTTTTTGAAACATCTGCGCTGTAATTAATTGCGGCGATGCCTGGGTGGCACTGTCGTCACCCGCAACCGATCAGCTGCATAACATATTTCAAGTGCGATTCCCACTTGGCCTTTTCGACTAAATCTGTCTCTCTTCATTTAACAGGCGATACACTATTTCATTGGCGAGCCGTTCTTTTGGCTGCTCCTTGTTCAACGCCAGTGCTTTAGCGGCACGGAAAAACTACATGCGTGCGTTGCATACATTTAGAGCCTCCAAAATCAAACATGATCCGATACTATAAGAAATACCTGTAATGTAATGCCGGCTTTTTTTTTTTTTTTTTTTTACGGGCAGCGTAAAAGGGGCTTCTGATTCGATTTCACGAGGCGGAAAACTGACATGGTCCACTTCATACCGCCATTCCATATTAGTGCCGGTTATAGAGAGTCCAGCGAACCTCTGCGTGTTTGCGCGTCAGCAAATTTGTGACTCAATACCGTTTACGCCAAGTGCTAGCGTGCATATTTGTTTGCCCCTGTGCTAGCGTGTTATTTAGGCTAGTATGCTAGCTCGTGCTATTGATGAGCCTCATGTGAAGGTGATTTGTTTGTGGTGAATGATTTCATTTTGGAATACGGCCATTTATGTAAGGCGGGTGTACAATTATGCACGTCATGGATGCTTGGTGTTGGTGCTTTATGATCCTTTCCATTTTAAACGGTTTTCCACCATCTCCTGGCATCTATAACGCAATCACAAACGCCTTTTAGTGAGGGTGTCAATTATTCGCGGTCTCACGATTTGCCGACGGGTGCAGTCCACATGCCTAGCAAAAACGGTGAGAAAATGCCAGTTTTTACAGGCAGTGGGTAAGGGCAACATGCCGGTTTTCGCAGATGGCAGGCAAGGGTCTTCTAATAATGATGGATATTATTAATATATATATTTGAAAAATTAAACTTCTGCTGCATTTTGGATGAACACTTGAGGCGACGACACAACACGGTATTTGAAGGTTGGTCAATATAGTGGTACTTGGGGAGTGGGTAGTTGGTTTAAAAGGTTAGCGAAGCACCGTGTTGGCGCACGTGCTGAAATAAATGAATGACGTGTGAAAAACAGGTGCCCCGGTGATTTTCCCCCACTCTCAGCAAAATAAAGCCTGCTGTGCGACTGCTCCGAAAATAACCGGCGTGCGGTTACGTTGCCAGTTACGGCGCACGTCCACCCAGCGCCGCCGTTAGCAAAACCTGACACTAACGTAGTGAAATGCAACACTTGCTCTCCGGTTACCGTTCTGTGCTGACTTGGGCCGGCAGAGAGTGGGGTGGGCCATCATGTAACGACCCGTTGGCATTAGCGAGGATTTGAAAGACGGGTGATTAACGGTGGCCTTGTGGGTTGCATCAGCGCGGGATCATGTGACACCCAGCCATTTTATTGGGTACACTTCCACGATGGCTCCTCTGCGTCTAATTCTGCCTCTCAGAAGATATTTAAGGCCACAACCTACTGCACACATCGGCAGGTTATATTAAAAAAAAATGTGATCGGCAACACGATCCCGAGCTGCTGTATGTGCACCCCGGGGGCTGTGCAAGATAGAAAAGGGCGACGGTAATTCAGTGTTAAAATTACACATTTATATGATGTTGAACATAATCCCTTTGAATGCTTGTGTTGTTGTTTTTTTTTTTTTTAAACATTACTGAAGCAGAAAAAGGGGTGCACCATCTCATTTCGTGATATACATGGTTACCTTGACTTACAAGTGCCCGACTTTTCACGTAACGGGCCGTCGGTTCATGATGTTTTTTGCCAAGTGATTGAATTTATTTGGTGATCGCGCACAAGACAGCATAATAAAGCGTTCCGTCACTCAGTCCTTCTTCACCGAGGATAAAAACAGAGTAAAGACGCAAGAGCTTATTTCCATTGTAGTCCTCAGTGCTTTGCGTTGATAGCCAAAATTTGAATTATGGTGCGTGTGTTGAAATGTTGAAACGGGTGTGTGGCTTCAAAAAGTGGGGAGGTGAAAAGTTGAATGCAGTATAAAGCTTAGGTTTGTTTTTGTGAAATGTATGTTTGAAAGTGTGATGAAAATCATGATCTTGAGAGGCACACTGACAAGATCAGCCCTGTGTTCGCCCGCTGACGAATGAGCGCAAAAGGTTTGGAAGAAGTGTTGAAGTGTACCTTTTGGGGTCCACCAACTTGTAGAGTTTTCCGCTGTGCGACTGCGCCGTGCTTTTACTGCTCGCCAGTATGTACCCTTCACCTGAAACGAAATGCAAAGCGCCCGCATGAAAGACGCCTCACGGCCATTTAATGAAAAACAGCAAAATTCCATAAGGGGACAAAGTGTAAACACGTGTCTGCGGGGTCCCGCGGCTTTTGGGCCGCACGCCCCGCGGGCGGGAATCTAAAAGACCTCCTTCAAAACACAGTGACAGCTGGCGCGAGAGCGGCGATCAAACATTTATGATTGGCTGTTGTTGAGTGAGTGTTTGACTTAATCAGAAACACTGCGAGCTGACGGTTCATAGTCCCCGCCAGTGACTGGTGGGCTGCAGCTGGTAGAATGTTCTGTATCACATTAGGCCGCTCACCTCACTTCACCCGAGCGCTCCTAAATTGACGGCAACACACTACACCCGTGCAAAACGCTGCGCCGTAGGTGGCCTGGTATGCAAAATGTGAGCGTTTGGGATTATATGCATGATGTTTTATGGAACAGACATTTAATCCACCAGGAAGTAAGCATTTTAATATCCTGCCGAGTGAAAGTCGAAACCGTATTTCCTCAAATGGTGGCCGTCCCTCGAATAGAACGCCGACAAGTCGCCGGCTGGGTCATCCGGTGACAAAATAAACGCCTCCCTCAAATAGTAACTTTGCTTTATCTTGACTTGCTCACTCACACAGATCTTCAAAAGAGTTAAACGCACCCCGTCGCGTACCGCAACGGTGGCATCGACCAAAACATGGAAACAGTCGCTAACACTGCATTAGCGCTCTGGGAGACGGTCAACAGCTATAGTCTGCCTCTGTCCGCTCTTTCATTTCACAACATTTATAAAAGCGTAACATTGATTCATCGTTTTCCCAAAATAAAACGCATCCCCTCAATAAATGCCACCAATCACCCGTATTTTACGGAAATAGGGTAAGATTAAAAGTCACTTTAAATTTTTTTCTAGATGGCTTGCTAACACTGCAAAACTAAAACGTAACCAAGATTAAATATAAAATTAGGGGAAAGGACAATTTTTTTCTTTGTCTGCCAAGAAATGTCTTCTTACGAGGCAGTTGTGTTTTGTGTCATAACATTCCAATTGTATTTTTTATCTTTTTTGCTCTTAAAAATCTTGAGGCATTATAACGTCATTTGATATTTTGTGACAGGTTTTAAGTAAGAATATCTTAAAATAAGAAGTATCATAATTCTATAGGGTTGGAAATATAAATACATGAGATTTAAGTGGGGAGTTACATTTACGTGTCGGAGGAAATATTGCAGAGTAAAAATGTCTGCTTTGTCGGCAGATAATTTTGCCAAAATATTCCCCAAGTCATTATTTTTTTTCTTCCGAAGGCTGGGTGCAACCTGGACGAGTGATTGGTCAACCGGAGGACAACTAACTAATAAAAATGGGCATTGCCACACTGACCCAATTCATCTTCTCCGAATCCCAGGATGTGTCCCACCAGCATGGAGCCGCAGGAGCCGGCTGAGCCTAGACAAAGTGGTTTCTCCTGCCACTGGTCGCTCGGTTCCGAAGGCGTTATCGATGACTTCTGGAGAATCCGCAGGTTGCTGAGATCAACACATACAGTCGATAAGAGAACGTTAAAAACAGGTCAATTGTTGGTGAGAGAATGTCATGGAGCACACGATCTCAAACCCTACGACTGTATGTGACCCAGGCGAAACTTAGCTCCTCCCCCCCGACATACAAAGATGCTAGTTTCTCAGTCGAGATGCAGCACTTCAAAATACAGTCAAACCTTGGTTTTCGTACATAATCCGTTCCAGAAGACTGTACGAAAACCGAATTGTTCGAAAACCGAAACCATGTTTCCCATTGGAATCAAAGTAACAATTTTTAATCTGTTCCAAGTCAAGAAAACAACTTTTTTAAACCACTTTTTTTTTTTTTTTACAATTTCACACCATAAACTGTACACATGTAATAAGAGAGCAGGTAATATGTAAAATACTGTACGAACAAACTGTAATGTTTTATTTTCACCAATTTTAACATTAACATAGTAACATAAAAATTGAAGGAACATCTCTCTCTCTCTCTCTCTCTCTCTCTCTCTCGCTCTCTCTCTATCTGTCGTGGGGCATGCGCCTATCCCAGCTGTCATAGGGCAGCAGGCGGGGCATTTCAGCATCCCGAACTCCTTAGCCAACACAGACACACGCACACCTGACTCATATTTCGTGATCAAATCTTTCTTAAATTCTATAGTTTTGCGCACTATTTTTCTCTTTTCTTCAACAGGTTTACCACTTCCACTTGCTTTCTTTAGTGCCATGATTAGGGGCTGATACACGATGCAAAAGTAACAGTCCAATATTACATAGTTCTCACCAAACACGTCTGCTTAAAAAAAAAAAAAAAAAAAAAAAAAAAATTTTTTTAAAGGCCCTTTGAGTCAGAATGAATCGTTTTAAAAATTCGTTAAAAAAAATCTACTTGAGATCTTCACAAGAGCACGTCTGAGTCTGCTTCATAAATACAATGAATGAAGCTTAGACTAAAAGCAAGCATGATGATAAAAATATTCTTAACATGATACAGTGTGGTCATAAATAAAATAAAGATGATTTAAAAAAAAAAAGACATCGTTATAAACACCTCTTGACGTGCGTGATGTTTACCAAAGCTCACGCACCCATTTCGGCCGTAAAGGCAAATGCTAAGGGTGCCGTTGTCACTAGGGGGCGCCAAACATTTACCAGCTGATAGATTCAAATGTAAAACAATGCCCAAATATTGTATTCTAATTAATAAGACAGCATCAGTGAAAACCAATGACAGTATTTTAAAGACATCAAATATGTAATGATTTTCAGCGCATTTCATGGCGATAGCCATAGATACAAGAACATTTTCGGGGTTTGTGCCATCATTACCTCTTGTGGAGGGATGTCGAAAGAAACAGTTCGCAGATCAACTTTAACACATGAATCAGTACAGGGCAAAATGAAGAAAATCCCTGTGAATTCACAGTGGAGAAATATATTACTTCAGTAAGCTCAAATGTTAGAATGTTCACAAAAACACACTGATTGTTCATACCTGGTCCTTTCGCCTTCCTGTCTGTGATGCGGCCTAGTCTGAAGATAACTGCACGCTCATACTCCTGAACTATCTGCAGAAAGAATCAGACATGGCAAACCATTCTGAAAAGAGGGGGGTTTCACTCCCCTTAACAGAAGCGTCTCACCAAACATGTCTGCCTTTTTTTTTTTTAAAATCTTTATTGAACAATACAAACTTGTCTGCTCACATTGGACGCTACATGAGGAAGCGTTTCACCAAACACGTCTGCTTTTTAAAAAAAAACTTTATTGAACAATACAAAAACGTCTACTCAGAATGGACGCTACACGAGGAAGCGAAGCCGAGAGGAGTGAAGTGACGCATTCAAGTGCGCTCAGTTACTTTCGAGAACCGAAATTTGTTCGTCATCCAAGGCATAAAAAACTCAAAATTTTTGTTCGAAAACCGAATTGTACGAGAACCAAGACGTTCGAAAACCGAGGTTTGACTGTACTTCCTTGAATCAATTACTACGTTCCTAATAGCCAAGACTTTGATATTGAGGGAAATGTCTTACCCCTTGTACATGCTTTGTACTTTCTACAGAATAGTAAATAAACACCCCACTAGTTACTACTTAAGGGCCACTTTCCTTTCTCAAGACCCACACGGTTCCACTTGAAAAAACATCGTTGCATCATGACGAAGCCTTTGTTCATCCACAACAACATACCCGCAAACTGAAATGGAATTTTTCAAACCCAATCCCCAAAGACGCCGAGAGGAGGGAAATTTTCTCGCCGTTATTTACTTCCTTTTTGCCTCTTCGAGCGTCAGTGTTTGACATCAGCAAACGAGGATGAATTACAAACCAAAGAAAAGTGTGAACAGCGCAAGGCAGGATGTCTCATCTCCATTTACACCAAACTGGCCGGGTCGCTGTGGCAAGAGTAACACAATACCTGCGCCCCCCCCCCCCCACCAGCCCCAAAGCCCGCCCCCCACGCGTTTGGAACTTTGTATTTACCCTGGCACTGCCTGATGCAAGAGACAGACCGAATAGGGTGAGAATGAGAGAGGAGAGCCGTGATCTTTCAGTGAAAGCGAAAATGGTGCTCCGAACATGTAAATCTGAAAGTCTCGCAGATACAAAAGGCTTAAGAGATACACGCTTTCACAGGTTATTGTTGCGAGAGTTGAATGCGGAACATTCCCGCGTGTGTGTGTGTGTGTGTGTGTGTGTGTGTGTGTGTGTGTGTGTGTGTGTGTGTTGCGTCTTGATCGTAAAACACGTACATGGTTCAAGAGCGTGACGTGGCACCTGTAAAGCTGAAAGTTAAGTTCAGAGAGAAAGCGCTGCCGTATACAGTGTGGAACATTCAGGACTAGGTTTGACGGATAAAACACGAGATATGCAACATATTTCCTCTAAAGCTGTAGATTTTATTAGTCATTTGTCATTCATTTTATACAAACTAAACACCACCCTATAATAGGCGCCACCGACACACGCCTCATCAGGAACACAAATACTATTATGTGGCGGTGGCATTTCAGTCGGCGGCCAGGTGGTCACTCCACAATGTCGTGAGCACCCGTGTTTATTAGCCATACCCAGTCTCTATTTTTCCCTTTTTTGACATTTTATGGGCGGCCCGGTGGTCGACTGGTTCGCGCATCGGCCTCACAATGCAGAGGTGCAGAGTTTCGATTCGGCCTGTGTGGAGTTTGCATATTCTCCCTGTGCCTGAGTGGGTTTTCTCCGGGTACTACGGTTTCCTCCCACATTCCAAAAACATGCATGGCAGGTTAATGGAACACTCTAAATTGTCCCTAGGTGTGAGTGTGAGCACGGGTGTGGTTGTTCGTCTGTCAGTATAGCCACCCATCTGAAATTGTATAAACACGCCTCTTTCAGAGAGAAAGCGGTTGGTTTGAGCATCGTGTCCTTACCCGAGCTTATCTCCAAACACGTAACTGCCATACAATCGTCTGGACTGGCAACCTCTGTAGATGAAACCCCCCACCGGTGGTGCTCCTCCAATGGACTGCAGGTCATAGACGGAAGGTTCATTCTCTGCACGGTATGAAGGACAGGAAAATTGTAGATTTATTCAATTGCCAGTGTTGCTATGTTCTCTGTGTAGCAAAATAAAAAAAGCAGGATCAAATTCCTCTTTCAAATTAGCTCTGCATGAAGCTGCGGAGAGCATGCAGCGCTCAACGTACAGGTCAGCAGTCAATAATGGGGTCAATAATGAAATGAATGAAAAAAAACACGTTATATGACAAATATGAAGTCATAATTTTTGAGAAAATGCTATTTTCTTTTGAGGAAAAGTATGTTTGAGGAAAAAAGTAAAATATTACAAGAATAAAGATTAATTTTACTGGAGTAAATTAGTCATATAATTTCCGTTTTTTTTAAGTAACTTTTTTAAAGGAAAACATTTTACTCAGAAAAAGTTTTTTTTTAATGTCATAATACTATTGAAGCACTTTTCAGAAGGAAAAAAAAACGACAGATTTTTGTGTGTGTGTGAAAAAAACTACTGTCACATTAATAACTGCCAATCTTAATGTTAGTTTTTCTATTCAAAGTAAAGCAACACTGAGAAAGGCGGAGAGGAACTAATGTTATAATGACAGTTTATTTTATGAGACGGATTAAGCCAAACAACAACAATAGAGCGATCGCCATTAAATATGACAGAGGAACTGTTTCCGGATGTTTTCGTGGAACAAACCATTACGTACTGGGTGTGCGTCTCGTCCGTAGCACATGGACTTTGGCAGACGTCCACGTTGTCCCCCTGTCCGGTTCATAAGTTTGACGCTGATGTAATAAGGCTTATTTTTGGAGCGCTGTGGTCTTGGCAATGGGAAATGTGAATGGAGGAAGGCGCGCTGATTTCCCCGCGGTAATAACTTTCCAGCTTAGATAATTGGCCCGTGTCGCAGACTATCCTACATTTGATTTGCCAAAGTCGTCGTTATTAAGACAAACACCCGTAATTTATTTGTGGAAGAAAAGTGGGTTAAAAACGGACCGTCATTTGCCTTTTTTTTTCCTCTCATTGTGAGCGGAACCCCACCGAGATTTGAGTTTTCAACAATGCTTCGCCGTCACCCCTGCGGTTATTGCTGTTGACAGCTCTAAATCTAAAGTGTGGATGCAATCTTGCTCTCTCTTGGCATATCTGAGCGATGATTGGGGCAGGATGGTTATAGGGCTTCCAAGTGTGTTTGTAATTGTGTGTTTTGAGGCTTGGGGGGGGGGGGGTGTTTCTCTGGCGCTCACTACATTTTTTCCATTTAACCTTGTGCACCTCAGCAGTTGTCCCGGATTGTTTCTCAACGTATTGCCAAAGCGCTGTGTTCTTGCAAAAAGACATTTGTAAAAGAAGATGTTGGGGGATATGTTTTTAAAAAGCCCAAATCTCAGGCAAAGGATGCATTCTGTTTCAAACAATATTTACATTATGATCAATGCTACAGATTAAAGGAATCCAAAATATTTTTTTTATCATTCTGCTCAATTAGTTGCTGGGTACAAACAGCTTCCTGCTATAGACTCCTTCCTCCCTTTGGCCATCAGGCAAAATTGGATAGAAATAAAAATTATATAAATTCACTCACAGATATGATCGCAAGCCTATTTGAACTCTGTTGCTAACCAAAACAGCAGCACCCGCCAAGAAAAATGTGGCGGTGATCGATCCACGTGTGGAGAGGAGTTTCTCGTTTTTCATGCTCAGTAAAAGAAATGTTGAGCATATGGTTCCCATGAAAGGGTTTAATTGCTGGTCGCAGTTGCACTCTGTTGCTAACCAAAACAGCAACGGGTTCAGATCTCTTTCAGATTAAGTGTGGAGTCTTTCTGCTTTTGTAAATGAGTTCCTTCAAATACTGCAAACACCTCCTTTTCCTCCAGTGAGAAGAAAATGTAGATGATATGATTCCTAAATGGACATGACGAGAGTTGACTGCTTAGCCTCTGTTGTTAACCAAAACAGCAGCACTCTTAGGCATCTCAAATCTCTCCCAGATTAAGCGTGGAGTTCTTACCATGTGCACCGCGCTCCCTGAAATAGACACCGACGGTCGAGTAATTTAGGAGAATACAATAAAAAACCTTGAACTCACCGTAATCTTTCCCTTTGTGAATCTCCAATATTCTTCCAGTAGTTGAGTTTTTGCCGCTGGCATCCGTGCAGAGCATGAGAAGGCTACCGTTCTCCGTTTGGAGCCGATCCACGCTGCACCTACGCCACACAGACCACCAACGAATGAGCACCGAACGACACAAGTGCACTATCTGTGTGTGGTATTTTGTCCTTTTCTTTTTTCCTGTTTGACCAACCTGCCTGGGTCGTGTAAGCCTTGCGCAAAGATTTCCGGCGGCTGATTGGTGCTGTTAAAGTACGGGTTGTCCCGCGGTATGGAATAGGGCGAGGCGCAGCCGTCCGTGTCCATGTCTACCCTGAGCATGGACCCTGTGAAATCACTGCGCACAAAATACCTTTGAGGCTTTGGATCACCTTCATGCCTTGATACCACTGGACCTGTCCTCACCTGAGTCCATCCATCTCCTCCATGTCATCCAGGGTGATCATCCCGTCCCCCAAAACAATGTACAGCAGACCCTGGGGGCTGAAGAGCAGCTGCCCGCCCAGGTGTTTCCGGTGCAGCTCAGCCACTTCCATCAGTACCCGCAGGGTCCGGGTATCCGCCTGGTTTGGGTCCTTTCTGAGGGAAAGAAACGGACTCTTTCACAAAGAGATCCGGCATCGTAGAAGTCCTGGCACGGGCGCTCCTACGTCTTTTATACAGAACCCAGTTCAACAGGATGCCACGAATCTGTGCGCAAAATAACACAGAGTAGGTACAATAGTTGTCGCGCAGTGACAATTACCTTCGCACAACAGGGAGCTGGAAGTTAATGTCGGGTTTTAAACTTCCCACCATGGTCCCGGAACCACGGAACATCCTTGGACACAGCCGGATGTAGCGCCTCTCATATGATTCTTGTAGCCAACAACCTCAAACAAATCTCTTGGTTGGAAAATGTCTTGTTTCTCCGAACGCTTCCCCGTCACTGTTGTCTTTTTTTGTTTTTTACGCCCTATAATAGCCGCAAGAAGGCAAATCAAATAAGACCTCAACCGCGGCTGACTTTACCTCTCTGTTTCCGCCTTTTTTCCCTTCAGTTTGTCAACTGAAAAAATTGTATTTCATTTTAAAATAATAATAATAATGAAAACAATTTGTGCATTGTCACCCTGTGGCATTTTGGTGTCAAGGAACTCTGGTGAAGTCAGTTGAGGAGTTTCATTCAGACAACAAAAGTTATTTGCCACCATCTGGTGAGATCCTGGTGTCGAGGAACTATGTTGAAGTAAGTTGAGGAGTTTGACTTCAGCAAAAATACTACTTTGCTACGATGCTGTGGCATCTACAGGCAATTATAAACAAATTCTTTGCACCAACCATTTTGTTTTGTTTTATTGGGGGGGGGGGAATAAATAAATTTTATTTCCATTCATTTCAGCTGCATTTTCGATGCTAGCTCTTTGAGTTCAGAGCATGGTCACAGAACGAATTAAAAAGCTATCCCAAGGCACCACTATTTTTGTAATTTTACATTATTTTCCGCCACTGAAAGAACCTAATGCTGACGTATGACCAAATAAAACTCATCAGTGACATTATAAAACCTTCAACAAATGTCAAGTTGAGACATGAGGCAGACAGTGGGCGGGCGATGACATCACGCAGTCTCTTGCAAAGTGAGGCTTTGGCTTTGCGAGTACGAGTCACATTTCATCTTGGATTGATTTGAGTTTCTAAACGTCCTGCAATTTGAAAAAAAAAGGGGTATAAAAAAACTGCTTTCTAAAGAAAATAACGCCGTAAAAGTGCCATCGAATGCTCTAATTGAGTTACGGCCCCCATGCGCCGCAGTCAGTCACCGAGATGGCGTGCCAAAACTGTAATTAAGATTAGGTCATTAAGGCAAATAAATGGACTGGTGTGATTGAAAAGAGGTTTATGAGAGAAGATGGTTTTCTTTATCATAGAAGAGTCAAATGAACGCCGTCGGGGATTTCCAGCAGAACGATGATAGCCCACTTTTTACTGCCCCTTCACACCTTTTCTTTTTGGGGAAACTCTCAAAACTGCGTGTGCTGGAATTTTTCAGTCAGTCACATTATAGCATGAAATGACGTCCATTTTTTTTTCCTCACACATTTTAAACCTATTTTTTTCCAGCGACAAGACGCTTACAAAATGTATCATTAAATTGTCAGGCAAGAATAAGTTAATTAACTTATATAAATCTACTGGCCAGTTACTACTTCTGCTTTTCTGTTCCACTGACAAGGTAGTTTGAAACCCCAAACTAACCTCATGGGTGTACGAATGAGAGTTCGGAAGTTTCCGTACACTTTGAATACGTGGCTGGCGCAATTATTTTGTCTAAGGGGAAAAAAAAGCAAAATTATGCATAATGCAACCACGGAGTACAAAGGCTTTAATGACAGTAAAAGTACCAGAAGAAGTTGTGAAATTACAAGAATTCTGGGCGTGGGGTAATTGATAGTATCATCATAAAACATTTGATGATAAGCTACTTCAAATTTTCAAGTAAGACCAGTACTAGTTGGTCTCATGAAAATGTGTAATTTTTTTTATTGCCCCGCAACTGCTTTATTGTAGTCAAGATTTTTTTTTTTTTTGTTGGTGATAAGACATCTTTATTCTTGGTCAGTGCGCCATCTATTGGGGAAACGCGGGCATTGCAGGGACACAATGAAATGATGAATGACTGATTAACATTTTTTTTCTTTTTTTTTACTGTTGTTGGTCAAGTTCAGCGGGCCGTATTCAAAAGCACTGTGGATCATATACGGCCCACGGGCCGTAAGTTTGCCTACAGCTTGTTCATACCCACATGTTATTTGACCAAGGGGGAGCCATTAAGAAAACTAAGCAAATGGCGCTTGGGAGGAGGACTTACAAATAGAAGATATGTCTGAGAGATGGTCAGAGAGTTACAGTTGGAACAAGACTTTTTCAAAACTGGAAAAGAGCGAGCCCATTCGCGTTTTTGTCAGCTCGCGATCAACGTCAACATGCGCTTGAACCGTTTCCCGTTACCTGGACACGGTGTACTCCACCACGCGGAGAATGTGGTCGTGCGGCCCGATGGCCCAGCGCTCCTGGTTGGTGGTGTAGGAGACGTAGAGCTTGCCATTCTTCTTATAATTGGGATGGAATGCCAGGCTTAGCAGGCCCCTTTCATCTCCGCCCTGCGGTCAGATGGCAAAGCACAAAAGATCCAGGAGTTAATTATGTCCCGCCTCGGACTCTCCTTGGTCGTGTGGGTTCAGAATTGCAACCCCCCACCCCCACCCCATCCCCACAACCCTCTAATCCCCCTTTTTATTTATCCATCACATTCTCTTTGACACTCCTCGCATTCTCTCATTCTTCCCTTTCAAACCATCGCCTGTTTCACTTCACACCTCCACCAACCCTCCTTGAATAGACCATTACCCGCCATTATAAACCATTTGACTCCGAGCGCAGCCGTTTGCGCCTCCTCTTCCAACCCCGCCCACTCCTCTTGGTATATGCGCGCTGGTCCTCGGGGATCAGCGTCCCCGCAGCCGCCCACCACACCCCTCCCGTGATGCCCCGGGGCCCTCCGAGGTGGCCCCCCATTGTGCGGTGATTTGTGTGTGTAATCTTTGGGGGATATCCGTGAATGCGGCGCTGAGTGGCTCAAAGAATTTATTAGCTCGCTCACAGTTCATAGAGAGCACAAAAGTGCAGAGTGCTTCGACGCCGTACCACCCCATCCGCGCCGCCACCCCGAGCGTTCGCGCTCCTTGGTGGTTTACACAAAATGCATGCAAAATTCACGGCTTAAGGGGAAAAGGAGACGGTGGGGGGTTAAAAAAATAGATATATAAATAAACAAGGAAGGGTCTGCCAACTCCCACTGTCCTGGCAACATGTTTAGAAAACATCTAAATTGCTTGTGTAATATGTAAACCTTTTGTCTCAGGCCGACAGGCAGCCCCACCGCTTGTCACTACCCTGGTGGTCCTGCCGTCATAGCTCGCTCACTCGCTGTAATAATCAGCAAGAGCGCCAAGCTAGGCCTTGCCAGGCTGGGCTGGTCGGGCCAGGCAGCTTGGCCATTTATGTGGCGCTCTTCTTCTCCACAAAAGAATGAGCACAAGCTTTTGAGGTGTAAAGAATGTTTATGAACGTGCTTCTGGAGAGGTTTCCGTGCGATCTCATTCTCAATGAGGACGCATAATGACGAGGGGATCGATTTTCGTAGACAGTGCACGTGCGCCCGGGCGTAAAAACCCGCTACATCTTAATTTTTGTGCCGGTGCAAGACTAGTTTTTGTGCCATTGGGAATTTGGCAGACCACGCTACACTACAGTGGGTGTTGCGGTGAACCGAGGGCGTTTTGTTTGATATGCCCCTCGGCATGGCTTGCTTGTCGTGTCACCAAAGAATGAATAGTTCTGCTTTATTTCTCATTCATTATCACAATGATCTGTGATTGGCTGGCGATCAGTCCAGGGTGTACCCTGCTGCTCGCCCAAAGTTGGGGTGGGATCGGCTCCAGCTCACACGCAAGCCCTGACTACTCTGGCCAAAAAGTCGCACAGCACATCTAAATAATGGAGATGGATGTAATGGCGCATAGCTTGCACATCTTGTAGGGTTAACTGCAGAGTCTTGTCTGGATGTCGTAACATGTATGCAGACAGTGACACGGGCCACATGTGGAATCAAAACGGATGACGCGGCACACTGGAATGTACTAGGAGTACTGATGAGCAAGAACCGAGACCCACACCAGGAACCCCGTGGGTTTCATTGATCTTGTGAAAGCTCTTGAGATGCAAGAGAGTCAGACAAGATAGCAGCTCGCTCAAGTCAAATAAAAACAACAAGGGGGTGAAATAGGTGACTTGTACAGCAACCAAAAATGTCAGGATGTTTGATGTATGTCTGGAGATGCAGTGATCCACATCCCTAAAACAGACCAAAAGGTAACCGCAATTCCAAAGAGGCCGTGATCCGAGGCCAAGGGGGGGGTTGACACCCTGAATAAACAATGTTGCAACCGAATGAACAATTTGCTCCCCTGCTAATAACTCCTCGGATTGCTTCATTGTACAATAGTTGTCCCCTTATGTGTTCCCTCAATACAGCATCTGTCAGCACACTTCCAGGCAGGGCGGGGCCGAATGAATCTTTCAAGGTATTATCTTTTCATTTGTCACAAACACCTGCTGCCAGGTTCCTCTGTTACCTCCACTCGTGTTCTCCGGGGGCTCCTGCTTTGACATCGAATGGGTGGGGAGAAAGAAGCTTGAAGAAGGGATGAGTAAGGGGGTTGTATGATAACACCTTATGGCGAGTTAAGGGTAATCCTGGTCTTAGTTTTGGCAAACACCACACAAACGGACGCCCGTTCACATGGAACTCCAAATATGAGGTCATGCGATGTGCATGCCAGGCCAGTAGTTGGCAATGTGACTTGGCATCCATCTTTTCGATGTCCTTTGTTGTTGTACAGTCGATGCGAGTTTAGAATTTGATCCACAATGCCCAGAGAAGAAACTCAGTCCTTCAGTTTTGACCGGTGAAGATAGTCACACTATAATTCTTTAAAAATGTCCTCAAAGAAGCCTGTTTTTTTTAAAGGCTTTATTTTTTTTTAATCAGATGCGAAAAATGTTCCTTAGCATACATACCGTACTGCATGAACGGTACACATTCAGATACATTTTATACAATCACTAACAGGAAATTTTATAAATAACAGATTTTGGACATTGGACTGTCTTAACGCGACGTGTCATCAGGGCCTGTCACTCACGAGACATCCTTTCAGACACCATCAAAACAGGTTTTGGGCCAGTAGGCCTACAAATGATGCGGTTGTTTTGTTATTTGGAAAGTTGTCTACATTGTGGGGTTTTTTTTGTTTTGTTTTTCTTTTCGAGGGGAGGGGGGGGTGCATTCCTGTTACTTGTTAGAATAGCCACAAAGTTTTGTGAAAAAAAAAAATTCCATTTGGAGTCCCTGTGAATCGGTGTCATGCATTCAAGTCAATCTGCTTTTTGCTGTTTGACAGAAAGGAGGCCAGAGGAGAGATGGTGATGTAGATACAGAAGAGAACGAAATTAGTCTCCCGGGGTTATGCTTGTCAGTTTTGATCAAAAGACAATACAGATACATTCGTGGGTTATTAGGGCACCAAGCTGTGTGAAATTTTGTATTTTCTTTCTAACAGCAAGTCAGTCAACATGGTTTGAAGCAGCCATTTTGGGCAATTTAAGGGCTTGCTGAGTTGTCGAGGATTTTTCCCTTTGCTACATAACGTGACCGAAGCATGTTCTCAAAGCTTGATGATCGTTTCGAGGAGAGAAAGGGGGTGGGGGGTGCGATGTGTCCATCGCTGCTTGTTTTGAGGTTTATTCGGTCTCCTAATTCATAATTAAAGAGACTATTTGTCATACCACGGGAAGAAGTTGACTAATTTCCATAAGTAATGATCCTAAAAATTAGCAGTGACATTTCTTGTCCCCCACCCCTCCCCTTGAAAAAAAAAAAGAGCCGCAGCTGCAAGTAAATGCATTCAAGCTGAGTCTTGTCCAATCACATTAGAGGTGAGGGAGGAAAATATCAAGCAGTTGCGGAGAGACCGCGGCGAGGATGACTGAGGATGGTGCGCATTTGCGGCAGGGACAAGCGTACAGAGATCGAATTACAGGCAGAACACCCACAGCGCGGCATGCAGCCCACACCAAAGCAGCACACCATTGTTTCGCTGCAGCTTAATTGGCACATGGAGGGGACGAGGAGGGTGGGCGTCCACAGAAGGAGTGGGAGTGTTTTGGAGGGGAGAAGGAAACAACACAGGGCATTACAATCAAAGCATGTGCATGGGACTGGTGATGATAAACCAGTTATCTGGCCCCTCTCTGGGGGGGGCCGGGGGGTGGGGGGAGGGGGGGCGCTCTGTATTGAAGGCAGCTCCATCCTGTTGATGCTGCCGGTAAATACCTTCTCCACTCTGTGTGGCTGGAGGAGATTTCACAGAACAAGACTCAAGGGATCGAATCATCATAACGATGGCTTCATCCACATCCAGCGACGATGCCGACGATAAGAGAAGAGGCAGCATGCCGAGCGTCCCTCAAGGGGCCACTTACATATTCAAATGCTTTGCTTGCTTTGACTCCCTGTAAACAAACTGTGAGTGGCATGCGTGCGGGAACAAACTTCCTGTCCGGGAGCGTGTGCACCCCTTCCTCCTCATCCCCGAAATATCCCGACAAGGCCATCTCCTCATGCAATCTGAAGAATTCCAGACACTTCCCATCGTTCTTTGATTGTGCATCTGAAACTTCAAAAGTTCAAACTCATCTCCGGGTGCTCGCCTAGCTTCCACTTTCACCGGATTTTAAAACAATTCTTCAAAAAGTAATTTGTTGCAGGATTAAACTGTCACCACTGTATTATGAAGTTGAAAGATGAAAAGGCTGGTGACGAGCTAGCAAGAGGCTAGTGCTAATAGAAAACAGGGAAGTATGTGTCCCAAATTTGGTCTTGGCTGGCTTCAACTGATCTAAGTGTGCAAAGGTGCAAACACAGTGCCGTAGCAAGAATAATGGTCGCGGCAATACAATGGTCACGGCGATAAAACTGCTTTGCTCAAGCTAACAATGTGTGCCAAAGAGACAAACAAACAAAAACAGAAGGAGAACACTTGTAAACATCTTTTGTTGGCCACGATTTGAGGCAGCAGACTCGAGCTCCTGAAGTCACTTAGCCATGCCCCTTGACGACACAAATCCATTTTTCTGAATCAAAATCTGTAGTTACCACCACGCATCACAGAAAATCCGCCTAAAAAAAACCCCAAAGAAAAAGACTTCTTGTTTGACTACTGAGGCCTATTTTTCCAGACCATGTTGCCCGAACTCTCAAATCGCATCACTTTTTTTTGGGGGGGTTCAACTGTAATTCAGCGTGACTCCTTAGAGGAACAATGTGGGATAGATTAGGCGGGCCATTAAACCATCTTGTGAGAGTGAGCGGTGCAGGACAATGCTAGCTGTATGTACAGTTAATTAGCGCAATGATTGGCTGCCGTCATGTTTGATGAATGGTCTCTTGTTTTGTCATAACAATACAATTGGAAAGGTAATAGTGAGCAGACACCCCCCCCCCACCCCACTCACACCACCCTACCCTAAGGTGTTCCTCGTGGTTTTCCACGATTCCTCCTTACCTTCAGGCCGCTCTGCACCAGCTTGTGGATGTCCAGGAAGGGCTCTTTGAGCAGCTGCAGGTCATGGGTGAGTATTCGGACAAATCCCTCCCGTTCCAGGACAAAGAGGCGCTGGGATCCGTCGCCGCAATGCACCACGGCCACAGGCTGCCGCAGACCACTCAACACCTCCTGGGCACAGTAGCAGTTGTGTTTGTGTTTCCTGGGCAATGGCGGAGATACAAGAAGGTCAGACAGAGGAGAAGGTCAAGAAAAATCAAGGGCCGTGGGAAAATTTAAAACATTGGTTATAAGTGGGGTGTTGGATATTAAATTGCATTACTCGGTGAACCCCCGTTAATCATGGGGGATACAGTATGTTGTATTTGCACCAATAACAATACAGACTTTCTTTTCCATTCTCCAAAGGGGCCTGGGCAGTTCAATTAGCCGCAGTTTCTCCCACTGACATTGGGTGGGCATGTCTATAATAACAGGATGCACAAAAATGTCTGAAGGAACCATTAAACAGGAAGTTGGCCATTTTGGTATGAAAGCAGCCATTTTGGGCATGTACATTGACAAACTCTTACGAGGGAATTCCTCCAAATGAGTCCCAATCAGAAACAGCAACCCCCACCCACAGATTAAATGTTACATGCTTTTTGGAGGGCTGTAGTGCCATATTTGTATTTAAACAAATCTAAATATCACAACCAATACTTCACACACACACACACACACACAGACACAGACACACACACACACATTGAGGTCAAGGCTGACAATCAAGTCACCACATTGACTCCATGTGTGCCTGTTTCTGTTCTGTGTTAGTCAGTTAGTTGAACTGTCCTTGGATTTGAAAAAAACGGAGCAAACATTGCCTGGTCTTTTGCCCCGAGTGAAGCGAGGATGAAAAGCCTCGCCTCAAGAGAAGGGAAGCGACCACACTGACGCATTTGCACTTTGTGAGCGGAAGCTCTCCCCTGCCCAAAGTTTCAGCATGCGACTCGGCTCGTCAAGGCGCGTGGCACGCAAAAAGGAAAAGAAATTGTGGCGACAAACCTGCTGATATCTTCCATTTTCTCATCGCCCAAGTAGTTGGAATCTTGGCCCTGTGCTTGCTTTCGTTGAAAATCTGGAAAGCACAGGCCTCCATCTCGTCTGCCGTAGTATTGGCAGAACTCGTCCACGTCAGCCTGGAACAATTCTGCACACACAAAAAAATAAATAAAATGAAATATGGGCGTGAAAATTTTTGAGGTAGAGCGAAAATGAAAGGCCATATGACTTTGGTGTTCATTGGAGAAGAAACAAGAGCCAAGTGATGGACAGTAAAATGTAAAAAAGATACGGTATGTGTGTGTGTGTTGGGTCAAACCAAACCACAATGAGCAGAAGAGACAGCAGGCCAAGCCAAACGTGGAAAGGGTACTTCTGGCTAAAACTGCAAGGGGGAGACCGACTATAATTTATATTGACATGATTTTGGCTTACGGGGAGCATGTTTGTGCATATCGAATAATAAATACTCGACTTTGTGAAAAACATTTATTGACAATGTACACCAGCTGTCAGTCTGATATGATTGCAATGCGGCGTCTCCTGGTGGGTGAGCGAGAAACGTAGACCCTTTTGGAGATTGAAAAGCCTCAGGAACTTGGGGGGGAAATGTTTGGCCTTCGGTATATAATAAACAGGACGGAGTGTGTTTGGGATATTAATATTCTCTTTAAAACAAAACTATCACGTATCAGTCGGGGAGGTCGATTCGAGAGCTGGACCGTCAATGTAACTTGTCTCCATCGTCAACCAAATACAGCAGAAGTCAAATACTGCCCATTCCATGTTGCTCGATAAGAAGAACACATCCACTGGGGAACAAATCAAGACCCCCAGACAGACAGAACCAATTTATTTCATTATTTTTCATTTCAAGGATTTATTTTTTTTTGTGTTCATTGTATATTTTGAAGGCTTTTTATTTTTTATTGTATTTATTTTCATTTATTACATTTAACATTATTGACGAATTTACTGCTAGCCGTTGCCTTAAAAGTTTCCTGAAATGTCATTAAAATGTGTTGCCGTTTACACAAAATCCGGCTGCATCTTTTTTTTTGTTTTGCAAGTGGTTCTTTCACCCCGTGTGAACTGGGAGGTGACCTGAAAACTAAGGAACGTAGGAAACCGTAACTTTTGGCACACCCCTAGTATTTATGCATGTTGTACACTATGCATCTTTATTTCTCTCAGACCGCCCTGAAGAGTAAAACCGATATGTCAACCACACACACATACAAAAACAGCGCCGGCACAACATTATTCCTCCGCAACCCCCCTCGCCAGCTAAAAACAATCTTGCCAATGCTGTTTCCTTTGGTCAAAGTTGGAGGACAGACGGACAGAAGGGGGGGGGGGGGAGCAAATCCACCCATGATAAAAACACAAACCGGGTCCCACCCCGACCCCCTCCTTTCATCTGCCACACAGCCGAGCCACTGCAAGGGCTGACCGCAGCAAAAACTGGAGGTGATAGGATATCCCCCTTGAATATCTAAACACAACACGGAGATCAAAGTACCACAGAAACACAAGCGCGCCTGCTACACCACCCACCCGCTTGTGTGTGCAGTTATCTTAAGCACGCTGGTGTGGGAGCTCGGGTTGAGGAAGGGAGTTTAAGAGTAAGCGGGAATGGTGGGAGTGAGACCTAACGGAGGGTTTTACCAGTGCAGGTACAACACAAATGTTACTAAATACGAAGCCAGTGAAGGGAAGCCAGAATTTGACTTATTTGCTCCCTCCTACGAGCTCCAGTTAGAAGGCAAGCAGCAGCATTATGGACCAAATGATGCGAAGTGAAACGCAGTCTCTTGACGGCAAAATGTGATGTCAGATAATAATAGACATAAACGACTGTATGCTAACCAGAACTTAAGGTGGTTCAGACAAAATATCAATTATCCAGAGATCCCCGGAACTGAAGCCTTTCACACACAACTCAATGAATGAGAGATATAGCTTCCCTCAATCAGATAATTGGATGACATCAGTCTGGCGTGATAAAATGCTCAACAGAGTGGGACAAGTGAGTAAACTTGACAAGCGCCTCTGTTACGGGTCTGATAATACATCTGAAAGCGTAAAAATTGGGGATGACTGTCACCCCCGTTCTGTGTTGGTGCCAGGTTATTCCGCAACACTGGCACTGGATTGTCAAAAAGAAAAAAACAAGTAATATTTTCGAAATTAGGAGATGCTTCTTATCAGACTACCACGAAATGGTAGTGTCAAAAACAATTGGAGGTCCCACGGTGTGACCATCCATTACTAGTGTGCTTGTGTCAATATGTGCAATTCCACATGCGTGTGATTTTTAAAAATCGTCCTGTTCATTTTTAATGTGAAAAGAAAGCAAACTTGAACAGCGCAAAACAGCGAGTGAGAGAGCGAGAATGCTGGTGAGAGGCAACTCGAGAAGGGGGGAGGGAGAGAGAGAGAGAGAGAGAGAGAGAGAGAGAGAGAGAGAGAGAGAGACTTGTCCATATTCGTGGCTCTCTGGTGCTGAAGCTTCCATCTGGTTATCTTCCAAAGGCAACCTGGGTGGCCCGGCCCAAGTACTTGACATCTTGATGCACTTCAGCAGTTTTACATACACACTGGCTTTGTAGAAAAATAAATGTGTCATTCGTCACCACAGATGCTGATCTGTGGCGGCGGGGGCCCGCTGAGAAGGAGCACAACACGGGGTGGGAGGAAAGGGGGGTGGTAAGTAAAAGGGGTGAAGGTGGGCGGGGGGGGGGGGAACACGCCTTTTCAGCTTTTTTTTTTTTTTTTTTTGACCTCCCTGGGCCCACAGTGTGGTAC
>NW_017842060.1:3477107-3486538 GCF_001891065.2 Hippocampus comes
TTTTTTTTTTGGACTCCCTGAGTCCACATGTGTGTCAGCTCCCGGGCAGTAACATCTAACCAACCGCGCCTCCTCTACGCGCCATGAGCTAATGTCGCAGCATGTGCCTGCCAGCGCAGACAAGGGTGGCTTATGTTGCAATGTTTGATATTCTGTAGCATAGCATCTGCAGACAGGTTACTTGATCATGTTTTGGAAGGCAAAACCTGTGATATTAGATCTCTTCAAAGGGAATTCTGCTGCCACGCTACCAACGATGGTCCCTATCTTTCAGTCGTAGAGTTGACTGGACTCCGCCGTCTGTTGCAAACGCCTTCTTCAGATCAAAACGGCAGACATTCTGATCAATTTCGGGCATGGGTCCTTGAGACTTTTTTGCGCGTACCGTAACGATCAACGTGTTGATCGGTGAAACTGTTGTCAGGGCCATTTTTTCCCCCCCTCCCAGTGAGTTTTTGGGCAGAGGGGTGATATTTGACTGCCCACTGTGCTGGTTTTGAATAAGGAATAAATGACCAAAAATGACCCAAACTCCACCCCCGTAAAAAGACTAAAAAGTACAATACATCACAAACATTTATGAGAAAATTGTGAAATATTCAAAGATGTATTGTTATTCATCAGGCTAAATTGATTTTTTGTTAAAAAGAATAAATAAATAAATAAATAAATAATTTTGATAATGATAATCGTGAAGATCTCAAACATCTTTGGGACTGTATAGTGCTTGGCCGTGTATTATATTTTCTCTCCAAATACTTCTTAATTTGCTATTCATAGTTGATTACTCCCTGCTGGAACGAACGCAGTTCCAGCAAGACTTGTGTAAATATTGCACTGTAGGATCAGTCATTTATTCCGGCGAATTGTGACTACTTTTAACGATGGTTTACTGACAGTTTAGCATCGCTTCGCCTTAGAATTTATTCTCCCATGAAATACTATTCATCCTCCTTTTGTGCGAGCAATACTCGCCAGAAGCCTTCGCTTCTTTTCCGCCACGGAGGCGATGATTCATGTCTTTTAGAAGACTGCATGCTTTTTAGCTAACCTGCTAGCAAGAGCTGCGAAGCTAGTTTTGTGGGGAAGATGCAGTGATGTCAACAAATATCCAGATTGGTTGGTTGCTCCAGTCCAAATCTACTGTCAGCCAATTACAAGTCGCGGGACAGTCTCACTTGCAAACTCTTAAGTTTATTTACCGCGTATGTCATTACGCATTTATTGCATTTCCTCGTTAACAGCGGCAGACATGGTAACGGCCCATAATAAAATACGGACGCCAAACCAAAGCATAATACTTGGCATTTTAAATTTACAAAAATTTAACTCCTTTTACTATATGTTACCAAAAAAAAAACAAACAAACAAAAAACAAAAACAATTATCCATGTCAGCCTATACTAAGAAAGGATCATTTTCAACATCCTTATTTTAAGAATTTCTTCAACAAAAATCTTGCAGCGTTTTCTTGGTCTATGACTGCTTGCTTGCTTGCTCTCGTGTTGATTTTTGTAAGCGCACGTCATAGTCGTTTGTTTTCACACCCGCCGGCGCCATCCTATTTTCCACGTTGATGTCAGAAGGTAACACAAATCTGTGCGTGTGTGTGGTTGCGACAATCAAGGTCAGGAAAACATGTCCGTGTTTGTGATGCTAATTAAATAAGCTTGCAAGAAAAAAAAGATACACGGGACGTGTGAGGATGCGTTGAAAAGCAAAAAAGAAAAAAAGAAAAAATGGGGCGGACGAGCGACCAAACAAACGAGGGGTGGTCGGCAACAAATGGAAGGTGAGGTCAGATGAGGTAAAGCGCTGGATAAATAATTCCATGCGGAACATCTGAATCTTACAAGGTAACCAAACAAAGACTTGTGATTCAGAGACGTTCTGTCGGGATTTTTTTTTTTTTTTTTTTTTTTTTTTTTACCCGGTATGTGTCCCCGGCAGGTGTAGTAGAACTCGCGGCAGAAGTCCTGGCAGAGCTGGGGCAGGTCGGGCTCCCTGTGTGGCATCCTGCCGGGTTCCGACGGGTGGAACAACACTTGCGCGTTGGGGGAGCAGCGTGCGCACTTGATCTCCTCCAGCAGACGGCCGCATTCTGTGTTGTTGGTGGAGAAGATCTGGGGACCACACACACACACACACACACACACACACACACACACACACACACACACACACACACGCACACGCACATGCCACAGTCTGATTAATGTTTAGTGTTGATTAACTGTGTTGCATTGGAAAAACGGAGTGCACGACTTGGCCTGTTGGCTGTCTACACCCTGTTCCAAATGATTATGCATTTGGAATTTAAGCTAAATAAACATTTGAGCAATGGCTTGACTTGGAAACTTTTTCGCATATGTTGCTTCTCCTTGTCTGTTTCTATTTCATCGATCTCTGACAGGTTTGATCAGTGGTTTCCCCAGATGAGCCTGTTGAAAGGGAAATTGGTTGAGGAGGTCGCTCCACGTAAGTCAGCAATTGACAGTTGGTATGCGTCATGCAGGGCAAAGAAAGATCTTCGTCCATGAAAACAATCTGCATTTCAAGGAAGAACATTCCACGGTGATGTTTGCGGGTAAATTAGTGTGTTCGTTGCGTATTAATGAAAAAGTCGCGCAAGTGCATTCGAGAGAGATTACTTTAGGAGGGCTTGTTCTGCTTAATTGAGAAAGTCACAAATTTGGAGCATGGTAAGAAAAACGACTCTTTCTGTTGATGACAAGCAAAGAATATTCCAAGGTCTTGCCAAAGGAATGCAAACACGGGACATCTCAACAAAATCATTGTACTTGAAAGGTGCGTTAAGGCAAGTCTTATTCACAGATGAATGCCTTGCTATCGGATGGTTCAGATGGATGGAGTTCTGGATGGTTGGCGGATGGCCAGTATGTCCCAATAAGGCTGCAAGGTCAGTCAGAAGGCTGTGGAGTGATGTTTTGAGCTACAATAAGAGGAAGTGAGATGATAGTCCTTTTCAAATGAGCTTCTGACTGACTATTTTCCTGCCATAGTACAAAAAGAACGCTTTCTTCCGCCTTCTGAAAAAGGCACCCTTTTAAGCTGTGACTTGTGGACGTTCTACGAGAGTGGATGACTCTCGGCGGGGCAACTCTTGGACCTTTAAATGGGTACGGATTTTGAGAGATGTTGAAGCACACCCATAACATTTTAAATGGACAAAAATGGACAGCAGCTCGACAGTCAAGGTAAAACACATTATAAACTATTCAATAGCAGCAATTGCAACTGTAGCCATCACTCAAACTGATGCCGTAACCAAACTGCTTGCTAGGTGTGTCATCTACTTAAAAAGAAAGATAAAAAAAAAAAAAAAACACAAATACATGCCTGGTATGTGTAAAATGGGTGTTAAAGTGTATATTTTGAGACCACACTAAACATAAAAACAGAAATTATTGCAAAAAATGGTTGGTTTGATTTCAATTTTGACCGCACCATTGATAAAAACTCAATAAACCACTTGAAGGGGACACAAATCAGCCAATTCAATGTCAACATTGTCAGATTGTGAAAAAAAAAAAAAAAAACAGCATCACTCAACAAATTGCTACTGGTTGCCTTATCGCCAGCCCCCATAAAAAAATTTATTATTATTTTTAAACGACACCCAGGTGCACAATGCGCGAAATGAAGGGGGCAGGAGGGGGGTGGAGAATTACCACCTTGACTTCGGGGGATCGTTAGCAGCCCCGAGGGTTAATCCGAAAAGAAATGAGCAGGATTATTTATGTAGCAAATTAGCTGCAATAAAACACAATGTAATCTAGTCTGGGTCAAGAGCGGGTGTCGCTCGGGCAAGCGGAGGCAGAGGCAGGCTGGCAGTACTTTGCTCTGTGTGAGGTCCATGTGTAAACACAAATGTAGAGATAGACAGGCACATCGTTTCCCTCTCTCTGGTATCAACAAATTAGCAGTCTGTCCAAGTCAATTAGCGGCGAGGACCCAAGGCCAGCATAAGGATGCCTTACACGTTTCCCTGATTGCGGAACAAACTCCACACTCGGGGGGGAGAGACGCTCTGTTTGGAAGCCGTGTTTACCGGAAAAAAAGGTAGCAAGAACCACAAGCGCCAAGCTGATTATGCTAACGTATACGGAAAATTTCGCAGAGTCCAACGTGACACCGTGGAAGCTCAAAAATTCAAACGCACTCAAAGGATGTACAAGTCGAAAGGGAGCAGAAGCTCTGGTTGATTCGATGATGCTTATGTCCCGTCCGTGTTGAGACAATTTTAAAAAGTTGCTCAAAAACTATTTACGTTAGATATGCGTGACTCGACTCGGTTGATCTAGATAAATTTATCGGAAGTTTGGCCCATACAAACTCATTGGTGAATATTTGTAACTGACACTTGTCAGAGAAGAATTTCGCCGAGCAGCAGACAAAACAAAAGGGTCGAGAAGATGTGACAGAAGAACGTAATGTTACATATGCATTTATTTAAAACTAGATTTTCTACGTGTGATATCAAATTAAAATTTCAGACCGTCCCCCGCCAAAATTTAAAAATAAATCTACGGAACCCACCTATATTTAAAATTTTTGGTACATTTTACTCATGTTGGAGAGGTCATTCCAACCAGACGTATCATTTTGGCAGACTGTTGTTTTTGGGGAATTCTCGCCACGTTGCTATGAGCATATAAATACAAATACTGTATGTTGCAAAAGATCTGTGTTCGGGAAACATGCAAGAGCTAGTCGTCAGCAATTTTGCAAGACATCAGCGCACGTCACAAGAGCTCATTTCTGCTAGCATCAAAGGTGAGCCATTTGATTTTTTTTTTTTTTTTTTTTTTTTTTGCGCCACTCATTCCGCAAAAGGACCAGCCGAGGAAAAGACAAAGAATATGCGGTGTCCAACATCAAACGTCCCAACTTGTAATCTAAGTTAACATTGCTTACGATTGCATCATAACGGTAAAGTCCGGGCAGTGGAGTTGACTACTTGGGCCACGGAGTGACCGGCAACTATAAGTAATCAGTTCTTACATTTGACGTGCGGTCTTCGTTATTCTAGTCAAGTTTTTTTTTTTTTTTTTTTTTTTAAACGAAAGGATCGTAGTGGAAGTCAAGACAATGAAGTCGACAAATTTTCCCGGTAGTGCTATTAGCTAAGCAGCAAGCTGCAGAGTGACCAGCACGTTGTCATTACCGTATTTTCCACACTAAAAGGCGCACTGGATTATGAGGCGCACCTTCAATGAATGGCCTATTTTGTCTTTTATTTCATACATTGGGCGCACCACATTATAAGACGCAATCTACAATGCATCGACTAGATGGAGGTAGGCTCAAGGAAATGCCAACAGAACGATCAGATGTCAGTAAAACTTATTTAAATTAATGAAGCAGCGACACAGTTCACTTAACCAACAGCAAGTTATAACATTGACTCGTTAACGTTGAACTCTCTTGCCGCTGCTCTATTTCCGTGTTCAACTGCGTAGCTCCATCGCCTTAAGTTTGAACCTGTTTTGGGAATTCTTTTAACAATTTGCTTGTTTTAACGCTTGTATGGCCATTATTTTTTTTTTTTAATGACTTAAAACATGGCCGGCGGAGTGCCTGAACAGAAAAACATGTTTTTAAATACGAGCATTTGTCTCCACTGCCTTAAAAGGACCGCTCAATCCCCCGCACGTGTTCCTCCGTGCGCCCTGCAGCGTGGTGGGCATGCCTGCCCTCCTGCTCTAAATTGCCTAGTGACTCCGAGTGGCGTGAGCTGGCAAAGGTTCCACGGTGAGTAGCATTGGTGCGCTCTCAGCCGTGCCCCACGTCCATATGTTGCCGGGAGAGACTCCAAATTTTCAGCATCCAGAAAGCAGAACAAACAAGCTTTGTGTTTGTCTTTTTTTTTTTTTTTAATCCACCCGCCAGTGGTCAAGCAGCAATGTAAAGAAATTGAATGACGGTGAGGTAGGTCGAACGCCTTAAAATTTGGAAAATGTGTGACAGTAGATCAGCCTTTTGTGGAGGAATAGCCTCTTAAATCTAAACATTTTGAACACCAAACGGTTATAAAGTGTGATGACAGCATATCACGCGCACCTCACTGGACCTAATTTCAACCAGCATTACAGAATTCATGTGGATGACAACCGTTGGGCATTTAAGTCTTTCTGTTGGAGCACTTTGAATGTGAATGTTTGAGTATCACATGAAGACGCAGGATGATCTTGAGCATTTGAATCAGGTGCGTTGGAGGAGGGAGACATCGAAAGCAGGCTGGATAGGGGCCCTTGAGGGACCGGACTTGGGCACCCATGCTGTAGACCACACGTGTTAAAGTCACGGTCCGGGGGCCAGATCTGGCCCGCCACACCATTTTATGTGGCCCGCAAAGCTCAAAGCAAATCGAGCATGCCAACTTCCATGATGCTTGCTAAAGTCTGAACCAAAAATATCATATTGTCATATCTAATCCATGACGACAATATCTGAACAAGCCATTATTCTTGACTTGTGATTTTAAAACAAGCTCTCCCATCAATTTGTTGTCCGCTGTGTGTATAATACGTGGAGGTGGTTCAACATTTATATGGTTTTACAAAATTCACAGTCATGACGGCCCTCCGAAGGGAAACCGTAACGACAATGTGGCCCCCGACAAAAATGAGTTTGACACCCCTGCTGTAGACTGCGAAGTTAGCTTCTCTTGCTTACCGGTAGCTTAAACTCGCAGCCACCAAGTGGCTTACTTAATATACGACTTTCAACTGAAGCTGGTGATTAGGACTTTAATTTATGTGACTCGTCACGCATTTGAGTCAATAAGTTGGGGAACTTGAGTATAGACAGACTGCCAAGTTAGCCTCGAACGCGACTGATGTCATTTTATACTTTTACAGCAGTTAGCCCCGCCACCCGCCACCAAAGAGTGTTTTAACAGAGCGGTTGACCTCAACATCGCCTGTTGAGTTAAATTTAACATTCAAACACATTTTTAACCAAATATGATCCCCTTTGCAGCAGTTTTAGGATATGCAACCACTCGCCAGACGTCTGAAAAGAACACTTGTCAATCGGTGGCAGCGGTGATGTAGGCAACACTAAGCTCCAACAAAACACTTGTCCTCGGGGGAATAGGTGTAAAGTTGGTTGGCAAAAAAAGGAGGGGGGACACTCCCAAAGGCATTACCACTTGGACGGGGTTGATGACTGGAAAGGAGAGGGTGTGAGAGGGGTGGTGGGGTGATGTTCTCCAGCTTCTCCCATTAGCGAAACCAACAAACACAATGGCCTTGTTATTCTTTGGCAATAATCAGAATGGGCTCCGTGTGTGGGCAGTGTAGCTGGGAGGAGAAGTCGACTCTTTCAAAGCCCCCCCCCCCCCAACCCTCCTCGCTTATTTGCATGACTTGAGGAAATTAAATGATGCAATAATATGGCTTTTTTTCCCCGTACTATTTGTTTACCCCCCCCCCCCCCCCCCACACACACACACACACACTACCACCCAGAGGCCCCTGAATGATTCCAGGAATAGTTTTACATGAAAATAGTCAGGCAAAGGGGGCTGAGGGGGGCATTCAAGAATGACACATTTCATGAATTTGTCAAAAGTTTATATTTTGGACTGACCTACAGTCAGTACTTCAATGAAGAGTCTGGCAAATGTTCACTAAAAATGCAGATGCAGTGAAAGGTGTTTTGTTATTTGCTTACGTTATCTTCGCCGAAGTTTCTGGGTTACGCAGAATAGTCTGGAAACCGTCGCTTAAACACGTCGTATTGGTAGTAACGTATATGATGCTGCCAAAGGTGTTAAACAGAGAGAAACAACGTTGTTCAGATCGAAGTTTATCTTCAACGGGAAAAGTATAGAAGCGGAGGGCGTTTAAGAACGTCAAGTTTGTTCCGGCATGTGATTTTGGCTCACCAAAGATGTTTCGCGTCACAAGAACAGTCTGTTAAACTTCACTTAAGACACGCACAAAGTTTCTTTAGAGTCAACAAGGACGTTGTTTAATAGTACCTTAGGTGACGTTACGTGAAAATCGCAGCGTGGAGGACCCTTGGGCACTTTAAAAACGGCAGATCTGACGAACATGTTGTGGTCTCATATTTTTGACGCACTCGACCGATTCCGCTTCATATTGTCAGCCAAAGCTCACTCGCCGTGCAGTATAACAGATAAGATGCGTGAAAAGGTGTCAAACGGGCAGAAATATGAATTATTGAGAAAGTTACTTGTTACCTCGAAGCCCGATTTCTTATCGCTTACCTTTCGCCGGTAACCCCCTGAGTAAAGCCAAACTTTGGGAGCTGTTACCTATGACAACAACCAGCCGGCGAGCCAGGCGGCAGGTAACGTAAAACGATGCCAGAGTGACGTAAACAAAACCTTTGGAAACATTCCCCCGCGCGCAATAGTCGTTTTACGGTACAACACGAGATGAGAGTCTGGAGGCGAATCACCACCCTCGAAAAGCACATTAAAACAGAATGACGAAGGTCGTAAAAGGCCCCCAACGTTGCTACTGTAAAACTTACGCGGGCATCCCTGCGCTGCGCGATCTGATATGCGGCTCTTCTGGTGGGACAGCAGGACACTCGTGGGTAGAGCCGGTGGCAAACTTCGCCTCCGCTGCCGGTGGACGCGGAGGTGGTCGTGGAGCCAGCGCCACCGCCGCCGTCCAGGAGCACTTTCCTCTCCCGCTTCTTGAGGCGCTTGGGCAGGCTGCCGTCGTAGCAGCGTCGCCGCCTGGCGCTCAGTTCGCCGCCGCGCTCGGGTCCGAATTTGGCGTCGCCACACTCCCAAACATTGACAGCGATGGCCAGCACCAGCACGAATTGCAAGTGCTTCATTGTTTTGTTTTGTTTTGAAAACAACTTTGGAGGAAGATTCAGAAAGATCCAAGCAAATAAATCCACAATATTTCCAAAAATAGGCGGATGCACCAAAAAAATACAAATAATAAAACAATCTGTTATATTAGAACGCGATGTATGTGCGAGTTTATTACATTTACAAGTACAAGCATGCTGCAGGTGTCTGTCTTCTAATAATAACAAATACGAGCCGTTTCCCAGAAAACAGCCAAAAGAAGGGAATCATTTATCCAGAAAAGCAGAGCCCTGGCGTCCCTTGCGGATGATAATGATAATAATTGTAATCCCTCGGTCTGTTGATGCATTGAGGAAAAA
Organism: Hippocampus comes; assembly: GCF_001891065.2. Taxonomy (NCBI): domain Eukaryota; kingdom Metazoa; phylum Chordata; class Actinopteri; order Syngnathiformes; family Syngnathidae; genus Hippocampus; species Hippocampus comes. Next base: position 3,486,291 of record NW_017842060.1, read on the forward strand.
AATTAAACCAAGAAAACAGACAGTACAAGTTCCTTCTTCTTTTCCGCAAGTCCTCAGAAGCGCTCACATGTTTTGCCCGTGCGCTTTCCTCCTTCTTTTTAACCAGCGCGCGAGAAGAGCGCCGTGACGTTTTCGTGCCGGGGGCGCGCAGCAGTACACACGCACACACGCGCGCACGCACGCACATACATACGCGCGCACACACACACACACACACACACACACACACACACACACACACACCCACA
>NW_017842060.1:3486606-3488356 GCF_001891065.2 Hippocampus comes
CCCCACACACACACACACACACACACACACACACACACACACACACACACACACACACACACACAACGTAATAGTCCATATTTCCGTTATTGGCATTTATGTCAAATAAAATCTTTTTGTAATGTGTCTCACATTGGGCAACATTGATCTACAGTGCAATGATGACATCCATTTACAAAAATATGCAAGGATATTGGCTAGAATATGTGCTATTATAGTTCTTTAAATGAATTATTCATGAGTATTGATTCTTCCACCAGGGAAAAAAAATAGAACTGGAAGTGATCTTTTCGAAGGTCAAGTTGTGGACGTCATAAAAGCTTTATTTCAACTCGACAGGTGTTCGTCACTGTCGGTCAAGTTGAAAAATAAGCCAACTCCCACTTGAAGCTGAACTAAAGTGAATGGTGTTAAGTCAGGCGAGACTCATGTCGTAGATTTTGCCACATTGTCCTTGGTCGTGCAAGTGTAAAAAGAAGTTCGCCATTGTTGAGGGGCATGACGAAGGGGCATCTGGCTGGGATCGACGGCGATTAGGTTTGTAAAAATTACATCCGACTCCCCCACCCCCAAGCACAGCCTTTTCTTTTAGGGGGCTTTAAAAAAAACTGTCAATCATCCCAGGCTTTCAATGTCCTTTGCAACCCACTGATGAACGGCATCGGTTTATTTCCCAAAAATGCCTCTCTCATAAAAGACTAATTGATACATATCTCGATACAGGTGGTGCGACAAGATTCACGGATGGTTGTCTTCATTTAAAAACCTTTGGCCTTTCACTTGTTTAGCGCTTTCTTCAAGGTACTCGCAGGGCTTAAGCACCAGCTCCTCATTCACCTACTGAAGCATTTTATCTTGTTAAATTGAGTTTTATATCAGTCTAACTAACATTGTATGCCACATCATTGTGTCAAAATGTTGCCCCCTCGGCATCCATTGTAGCCTGGCCATGCTGGAAGGGCGATTCACCCATCTGCGGCCCCATCTCAAGGTTTCTCATTTTTCCCCACGATTTTTTGTTTGTTTTGTTTTTCCTTGCCCTTCTGGGGTTTAAGATCAGGGAGTGTTGTTAATATTTACCAACTGTGGGCATGTAAAGTTCTTTTAGACTTTTTGTTATGAAGGGCTATATTGTATAAATGAATTTGACTTGATTTGATGACGCAGCACGAGGAGCAATCGGGGTGGGTGCCTGAGCCAACGATTCGCTTTGGTACGGTTAAATCAGTAACCAGAAATTGGGAAAAAATATTTTGTGTGTGTGTGTGTGTGTGTGTGTGTGTGTGTGTGTGTGTGTGTGTGTGTGTGTGTGTGTGTGTCTGTCGGGAGAGGGGGTACAACACACGTCTATATATATATATACACACACACACACACACACAAGTGACTTCACTGCTTGGCATTTGGCTGGTTTCATCTTAGGTGCCTTTGTTTATCTTGATACCACCCTCAATGTGGGACAAATCCCCTTTCAGTCCCCCCGAGGAGTCACCCCACAGTCATCCAAGAGGTGATGACCATGGCGATTACGGGAAACAACGGCTCCAATTTTTTTTTTTTTCGATTTTTTGTTTGTTTTGTTTTTCCTTGCCCTTCTGGGGTTTAAGATCAGGGAGTGTTGTTAATATTTACCAACTGTGGGCATGTAAAGTTCTTTTAGACTTTTTGTTATGAAGGGCTATATTGTATAAATGAATTTGACTTGATTTGATGACGCAGCACGAGGAGCAATCGGGGTGGGTGGTGATGG
>NW_017842060.1:3495891-3496050 GCF_001891065.2 Hippocampus comes
TGGGGGAGGTGGTTCAGTATCTTGTTCAAGCGCACTCAGACCAGGTCACAAGGGTTACCTTCGGCTTAGGAGATGACCACTCTACCACCTGAGCCAACGATTCGCTTTGGTACGGTTAAATCAGTAACCAGAACTTGGGAAAAAATATTTTGTGTGTGT
>NW_017842060.1:3496112-3510851 GCF_001891065.2 Hippocampus comes
CACACACACACACACACACACACACACACACACACACACACAAGTGACTTCACTGCTTGGCATTTGGCTGGTTTCATCTTAGGTGCCTTTGTTTATCTTGATACCACCCTCAATGTGGGACAAATCCCCTTTCAGTCCCCCCGAGGAGTCACCCCACAGTCATCCAAGAGGTGATGACCATGGCGATTACGGGAAACAACGGCTCCAATTTTTTTTTTTTGTTCTTTGAGAATTGGCACCTGTTCTTACTTGGGGGTCTCCACTTCTAGGAGGGGGGTCTGGTTTGATTGTGGGCAATTATGGAAATGAGGAAGATGCACCCCCATGGTACCCCGACCTTCTGCATTCTTTACATTCGCTGGCTCATTTCAGCGTAATGTGGCTTTTCCCTTATTACAAACCTCCTTTAACATTTCAACCTAGCTGGCGCACCCCTTACCCCTCCTTTGTACACACCTACAAAAAGAATACAAATACCAACAAATCTGGGGGGAAACATCCCCACCTTCTGCATTCTTTCCATTACCTAGCTTGTTTCAGGCAATTTAGCTATTCATGTAGTTGTTTTTAAGCCGCAAACCCCCCTGCATCATCCCGGCGTAATCGATGCACCCCTACCCCTTTGCTCATGCCATCAAAAACAAAAACATCCCAAGCTTCTGCATTGTTTTCCATCGCAAAGCTTTAGTTAATGCAATTCAGCTCTGCCCATATGTTTTTTTTCAATGCTGCGCACCCCTTTAGCATCGTAACATAGCTGGTGCACATCCTCTCTTTTGTGCACCATGTTTAGAACAAGACAAAAGCCACCATCGCAACAAGCGAAAAATACTTTCACCAATACTTTTGTGAAGCCGCAGAACACTTAAAACATCCCTATAAAGATGGCGCACCCCCTCTCCCTTGTGCGCCCCCTAAAAAAACAAAACATAAAACATCCCTATCATGTTCATCCTTAATATTAGACAGCTTGTTTCCGTACAATGCACCTTTTCCCATTAATTTTGAGAGCCGTACACCACCTTCAGCATCTTAACACAGCTGGTGCACCCGCTCTCCTTTGTGCACCAGCCAAGTAGCGAGTCGATAAATTTTTGATCCAAATGAGGTTGTTTTTGATCGAGCACTTTTAAGAGAGTGGTAACCTTAAATCATCCACTTTACAGATTGATGGTTCAAATCTTGAACCAACGTGCTTGGTCAGATCCTCAAGCCATTGCGCTGGGAATAAATAACCCAGGATTGGCTCGGCCCCTTTTGAACCCAGCTCTGGGTTAGTTTTTTCATACAGTTTTAAGAGTGTACAGTAGCTAGCCTGTTTCAGCGGCATCTATTCACACACTTTTTTATTTAAACCTCGCACCACAGTCAACATCTCAACAAAGCTGGCATACACCCCCACTGCTTTTCTGTATGCATGCCACTCTTAAAAACATTAAAGACAACAAAAATTATTATAAATATGTATTATTATTAAACCAGGTCACGTCGGGGCACTTTTCATGTGGTGCCACCCCGCTGGGGTTGCGCACACCACCATTTAGGTTAACCCTGTTGTCGAGCTCGCAGAGGGTTTGTAGTTTCAGTTTAGGAGTGCACGATGAAAAAACATGTGGGATGCAGATGTGGAGCAGAGGGGAGCACATCTGCTGAGAGATAGATCATTGCGCTCACACACACACACACACACACACACACACACACACACACACACACACACACACACACACTGAGCGTGTGTCTTGTCTTGCAAAACTCTCAATTTCCAAAGCAGTCTCATTCCTGCTTGTTGTCTTGCAGTTTTATTGCAATTGCTACATCGGCAACACGTAAAAGAATTCCAAAGCTTCCTTTCCGCATTCCCTCTCCAGCCAATAGCAAACGCGGTTACTTGTGCCAAGTGCCAAAGTGTGAAGGATGGGGGATGTTTATTTTGATGTTGCTGTTATGTTAGCTAGCCACAGTACACAAAAATGACAAACATTCAATGTCTAGGAAACTAAAGAGTTGGTCAAGTCGTTCAATCAGGTGCTAATCTGTATTGAAATACAGATGGATTGATTTATGGCCAGACAGTTAGCTAGATAGTTAGCTGCTAGCTAGCTAAATATCTAGCTAGCTAGATAGCTAGATAGATAGATAGATAGATAGATAGATAGATAGATAGATAGATAGATAGATGAACTGTGTACTATTTTTTTTTCATATACCAACCAAAAAAAGGAGAACACTTGTTACCTCGCAAAAGCTAGGAAGCTACAACAAACATGTCAGCTAGCCGTGTGCACGGCTCCCAAGCAACGTCTTGTGACCTTGGTGCAGAATCATCATTGTCATCATCATTATCATCATCGTGGGAGCCATGTTGGCAGAGGTGACTGACCCATCTAAGGTCATGGAAAGCATTGACATTAGCTTAGCATCATCAGAGTCACATAGCCTCTTCATAAGCAGCAGCGAAGAGCATTTGGATAAACTATAAAACTTTTCCAACAGTTTCAAGCCGAGTTTAATTCCCTGCCTTATTTTTGCTGGGTCAGTGCGGAAGTTCTCCTGTATTTCTGTGGGGACAATCCCAGAGGTTGCTGCTTAGCTCATAGCCAAGACCACAAGGTCGGAGCAGCCCCCGACTGAGCAAATATCCGTGTTGTGATCCTTGTCTTCTTCCATTGTTTGCCTCATAACTCAGACTGACGACAGAGTAACCATTTGTGCTTTCACAAAAACCGCAAGTGGAAACCGTCAAACCTCGGCTTAGTCGGCTCGCCCTCTTGTTAGATGGTCTAAAGAAGGACAACTGAGAACAGGATTATTCACTAACTTCAATGGTTAGTATTTATGAAACTACCCAATATGAACTTTAAATGTAACTTATATAAGAACACAAGAAAATCAGAAACAAATAAAGGAATCATATACTGTATTAAAATAATAGCAATAAAAAATATAAATGCAAATCAATAATTAAATTGGCACACATGATTTTTCATTGATGGCTGACAGAAGCCCAAATTAAAATCATGATTCATTTAAGATTAACCCTCCAGCCCAATTGCACAACTTTTACGGCATTTAAGCTTTAATTGTCTCATCCAGAGTTTGACACTAATCACATTCTAGCCTTTTCCGTAAGCCCGCCAGCATGACATCAGACACTGGCCGTCCCACAGCTCAGCTCTCAGCACACACCAGTGTTGGATGACTCTCGCACCTTGGTTTTAACGTTTGGCAATTGTCTCCGCCTGGAGGCATCCAGTGCCATTAATAGCCTTTAATGAGCCCGGACCATCTGTTTATGAACGCTTCGGGGGGTTGCGGTGACGCAAAATGGGATCCAGTAGCCCCCTTTTCCCCCAGCTGTGTGAACAGTCCGGAATACAGCAGGACATTTAAACGCAGCGTCATGCGCGCTGAGTCAGCCCGGGCTGCCTGCCCGATGTCAACAGTCACTAAATCAGCCACTCGACGTGCTGGACCACACCGGCTTCACCTTTCGATCCTTCCTCCTTACCACCCCGGAGTGTCCTCAGGCCGTGTTTGACTGAAGTGTACACACGGCGTGACTAAGTCCAGCCACCCAAGGGCTGCCTGGCGCACTGGCACGAGATGTTTGGGCCTCAACACCGCGCAAACGCGGCAAACGGAGCTTCGGGGGTGGGGGTTGGGGGGGCGTTGCTGCGTTGGAGACCCCTGGGAAATGGCGACCGGGCCAAGTTTCCACGAAGCTTGGCTTGTGATTCCATGGTGGGATGGCTATCGCTGCTGTGGCAGTTTTACCACTGGAAGGGTTCAACAGCCACACTTTTTGTCACAGCCTTTAGTTTGTGGGTGTTTTGACTTATCCAGGCGAAAGAGTTAAACACCCATACTTTTCCCCGATGAAAGGGTTCACTACCCATACTTCTCTCTGTGAAAGTGTGCAAGACTCACACTTTTCCTGTTCTTTGGTTTGCTTGATAGTTTGTCCGGTCATTAGTTAGATTAGCTCGCTCCTTCATTACTTTTATAGTTGCTTAGTTAGTTAGTTAGCTGCTATGCTATATGACTATTAGCATCTACCCTATAAATGTATGGATTTATTTATTTATCATTACACAAAAAAGTTAGCTTGTACCCTGTTCAAATTTTTAGCAATCAGCAATAAAACTGAAAAATGCAGAAAACAATCTTTTTGTGAAAAGATCTATTTTAGACACGAGTACTAAGGCTAATAGTTTTTACACTAATGATGCCTCAAACATATGAAAAGTCCTTTTCTTCAACACTACAAGGAAAATGTGTTTTTGGCAAAATAATGTATTGGCGATGAAAACTATTTGCAGGCTATTTGGCAGTAGTAGTATTTAGTAGTGTGTGCGTGTGCATGTGTGCTCTGCACGTGTATCCCTTTGTGCGTGCGCGTGTGTGCGTGTGTGTGTGTGTGTGTATATCAGCATTCCATCAACACTGCTACTTCTAAATTTAAATAATCTGTCTTCTTTTCTCTTTTCTGTCATTTTTTTGGAGTAGATTTAACGAGACAAACACTTTGATTAATTAATCACAAACTGCTTATAACAGTCGCAACTCTAATCCCCCCGTTGTTTTCGGAATGTACATATTGGTTTGACACACGGTGATGCCACCCAAAAGAGATACAATGCTACCATCGAGTTCATGTTTTTAATTTCCTAACTTTCAAACCACAGTTGGCCAAGATTTTTCTCCGACCACTCCCACAGAAAAACGTAGTTGACGGCGATTGACATCAACGGCTCTCCTCGTTTACGATGCTTAAAGAGTTAGTAAAGCAAATCTATGTTGTTTTGAATACACGAGGTGTAATTGTCTGTATCTTTACTTTGAATATATTATTTTTTTCCCCCAATGCATTTCAATGAGCATCACTGACAGTACAGTATATGCGAATTTTCGCAATTTGCGGGCCATGCAGTGACGCCAGCAGTGTTACTCGAGTATTCCAAAATATTATATATAATGGGAGCGCGTAGCTCCAAAAATTCTGGAAAGGGATGTTTTTAGATGAATCAACGCCCCTCCCCATATTCCTATGAGGCCATCGGAAAGCGATTTTCCTTCCTACTTGTAGACTCCAAGGTGGTCTCGTGATGGCGTTTATCGGGATGATTGGTCTGAAGGCTCGTCTCCACATGATTCCTTTTCCTTCTCGGACCTTCTCAGGTTTTTCTGACTTTGTGGTCGCATGTCAAAGCCCAGGTGACACCGCCCCCGCGGCGAGATCGTCTTACACTCGGAATTTTCATACCGCGGCTTTGGGGTCTCCGCGGAAAAGGATTTGATGGAAGCTTTGACGCGACATCCGAACAACGTGCCAGATTTGCTACCGCTGGGCTTCCCCCCCATCACCACTTCTCGCTTCCTCTCTAGTCTGACGTCAACACCTTTCATGATTTATGGTCAGCCCTCGCCGTTATTGTTAAGATTATTATTCACCGTGTATCCACTGACGCTCGACAGGCTTATGCATAATGCGCTTTAATACCTCCTCCAGGAGGTAAGGTTCTCATTAGGACCGAAGGGCAGAGGGAGTGGGGGACGTGGGGTAGAGTGTGTGTGTGTGTGTGTGTGTGTGTGTGTGTGTGTGTGTGTGTGTGTGTGTGTGGGGGGGGGGGGGGGGGGGGGGGGTGGTACCGAGGCCGGAGTCAGTTTTTGAGCATGTGCGCAGGTTACCTGGAGGTTATCAGTTCAAACCCGAGTTCAATTACGCAGCCACCTACCACAGTCACAATCGCCCCCACCCCCCCTTCCCCTTAAACCGCACATGGTGCAGCCAAACATAAGGAAATACGTTTACTGCTTTTCTACTTTTAGTTTGTTTTTGGTTTTGGGGGGGGAATTCTCCATCTTCTTTCTGGGATATCCTCTGATCAAGTGGCTCATCTGTTGAATGTTTTAAAATGGCTTGTTTTGTATTGTTAGAAATTATGTTTCAGTAAAAAAACGAAAAAAATTATGTTGGAAAATCTTTTTTTTAAATCATTTGCCGATCTTTTACCTGATGTCTTTTAAGAAACAGCTTAAGAAAAAATGAAACGGAAAAACACTAAACATCATTTTTTTAACAGAAAATAATTTTTAAAAAGTAAGAAATGTTTTAAAATTCAAAACGATTACCGGTAAATTAAATTATTTCATTTCATAAAGGGAATGCCGCCCTCCAGCAAATTCTGCCATCAAGTGTTTCATATATGACACACGCAAAAGAAATTTTGAATGAGTTGTTTTCTGCATTTAATATTAAGAAACACAGGCAAACAGTTAAAAATAAAGTCATTATGTACTGTACAATAAACAAGGAATAATAAATAAAAATTTGACGTTTTTAAATTCAAACTTCGTATTTTTACGTTAATCATTTTTGAAAATAAGCCAAAAATGATGTACAAAATATATGCAACCATTAAATAAAATTATTTATTGATTTTACATTTATAATTGTTTGATTTTTGAATATCTCACAAAGATTTGGAATTAAAATTGGGAAATGACATATTCAAATTGAAGTACCCAACACAAAAAAAATATTTTTAAAATAAAGTGACTAAATACTTTTTGAAATGACCGATTTCAGTGGATCATTAAGAAATATAAAATTAAAGTAATAAACAAAATACAAATTTAAAAATGAACTGTATTCAAAATGAGTGAAAACAAAACGTATGAAATTCAGTTCACACATTGTTTATCCATGTAAAAGTTTGTTTTTTACGGTGAATTACACGGTCAAGTGTGTGACAGGATTTTAAAATAACTTCCCTTGCTATTTATTCATTAAAAAAAAAAATCAAAGACAAACTTAAAAGGTCAAGTCAAAAATCAAAGTTTAAGGTTACGTTTAGAGAGTGTCCACATTTTTCCATCCATGTGAAATGAGCCAATGTTTCTCTCTCTCACTGATATGAGGAGCTGTTCACTCCATCAACTGAGATCTGGGGGGGGGGGACAAAATCGTCGCTTCAAACGGGGTCAGTGCACGATATGACACCGTGTGCAGGAAGTGTCGTCGTCCTCGCCACACTAAAGTCAGTGACCATAAACATGGCCTCTGTGGGAAAATATCATGTCGTCGAATGAAAAGGATACATTGGGACAAGGGTGCAAAAGTCTCGATTATCTGCGGCTAATTGCGAGGTCGCGGAACAGGACCTTGCTGTGGACGCGCGGCACTACATTCCACATGCTGATAGCAAAGCCGGACCACCAAGGATTGGAGGAAGACGTCTGTGCTGGATGTACAAAGACGAAGATAAAATGTTTTCCACTGAGGATATTCCGTACGATGTCAGCAAGGCCCTGATGTCAGTTATCTGCCTTTGCCTTTCACACAGAACCCAGCCAAGAAGAGATATTGCTGCAACTTTCACACGGAGGCATCCCTCGATCAAATAACAAACCAACAGCGGTAAAAGTAACATGGTAATATAGTAAGTACTATTTATGAATTGGCTTCAGGGTTAGGTTCAGCAACAGGTGGAATTTGTTGGTGAAATGTCGTAGCTATAAATTACAACGCACGGTAAAATCAGTATTGCGCTAGCTATTAGAGGTCAAACTTAAAAGCAAAAAATGAAAATAGATGGCCCGATGGTGTCAACCCACGTCATTACAGAATGAACCTACGGCCATCGCTTTTTGGAGGTATAAAAAGCAGGATGACAGCGCGTGACATCCGATAATTATTAACTTCCTGTTTCGTTCTTCCTCTTTCAAATTTACACCATCTCAAACTAAAGATGTCTGTGGCCATCAAGTGGCCAACAGTAGAATTACACCCAATATAAACCAGCGTTAAAGCAAGTGAAATAAAGTTTTAATTGTACAAAAATCCACCAAATTGCATGGGTATGCTGTACGTCGCTGCCGTCGGGTGTGGGGCTTCATATTTTCTCACAAATCCATTAAATCTATTGTTCGGTCCTCACGTGTTATTTCTACAAATTATCGACCAAACAAAAGCGTTAAAAATGGCTTGCTCTCTTTGACGATGCAATGCTTAATAATGGTTGAACAAACTTGCTGCTTTTTTTTGGTCTCCTGAAAAGCGATGATTTTGGCAGAACAAGGGTTCCGCCTGATCCCAATGAAATTTTTCGATGAGCAGGATGAGTAATATTCTGTTAATGATGAGTAAAAATGTTTAGTTTGTGAAGGACTTTTGATTTAATCTGTACCCATTGATTCGTTAAAATTTCGCCATGCCCTGTACCTCCTCATCAGTGCAATTGATAGGGCCAAGGTGGGGTGTTAAAATCCATTCTATCTATCTATCTATCTTGAAGATAACACCACAATTGTTCGTCTTTGTTGTGTGTTTTTAATTTTATGACCTCATCTCTAAAGGGTCTGGCCCATCCGTCCGTTTTTTTTTTGTTTTGTTTTTTTTAAACCAAACGTGAGCCCAAACATTTGCCCACCCCCGGTGTTGAAGATATCCGTGCTTATTTAAGATGATAAGCATTGGAGAGCCACTAGCAAGTCGGCATTTCTGAATGTGTTTGTGAGCTTCAGTGGTGGTCTTCAGCGAACAGGCGTGACGCAGCCTGGACGTGCGGTCCGCTAATACGTTGTAAAACGTGCACGCTTGACTCAGACTTTTGGCAGGCCAAGTACGAAAGAAGGAAGCGGAGTGGAATCAATCAGTGTTCCTCAGATGTTGTGTCTTTGATTCACGCGACTTGTCAGGAGTTTCGAGGTCGCGGCGGCATGTGTGATATTCGAGTAAAGCGCAATAAAGTGCTGACCACCTGCAGGGCTAACTTGACTGGGATAACCAGGGAATGATTGGCAGGTCACATCATACGACTCTGCAAGTGGATTTAGCTTTTTCCTTGGCGTTATGGGTCTTAGGGGAAAAAAAAAAATTCCATAGAACAGATGATAGCAGACTCTGTGTGTGTACTGCGGGTTGATGTCATGATCTTTTGAACCTGAACTTGCTAAAATCATGTCCGAACTATCATGCCATCAACTCGTAGTTATGCTAACGATCACAGCACACGCAAGAAATTGTGACGTTAATTTCGGTCATCAGCAGAAGGTAATACCCCACTCTTGAATGATTCTGGAAAAAATCTACTTTTACCATACAGTGGCTAAATTCCTTTGCTACTCGCATGACAATTAAAAAAAAAAAAAGTCATTTTCTTCGGAAAGCGGATTTAACGGATTCTTTCTCTCCAAATATTTGCTCAGTGGTGCGGACAGCGAGCGGCGTTGAGGTTGAATCCGACGGTCACGCCACGAGTTTGATTGTGCCAGCGCTCCCCGTGTTCCCGTCGCAGCACATTAACAACGACACGGAACGTGAGAAATACACTGAACCTGACGGTTCGCGTAAGGTTGCGGAGACGCGAGATGCCGATGATTCTACACCAACAGTTGCAAAAAGAAAATCGTTTTGACAGAGTTTACAGCTCCAATATCGAGCCGAGACCAGGTTTTCTCACACTGGGCAGCACATTTGGTACCTGGATGCCAAGATCATTGGGTGTTTGGATGTAGCCAAAACATCCCCGGGACATGACAGAGATTCTTCCACATATCACAGTCAGCTCCAGAATATTTCATTCCAGAATGCCTTGATAGTCTTGGCATTTTATACCTGCACATATGTTCAAGACACCCAGTGCTGGGAGTAGCAAAGCAGCTCCAGACATAACTGGGCTTCCTCTATCCATAATTATAGTAAAAATAACCTTTTTTTTTTTGGTTAATTTCCTTGCTTAAGCTGTCAGGGTTGACATTAAATGTATTTCTGTATTCTTGTACGGGCATACAGAAGGTCGAATCATTTGGAAATTGGACCTAATTTTAATTTAAGACACAATACATGTAGTTAGTTTTCCTTTTTTTTTTTTTTTTTTTTTGCCTTCACAAATACTCGGCATATGTACCGGTATATATAAAAAAATTATAATAAGTACCAGAAAAACTTATAAACCCCCCAAAAAGCATTTTTGAAAGAATGAAAACTAATAATAACAAACAAAGCAGCACAAAAACCCATTTAAAACAACTGAATTAAAAATAAATAAATAAATAATCTATGGTGATAAATCCAAAAATATGATCACATGCCTCCCCATAGGCACAAATACTTTTGGTTGTAAATATTGACAACTTTTGTCGGCGGGAAGGGAGAAAATCAGGACAAAAGCACCCTGATTGTCTGTACCGTACCATATGCAATTATCATCAAACAAACCCATGTGGATGTGTGAAATAAATATGCCCAACAGAGAATCGCGAATGAACGACTTTAGAACCCGCAAATACAATGATTAATGGCAAACATATTCCAGTTTATTAACTCGCAAATTCAGGACCCGCTTTGACTTTGTGCTTGGAGGCCAACATTTTACCTTGACACGCGGCGACTAAATAATGTATACAGATTATGCCAATGTTTAGCAGGCTGTTTGGACTGGCTGGTAAATATTTATTGGGGTGAGGGTGGAGTGGTTTTAGGAGGCATGCTCATGTCTCTGGTTGGGGACCACGGAGGGGGTGGGTAAGGTGGTGAAGTCATTGCCACCGTCCTGTGATGCTCACTCGTGACCCTTTTACCATTTAGGGGGCCCTGGCCTGATACCAGTGTTATTGACCCAGAGGCCATGTGTGGCATGTTTGGGGTCTGCGGAATATATCCCCGGCTTTAACCTATACAAGCCAGGTAATTATAGCCGCCAAAGGCCAAACAATACAATCCATCAGCGGGCTTTCTCGGGTAAACAGGAACGGGCGGCCCATGTCGGGGTGTAAACTCGCCATCCCGGAGAAGCTCGGGGTCAGTGGAGCTGTTTGATTGTCTAATTGGGGGGAGATAGCGAGAAAAGCAGACATGTGCGGGAGCGTGTTTGCGTGTGTTCATCACGGCCTCGTCGAGACACCTAATGAATGCGTGTTTGGGCTCAGGACCCCACACACCTCTGTTTATTTGAACACGGGCTAGTGTTTCTGAGCTGTTTTATCCACACCCCACCCTCGACCAATTCTCTTCTCATGTCGGCGCACGCATCGCAGGAGTGGCACACTGCACGATACACAAGCGCAATAATGACATGTAAACAAACGACAGTTTTTCGTTCCATCGCGGCCGCGATCCAAACGGGCGGTGCCGAAAAGAAGCGACGGGCCTGGCCCAAGACGAATGGCGAGTTTAGTGCCGTTTAGCGGCGCTGCAACGCAGTTCGGGTCATTGAACAGTGGCTAAGAGCCCAGCCGGACCACCGGGAAGGCCCCCCCCCCCACCACACACACACACACACACACACCGGCCCATCAATCACTCACATACACATAAGCAAAGACGGATACAGGTAAACACTGCCTCATCCCTGCAATTTAACATTACTCTAGCTACGAATGCAATGATGCCTCATATAAAGCATCGAGCAGTTTGGATTCTTTTTTTTTTTCCCCAGTCTTGATTTCTTTTTATACATACTGGACGATGAGTTATTTGCAATATACACATCCGATCATCCATTATATCCATGATATCCATATATCCATCCATCCATTTTCTGATCCGCTTTATCCTCACAAGGGTCAGGGGTGGCGTCCTGGAGCCTCTCCCAGCCGTCTTCGGGTAGAAGGCGGGGGACACCCTGAACCGGTTGCCAGGCAATCGCAGGACAAACTGAGACGAACAATGATCCTCGCTCACACTCACACCTTGGGACAATTTCGAGTGTTCTGTCAGCCTGCCATGCATGTTTTGGGAATGTGGGACGAAACCCACGCAGGCACGGGAAGAATATGCAAACTCCACACAGGGAGGCCGGAGCCGGAATCGAACCCGGTACCTCTGCACTGTGAGGTTCTAACCACTGGATCACCTGATCACCACCTGATAAGCACCCAGATCCTCTCAGGGCAGGTGTTGCAGATTTGCAACAACCAAGTAGCTAGACTTTACCTGTTACGAGAACTTAATTTGAAAGAGTGTTGCGATCTTTGTCAAGGCAGAATTTTGGATTGAATGTTGAGTTGATTTGAGAAACACACACACACACACACACACACACACACACACACACACACACACACACACACACACACACACACACACACATCCTCCATGTTGCCACACATTCAAAAAGTTGTATGTTTCAACATATAACTTTGTATGAGTCAAATGGAAGCTACCAAAACCCCAAATTTCGCCCACATTTCTCAAGTTAAATGCTGATTACTCCAATGGTCCAGAAAGATCAGGGTTTTTGTTTTGCTTTGTTTTTTTTCAACTCATGCTGAAGAAACTACACAAAATTTCAACCCACACATTTTCTGATCTAAATCCAGACTGGGACTCATCGATATCTCCAAAATACCAAACGTCCAGGTTCCCAAAACGAATCCTGATTTTACATCTGAATCCAGTTCCAATAAATGAAATCCTCCCTCTCCGAGAGTGTCATGGGGCATTACTATTATCTCACAGATGAAATTGGATCACATTTCCCTCAATGCTAAGCGTGCATATCATGGCACGCTTCTTGTTTTTATGGTGAAAAAAAAAAACAAAAAACCCTTAACAGGCAGTATCACCGCACAAGTACGCGCGCACACACACACAACACACACACAGAGAGTGGCAGCAGCCTCTTTAATTCCTCCCAACACTTGCCAATTCTTCGCTGGTGGTGGTGCGATAGTGTTTGCTGAGAATCGTTCCTCCTGAGTCTTTCACTTGTCTCAAACGCTTCAATGCGAGGCCTTATTGCCCACCCAACGAGGTTATAGGGATTCTCTCTCTCTCTCTCTTCTGTCTTGCTCTCTCTCTCCCCCTAAGTGGGTGGTCCTGCGGGGTATGGCTGAGGCACAGGTGGAGCATTGTAGGGGTGCTCACAAAAATACCCCCCCCCCTTCCACCTCCACCCCCTTTAGCACCACCGCACACTTTGTAACAAGCTCCCTCATCCTCGTGCTGCCAGGAAAGGTGGACTCCGGATTTTGCAGAGCCGTTCCGCCTCTAAAACACCGAACATGTCGACGTACACGTCATAATGCCAGCGCCCCCCCCCCCCCCCAATCGCCCTCCGCGTTCATTTCACATTTCCAGTTGCGCTTTCTCTCCCTATTAAAAACACTCCTGCCCTCCGCTACAGTAAATAATTACAGTTCCGCTCCATGTGTGCTTTCTAAAGTTTACACGGAAGGTTCAGTGCACCCTATCACTTGTTTGGAGCCCGGCGAAACCACCGGTACGATGTGGACATGTGTGCAGCACCAGGCAAGGCGAACTTGGGGGGAGGAGGAGCGGGGGTGAAGGGGGATCATAATAAACAACAGCATAAAGAGGGATCTGTTTTTTTTTTTTTTTTTTTTTTTTTTTGTGAAGGGCTGGGAGTGGGGGTCCACCCCAATGTCGGAATATCTCCCGGTCTCCGTGTGGAGATGCTGAGCACGATTGTGAGGGTCTCCCACCTGTTTAACAGACTGATTAGTTGTTGCAAGTCCCCGATAAGAACACAATGACCGAGCTGTCTTTTACATGCACCTCCAGGAAAGATGCCTCAACATGTGACTGGAAACAATCGGTCAGAGATATTTTCGGATTTTTTTTTTTTTTTTTTAGGGCCCTGTGTATCGCACGGTTTAGCCACCATTAGCGGCCATAGCTACCTTTTTAAGTGCTAATGATTGCTTGATTGGCGAAGGGCTACCAGTTTGAAACACATTTATGGAATCAATTTTGCTCAAATTACCTTTGGGTTATTATATATATGTACTTCTTAATATTAATCACGATATTCTATATGTTTGCGTAAGTTACTCAATCCCTTCCTCTGAAAATACACCATAGTGTTGACTTTGAAACACTACAGCACTGCCTTGACTCACAAGCGGGACAACTTACGAGCCTTTCACATTACGAGCAGCCGCTTGGTGGATTTTTTTTTGTGAGCCAAAATTCTCACAATGGGTATTTTTGTTGTTTGGGTTCCATTTATTTTTGTCTCATGTTGTGTCTGGTTTTCTTATGGTAGCTCGTGTCCTGCCCGTCGGGTTGTCATTTCCACCTGTGCTCGTCAACCCTTGTGTCTTCCAATCAGCTGCTTCAGCCACTTGTTCTTGCCCAAGGGTTCCTCGTTGTCTCGTCACTTTGCTTCTATTTAGTTCCTTGCTGTGTTTTTTTTTTTTTTTGTCATTCCATTTTTTGGGGGATTCTGTAGAAGTTCTGTCTCGTGTACTGTATTGGGGTGTGATTTTGATTCTTTGTTATGTGGTTCCTGTTTTGTCAAACTTTGACAATTTCGTATTTCGACCCCTCCCAGCCTCGTTTGCCCCTTTGTTTTAAAAAAATATTTTTTTTTTTTGTTTGAGTACATCCTTCCCTCCAGCCTTACTGCTCCTGCTTCCCTGCGCATGGGTCCACCGCTTCCTCCCACCACCACAACCAATAACCTCAACCGTAACAAAATTTATGTCACACGCCAACTTCAGATATGCTGCCAGGAGAGTGAAGTGAGAGAAAAATGGAAGGCAAAATGTACTATACACAAACATTGAGTAATGACATAGTTCAATAGAATGTAAAATATGAAATAGCTCTTCGGTTTCATGGCGTGTTGTCTGGACTTCCTCTGTCACCAAACCGAATGTCAGGGGTGAGGAACTCGTGGAAACGAGATAGTCTCACCGTTAACAGAGGCGGCGGCTTCCATCGATCCCCTTGGGCGGCCACACATTTGCGTGTGAACTTTGCCCCCC
>NW_017842060.1:3510890-3629252 GCF_001891065.2 Hippocampus comes
ATTCCCCTGCCCCCATGACCACACCGGTGGCGCTAGGAGCTGCCATTACCTGGAGATTGTATCAGTCGTTGGGTTGGGGGGATTCTGAGGCCCCTGAGCTCTCTGTGAAATGTTCATGTGGAACAAAAGCTGATTGGATCGCCTCTTGGAAAAAAAAAAAGCCTTTAAAGTTCCAGAATGTCTTAAAAGCCGCGTTCATTAGTAGTGCCGGTTAAACTTTGATGACGGCAAATTGGCCAAGGAATGACGTTTAGCGCTTATCTAAGAAAAGCCCGTGCCTTTGTTGAGCATTTGGCTTTATCTACGCCATCATTACACGTTGTAAAACTGTCGCTCCGCGGACGCTCGCCATTCCTGAGGGGCCAATGGAAGCATCTGGCCCTTTGCTAAGATCTGAGCGGGAAGTTTTGTGAGACATCAGAGGATGATGATGATGATAATGATGCTAATACACATCAAGTCGGCGGGATGTCCCACATTCCTTACACCGTGACCCGGCATATTTCCGCGATGAGATGGAATCGTTTTGATACGTAGCTCGGTGAACCTAAAGTCAGAAGACTCGGGTCAAATCAGAGGAGAGTTCAAAGCAAACACGGTGCATCAGCATTTAGCTGTTATGCTGCAAAGTGAATAAGCTGCCAATAAAAGTTACATTATACCATTTATAGTCGTAACGAACAGCAATGTGTTCGACGTTAAAACAAAAAACAAAACTCTCACTCCCCCAAAAAATAAAAAACACTTTGTTGCAATTTGATGATGCATCCATCTTAATGATAAAAAAATATCGATGCGGGCCCAGACGGTATTTGATACCACGACACCAAAAAAAAAAAAAAGTTCATTGTTTTGTCTTTTAGGGGCGTACAGGGTATCCTCAGTGTTTGTTTGTGGATAGTCAACTCTTTGGACTCAGGAACATACTGTACCTTTTTTAGGGGCTGAAGAATGTACAGTTAGCTCTCGGAATCCTGTCATGAGCCCTACGAGTGGAAATAACGGAGCTTCAGGGACACAAATGCAAGCTGACAGTGTGGCTAATTTGGAATCCAGGCGCAGTACGGCACAAATGTAAACTTTGCTTTATTATTGTACATCAATATTTCCAAACTGTGGCTCCGTGCTGTAATTGGGAACATTTTCTTGGTGGTAGGGGCGGCTAAGGCAAGCTAACATTACTAGCCGGCCATGGTGAAACTGACACGAGAAATAGTAGTCAGTAAACGTCACACTTGCCTTGAGGTACAAGTGGCCCGACTTATAGCATATTAGACTTTTATGTACAAGCACCGTATTGTCAGGTGACTCAACTCACATCAAAACGAGCGACAGTTTGACAAATATAATCCTCAAAAAAAAAAAAAAACATCTTAAAGCTGTTAATTGCCACTCTCATCTGAAAGTGAAAATAAAACAAAGAGACTCACACGTTGTGTATTTAAAGCTAGCTGCTAGCATACTTTGAGAAACAGCATTGGCACACAGGCTAACAATTAGCGTCGTCCTCTGTTGACATGTTGATGCAGAGAGAAAACCGCGAGGCAGGATCGCTGAGACCATCACTCCGTGACCCCGTGACGACATGACAAACATCGCGCCGCAGTTAAGTGCAGACAGTACTTGAGCAGGTGTGCCTAGCGTTGCGTCCGACGTGTGTCAAAACATTTATCCCGTCTTTGCCCTCGAACGCCCACAAACTACTTTCAAAACACAACTGACGTTTTTACCGTCGGTCTGCTCGAATCATTTATTGCATTAATTGGCGCATCCGCACACACACACACACACACACACACACACACACACACACACACACACACACACACACACACACATACATACAGTATACACACAAACACGCATTCTCAGCCGGTCCTGGTTAAGTGTTCCCCAGACAGTGCGCAATACTCAGACGGCAGTGCGCTTCCTCCCCTGGCGTAAGTCGCCACTCGTCTGAGGGATCAGTCTGGCGAGCTCGGTCCAGACGGAGCGGGAAGCGGCCCCCGACGATGCTCAGGAAACTGATGCTACTAGCAAATGTTTGCTTTATTTTACATCAGCTGCTTGTATTTTTTTTTTCTGACCTCCCAGCCAGCATTGCCTTTTGACCGTCTCCACCTGCACAATACTTTCAAATATGTCCAATTTCAAAGGCGGTGGAGTAGCAAACCCTGAAAACACCCCGAGGATGAAGAATTATAATTATCGGGTTCTATAGTGAGCAGCACCACCAGTGGTTAGCCCGTGTGCCTTGCAGGTCTCAAGTTCTGGGTTGGAATCTTATTTTTACTCTGCCCTGTTGAAAAAAAAAAAAAAATCCCAAACCATGCATGTTAGGTTCATTGAAGACATCGACAGGTGCAACCGTAAGTAATCGCGATTGGTGTGTACAAAATGTTTCTTCCTTTAAAAATGTAGTGGGTTCGTCTTATAATCAGGTGCGCTCTATAGTCCAGAAATTATGTTATATATGTTTCATAACCATACCACGATCTGCTGTATATTCTGGTTTATCTTCCTTCTGCTTCCAGCTGGTTTTTTTGTTTGTTTGTTTGTTTGTTTTTGCTGTTGTTGGAGGCCGTCACGTAACGTAGAACAACGGTTCCCTTCCTTTCAGTCTCATCTTTGCGGAATATCAGACAGGCTCTATTGGGTTTAGGTCTAAACATTCAGTCGACAAGAAATAGGACGGAATTTGCCTCACGGTTCCGATACTTCTGGAGGGCAAAATATCTCTGAAAGAGACATCACTGATGAGTTGACCAACGTTTCACACACTGTCTTCTGTTAGCGTCCTCTGCTGGAACTGACGGGGCACTGCCCCTCATCCAAAAAAAAAAAAAAAAAATCCAAAAGGTTTCTGTAGCTCAGGGTCAATCCCCGTGACACAATCTCCCTTATATTCTCTCCACTTCTACCTCATTCTGCTTTCTTTTGGGAAGCTGTCGGGCAACTTATAACAAGGGTCCCGGGTGGGGGCCGAGCGTGTGTGTGTGTGTGAGCGGCCCGCCGTCGTTTTCTTCTTCTTGTGTGGTCCGTCCCGCCGAACGTTATGATTTATTCAGCGAAAGGCAGAGGAGCACGACCCCCAGTGACCACAGAGGGAGAGCTGCACGTGGGTTTAATGATTTCACCACAAAAATGTCTGCGATGGCCGCGTACTGCCTCATATCCCCCCCCCCCTCCAATGCTGGGGAAGGGGAGGTGGCGCACCACTACTACTTGGAAGCATCCCCCCCCCCCCGGCCCCCAATCCCTGATATTTTGCGTTCTTTGTCACGCATTCTTGCGTCCGCCCTGTCTTTCTCCGTCCCCGCGGCTGCTGGGAGATTTCAGAGGCATTATTGAAACACAGAGGATGATGTAACCAAGCTTTTAGGAACAGGCAGAGGGGTTAGGAATAATAGAGGGTGGGTGTGCAGGGGGTGTGAAATAGTACGGGGGTGGGAGGGGGAGTGAGGGATTTGGCATTTTTTGTCTCTCGCTTGTGTCCAGTTTTTCTGGCTCCAAAAAAGCGACTGCCGCTGAGGGCTTGGATCGGCCCGCGATGATGTCATTCACGGGGATTTGCGAGCGTTCTTGACGAGGAGTCAAGATCGCAGCATGGGCCTACTCACGTTGCGCAAGTGTGGGACCCCGCCCCCGCGATCCCGCACCACCCTACTCCCTCGTTACAACACGCGTAGGGTTTTTTTTTTTTAAGCGCGCTGCTTGGACCTTTCGGTTCAGTGAATTGACATCACACACGCACACACACACACACACACACACACACACACACACACACACACACACACACACACACACCCACACACACACACACACACGAGTTGCAAAAACACGCAAGTAATTGTTCCCCCCCCTCCATATATATATTTTGCAATTGCCTATATTAAGATTTAAATGAGTGGTTCTCAAAAGCTTTCCAAGGATGGCAATTAAACATAAATACCGTGCACCACTAAATACCACGGGGATGAAAAAAGTTGGGTATAAATGTTCTGTAGCGACCATTGAGGTCGTGGTTTAGTAGACGCTATCCTACGTGATGACTCTCGGTATTAGCAGGTCAACCTGGATCGGTCGGCAGGAACATTTAGACCAGGGGTCACCAACCTTCTTGAAATGGAGAGTTAACTTCGTGAGCAGTGGACAATACGAAGGGCAACCAGTTTGATACGCGCTTCTGAAATAATATCCATCCAGCCATCCATTCCCCATCCGCTTTATCCTCACAAGGGTCGCGGGGGCGTGCTGGAGCCGATCCCAGCCGTCTCCGGGCAGTAGGCGGGGGACACCCTGAACCGGTCGCCAGCCAATCGCAGGGCACACGGAGACGAACAACCATCCGCGCTCACAATCACACCGAGGGACAATTTAGAGCGTTCAATCAGCCTGTCATGCATGTTTTTGAAATGTGGGTGAAACCCAGAGTACCCGGAAAAATACCCACGCAGGCACGCAAACTCCACACAGGGAGGCCAGAGCCGGAATCGAACCCTCCACCACTGCACCGTGAGGTCGACGCACTAACCACTGGCCCCACCGAGCCACCTTCTGAAACAATAATGGTGCTCAAACCACCTTGAATGATGTCATGCTATTATTAATAATAATATTCACTGATGTGAAGACACTGATCGTCAGATATTTGTAACTCGGGGTTCTCCTGCACAAGATGATCGGCTGACGCAAGGGAGCAGGCTGACAAGAAAAAAAATTCTCCTAAGCACAAGACAAGGCGTGAAAAAAAGGCCACGGGGAAATAAAACGACATTGAATCAAAACAAATACACACCTTATGACAATTGTAGCAGGAAACCAGAGTGCGCTTTGCCAGATGTTCAAACGGAGATTTGAACTCATGTCTGCTGAATGCAATCGAGTGTTTTTCACCAAAAATTTGCGTTCAAAGCATTACCGCACGTCTGGGCTGCTGGAACAAGGGACCATTTCCATGGAGCCACCTGGTAGAACGTCCAACCCAGAGGCTTCAGGGAAGATGTCTGGTATGAACCCCCCCGACCCCCCCGCCCCACTTACAACCTGCTTTGTACTGCGGACTCAAACTCATATCTTCTTTTTGATCCCAGTCAATCCCGGCACCCCACTGCGACCATGCCCGCAGTCGCGAAAACATACATGTGTTTTATGTCAGCCTAACCCACCGCGTTTTCCCAGTCGCATCCCGCATCTATAAATCAGAATACAAAGAAAACACACGGGGTTCATCGACGCTCCGAGTTAAGGGGGGGGGGAACGGCCTGTTACGGCCGCGGCCCGGCTCCCGATTCGACCTCCGCGCAGATGACGTGGCTCAGAGGTGGAGGCTGGGAAATCAAATTAAACTGTGACAATCTGAATTTTTTTTTTTTTTTCCAGGAAGAATTGGTAAATTGTGAGCGACAGCTCTTTCGAGTTCTGATGTGTCCGTTCGCCCCCCAGTCCCCGCCGCCCTCCCAAGCGCGGTACGTCATGGGATTGGGTCATTCCCGTGAGGTCCAAGTGTGAGTGATCCTGGCCCGTTTTTGTTTTGCGTCGACTTCCAGCCGCCGTGGTGGCGAAAGCGTCTCTCTTGCTAATTACCCCGTGAGTCACCGCCACCGCCACAGGGAGAGACAGGGGCGTTCGCGGATATTTGACATGGCCATCCGATCCATGGACCTCCTCTCGAGTTGAAACGGGCATTTTTTTTTTTTTTTTTCTGGAGCTCCAGTGAATGCTCGCATTATATATGAGTGTCTCTCCGCGGGTCCCCCTGGTGAGTTAGGACAAACGCTACCACGCTCTCTTTGGCGTCGTCTTAGCGCACGCTGCCAAAGTAGATCGGGTGTTTTCCTAGCGCACGGATGGTTTGACCGTCCGGTGTTTAAACAGCTGTAATGAGAAGAACTTCGGTAATGACTCGGCCATGTACACGGCCGGATTGGCCTGCGACGGAGGAAGGATTTTGAGGGTAACGTGAGCGCAGTGGGTTAAAGCCCATTGACTGCGGTCGCCGCGATGTTTCGCCGCTTGATTGAAAGCGTGACCACTTGATTTCTTTCTTTCGCGTCACATGCGTCTAAAGAAAACCGGCAGGTATTTAGACGTTAAATTATCCGTAGGTGTGTCCTGCAATTAAATGGCAACCAGTCCAGGCGGTGCCCACGCTTTTCGCACCAAGAGGAACGGATGGATGGACTTAAACACTTGTCCCATGTGAAATCTGCGGTTTCACAACCAAGGTGGTAGAGTGGAAAAAAAAAATCGTACATACCATTCATTTAGTCATGTGTGAAGAATAAATACAAATGAAATCAAATCTAAAATATCCCTTGAAAAGATACCGACAATCATGTATCGTCACTCTTGGGCGGAATCCACCAATCTGCACGTTTCCTCAAGTTCACGACTTCTGTAACTGAGAAGTCACACAAGCCGAATCGAGTCTCCGTCAAAAGCAAAAGCAGCATTTTGCTGAATTTAATTGACTGTATTTGTATTGGCGATTTTTCAGTTCCATGTAAAAATATTTAAATTACATAAATTAAGTACACTGACGATAATGGGAATTTTGTCATTTTTATATTTTTACACGAATACCACAATAAAATATATTTTTAAGGGAAAATTCTAAGAATAAAGACCTAGCCATCATGTTAAAAATGGCGGAAAGGAAGTTGAACACAAACCATCAAACAAAGAACACATAATCTCCTCGGTAGAGTTAACATGTCTATTTATTCACACGTGAGGAAAGAAAAAAAAACAACAACTCAACATTAATCCCACTTTACACGCTGCGACATAATGACTGGCTTGTACGTCCCCAATTTCACCCTTGATTTAAGCCCACAGTCAACGGCTGCGGAATTTGCTGCGTAGGTGGCGAAGCGGCATGAGGTCCGACTGCCCGGACGTTTTCATTCAAACTATAATTACAAGAGATGACTTTTTTTTGTGGGTTTAACAAAATGAATGGTTCCTTTCAAGGTGATAATCAGGAGGGAAAGAGGCCTAATGTTTAAATGCAACGCGCATCCATTTACAGCGGTGCCTTGATTTAAGATTGCCCCAACAAGTTTTTTTTTTTGTTTTTTTTGTTTTTTTTCTTTAGTTTGGAGCCGTCGCTAGGCCATTCGTTTTGCTTTGTGTTGTCAACCAAAAATTGAAATGAGTGAGCTACTCGAGTGAAATGGCTGGGGGGAGGAGAGCGAAAGTCACTTTCAGCTGTTTATGGAACGGAAACAAAAGGTCAAATACACGATGCAAAATGACAACACTTACAAGGAGCATTGAGCAGATGTGAACGCCAAACTAAATACATTAATTTTAAAATATGCATACTGAATAAAAGTACTTATTTTTTTGATCCCTTAATGCACTGGTGTCAAAGTCAAGGCCCGGGGGCCAGATCTGGCCCGCCACATCATTTTATGTGGCCCACAAAAGCAATTCAAGCATTGTCATTTCCATGGTGTTTGCTAAAGTCTGAATCAAAATTTCAAATTGTCATATATAATGTAATAATTACAATGTTCCATTCTTCTTGACTTTTGATGTCAAAACTAGTTATTCATTTATTTGTTGTTCGCTGTGGATGCAATATGAGGAGGTAGTTTTTTTATCAACATTTATATGGTTTCACAAAATTCAGTCATAACGGCTGTCCAAGGGAAACCGTAACTACAATGTGGCCCGCGACAAAAAATGAGTTTGACAACCCTGCCTTACTGCTTACAGCAGTAAAGAAAGAATTACAGGCTGAATATTGGACAGCAATGAATAAAGATGCATTGTATTGTATTAACAACAGGGTGAAATATTAGCATTAAAAAAAATTCCCAATTTTCTTTTTGTGGGGGTGGGGGGAGATTTTGGAACGTCATTATTTATTTTTGTGAGTATGTACAAAAATGCAACCAATGAAAACCTAACGCCACATTCTTCTTTCAGAAGTATCACCACGACTGCCACCACTGCGGCGCAAGCGCCCACAAGAGCTCCTGTACACCACCTTGACTATGACAACACACCAAAAAGACCGCACAATGCGTCTTGCAGCTAGTATTTACACCAGGGTGGCTCTCAATATTTTTACTCTTCCAAAAAAAAAAGACAAGAAAGAAAATAATTAGCACATTGATCATCAAACCGTTTTTATTCCCCACATGTCCAACCGCATGTAAAGTCAAAACAAAGCGCTAAATGCTTCCAGATATTCTTAGGGTGCCTTTAAAAAAGAAAAATGAGTCCAAATTATGGCAGGCTGACATGAAGACATGCAAAGTGTACATAATTGTGCTATAAATAGGCTGGGGAGTTGTTTTCGGGACGGTTTTATACACACACACACACACACACACACACACACACACACACACACACACACACACACACACACGTTTTTTTTTCAAATCTGTGGCGTCAAATCTGTGTGAGACTGCACATTTGGTTCAAATGATGACATTGAATGAAATCAAATACGATTTTAAATCGAATTTGGAAAAAATCAAATCATTGGCAATTAAACACCAGTTTTAGAGATTCCAATAACAAAATAAAATAAGAAAAATTAAATGTAAAAAAAAAAAAAAAATCCTAATTCCGTGTCAGAACCAGATTTTATGTATTTTACAGATGAAATAAATTCAAGTGAACTCCAGGATATAACTCATTCTAATACTAATAATCCTAATTTGGATCAATTCCAAATGCCACGTTGTATTGCATCATCAGTAAAATTCATTTACATTTGACTTAAGAATAAAATACGTCAAATGACTAATTATAAACACTATTCCAAATCAGCACAAAACGTCACATCTTTTACATTTTTCAACGAAATAACATTCCAATACTAATAATCCCAATGGTTGTTATTTGGGATTTTCACCAAAAATTTTGGGCCAATTTTTGGAACCAAATTTTAAAAAAACAACAACAATGAGATATAATGTACATAAGATTCTAATATTGATAATCTAATCATAGAAACTGAAGACGATGTCACCATTTAAGCTACCACTGTTAGGTCACATGACAAAATTATTTTTGTTGGTCTCATTTTGTGGATCACAAAAACCTGCCATTTGAACAGGGTTTGCTTCATATCCGTTGTAATTAAAATAGAATATGAATGCAACAAATAATCATTTACCCTTTACTACTGAAATAAAATGAAATAAATGAAACGACTACGCACAACCAGAAATGTTTTACATAAATTCAATTAGATTGGATTGATCACAGAAATCACTTTTAAAGCGAGTGAATGCTTTTCATCTAAATATTACCAAACCGTCCACCTGTTCCAGGTGTTCCAAATGTTATGACCTGGCCGGCGTGTGCATACTTCCTTCCCTTCTGAAAAGGACAAGACACATCAAAGTTCTGTTTTTTTTTTTTTTTTGTTTTGTTTTTTGGTTTTTTTTTGGGGGGGGGTGGGGTGTCAAACAGCGTCCCATTGTTGTGGTGAAGTGTGAAGAGCCCTGGTCAGTCATGCGGAACGCGAGACATTGGAGAAGCGTTGCCGCCACACCTCCTGACCGTGACTCGCAGACACGGGTCAGCGGAGGGTGTGTGCAAAGCCAGGTGGTCCCGAGCAGGTAACCGAAACCTTCAAAACTTTGCACCTGCAGCTGTGTGCCCTCAGGAACGGGAGCTCCTTTGATGTACGCGGTGCTCTTCGTCATGCAGGCCTTTAGCATTGGGATAGTCAATACTCACTGATGTCGTATAGACATTCTCTAGAGCTCCCTCTGGTGGTATGTGGAAGAATCTCTGCCTCGGAACAGTTCGGTTGTATTTAACTTTTTAGAACGATACATTGGCATATGTTAGATTTTTTTTTTTTAAAGGTACAATCTCGATTGTTATTTTTAATTATGTGCAATACACAATCGAATTCTGTATTTATTTATATTTAGACACGCTAGTCATGTTAGAAAAGTGTACATAATGTTCAAGTCCCATCACAGCAAATTCGTCTCGATATTCATGAACCCTTCGACCTTACAAAATTCATGGTGCACAATAATCTGTGCCCGAACATCATGAAAGAAAATCCACACTAAGAATGCCATTATCTTGCACTATATGAATTGAACAAGCTTTTTCTTCAATTTGACGGTACTGGTGGGGCAGTATCTCATTTGCCCCTCTGCAAAATAACCAGTGACAAAGTTGGACTTTGGATATCATAGTTGTGTATTTTTGCAATAGACTCCAGCAACATTTCGAGCAAATAGGACCAAGATGTGGTACGAGTGGGGGGCCCGGGTGGGTTAGATGACTCGGTAGTCACCGTGTGTAAAAATGGACGGTCATTTTTCATCGAACATTCACCACCATGCATGAGCCAGAGCCCACCGCATCCGAATGCATCACTTGCTGTGCGCAGGAGATGATGACAGTCAAAACGCATGAGCTGAGGACTCTGCGGGAGAGGGTGGCGGACCCTCATGTGGGAAGCCCACCCTCAAAACCTCCACTCTCCCCCTTTTTCAGGGCCCACTTAAATGAGATCTAATCAAAGGCAGCTTGCATTGTGGGTGGAAAGTAGCCACAAACCCCATCTTCAAATGGCTTGAGGTTACTTGTGAGGGATGCCCACCCTTGTCGTGCTGACCAGGGGCCGGTACCGAGCGGTCCCTGTGGAACATGGGACCAGGACCACACAACAATCAATGATTTCCAACACAGCAGCTGACCCCAGTGTTTTGGCAACCAAGGGTTTATTTACATGTTTGGATGGCTTCTCGGATTGTCTGTGTGCGCCTGATTCAGAAAAAAAAAAAAAAAATTATATATATATAATTTTTTTTTTTGGGGGGGATACAGAAATCCCCTGTTTATTGCAAATTTGTATTTAATTATATATATAAATGTTTGCTTTGTTTTTTTTAAAGCTTCACTCATAAAATAACAAAATATAAGCATGGGAGATCCACTTGGCGTTTCCATCTTCACGTTATACACTAGTTTGGGTGTGTGTATTTTTTATTTATACAATATGAGATAATGGGCCTTCCCGCAAATAGCAAATATCAATTGATGCTCACTGAAATTTATTGAAAATATATATTTTAATACTGATAAATTCATTATATGAAAAAAATGGGGGTGGGGGGGTTGAGAAAGAACCATGAAAAAAAAATTACAAAATAGAGAGAAAAAAAATGAAAAAAAGAATCCTTTACACTTCAGCTCATTGTTAAGATGCCCACTGAGCTGAAGTTTTACGGGCATGTGCTTACCACTAATCCACCACGCTGCGTCATGTTGCGTAAACAGGCTGCGGTTTATCGCAGAGTGCTCGGCGTGTGTGTGGCATGCCGTGCTGCGTGTGTAGGAGTGAGTCGGCTGATCTGACGTCTTAGATCAAGTGTGTCAAATACACAGAGCGTGATCACAGGCAGACGGTTTTCATTTGTCAGCCGGGTGGAAAATCTGAGACAGCATCGGTGACAACATGAGATAAAGCTGACAACGACATGAAAAATCCACTTACCACTTGTGTCTTTTTAACATGGGAGCCAGATGGGCAAAGGGGGTTCAAAATGACATGAAAAAGCCAAAGCATGGCAGCACAAAATGGATGTCAAAAGCATCAATTATGTGTCAATGGGATAATACTGTAAATAGCTAGCTAGCTAAATAGCCAGTTAAATAGATAGACAGATAGATAGATAGATAGATAGATAGATAGATAGATAGATAGATAGATAGATAGATAGATGGATAGATAGATAGATAGAGTGTCAAGCTAGCTAGCTAGCTAGATAGTAATGCTACCTTGGGTGTCCTGTTGCAACTCGCAACATCTGCATTTTCAGAACCTGGGGTAATTGGTTAAAGTCCACACGAATGTTGCCCAATAGCTTTTAGATAATAAATATCTTTTTGACTCTGAAATTTCTGCTTGTGAATATTGTTTTTCATCCAGGTCATTTCATTCTCAGGGCATTGAATCAATCACAACTGGACTCTTCTTGTTATCTTAAAAGACGTTTCGCCTCTCATCAAAGCAGGCTTCATCAGTCCGTGCAACAAGATTGGTGTTTACAGTAATATTCCTGAAATAAGGCGAAGGGGGAGAGAGCTAGCTCTTACAGTAGCTGAACGTTTAACATTGTTGCGACGGCGAATGAGTTGGTGTTCCATTTTAAAATGTTGATATTCCACATGACAATCATCAAGTCCCTGCTTTGGGATTGGCTGGCGGCCAGTCCAGGGTTGACCCTTACCTGTCTTGCCCCAAATCAGCTGGTATAGGCTCTAGTTTACTTGTGACCAGCATGACGATAAACGTTACAGAAAATGGATGGATAGATGGAGGGATGGGTGAGAAGATTCATTCATTACAGGGTCTTCCAATCCTCATAATTGGACCTTTCCAGAGTTAGGTCGGAGATAATCAGGTTCAGAATATTTCCAATTATTTTCACGTTGTGATTTTTATTTCTCTCTTTTTTTTCTTTTTTTTTAATACGCAAAAGAGCAACTAATAAAATCTGGCCCGATTGTTGCCAGCAGTTTGGATGCTCACAAAGAAACAAACACACGTTGTAAATGGTCTCACTTCCTGACAACAGCATGCCCCATTTCTCACCTCATAAAACTTGTTTATCTCATATACAGCACCGCCCCCCCCCCCCCCTCACACACACACACACACACACACACACACACACACACACACACACACACACACAGTAATCATTTTTTTCTGGAAAGAATCTCAACCCCTTTTGATCCCAACAAGTGCCACGCCGAGGGCAAAGTGTCAGACGTTACACTAAATCACCGCCAACAATTTACAGAGCGACGCCACTGGAGAGAGAGAGGGGGCGGGGGGTGTGGGGGGGGGGGGAATCAGCGGCAGAAACGAGACAAAATGGGGGGGTCCAGCAATGCGTCACTGATCCCGGAGCGCTTTCATCTCTCTCCGATAAGTGCCATACCTAATCAGGTTAAAGCAGCGCATGCCGTGGAAAAGGGGAGAGGAAATTCCGGCCAAAACGGTAACGTATCTGTTCCGCTCTCATGCGTCGCATTCCTCCGGCTAATTAGGAGTAAATATCTGACCCCGGAGAGAGAAAATGTCCACATTAGTCCAAAGCGAGGCAGTCGGTGTGGTCCATCTGCGCTCCCACCCCATCTCCCACCGTCACCGCCCCTCCCTCCCCTTCCTCACGCTAATTTGGCACACAGATGACAAAAAACACTGCACAGTTCTCATCGGCGTCCGCCATTAGGCCTCATCATGGCTGACAGGCTGTTCTCATGCCGGATTATCCGCCGCCACTGAGGACCGGCGGGTCACGGTGCCATTTTCGCCCGCATCGAGGGGGTTTTCAAGCACTGCTGACCTTCAATCGGTGATACGATGGAGGACATTTTTATTTCTATAGTACAACAATCGATTGTGTGGTGACCTACAATAGTTCAGAAACATTCACTGAGGGGCTGTGCTTTGAGGGGGTGGAGTGGGGGGAGGTGGGCGGATGACTTCCTGCTCCAGGTTGAAAATAGAGACTCGCAGCTCCAGGTTAGGAGGAAGGAGAAGTTCGTGTTGCTAGGTTTGGGAGCATAACGGATACACTGATCCAGCCGTAAATAATTGTTGATTTTTGTCACGTAGAGACTGCTGAAGTTACAACGGTCAGCAGTGCACTAGTACTGAAAATTACTGGACACCAAAAGTAAACTTTATCGGGTACAAAAAGTTACCAAATCGTAAAAGTCAAGTGTCGATGGTACAAGAGCAGAACATTTTATGGTGTGACAAGACAATACTTTTTTTTTTTTTTTTAAAGTGTTCAAACATCTGCTTCTTTGAAAGATCTTACACACACACACACACACACACACACACACACACACACACACACACACACACACACACACACACACACACCGGCCGTTGGCCATTCAACTTATTCACGGTTGACTTTTGGTGAGCCTCCAGCTTCAGTTGACGTTTACGGTCCTCACTTCATTGTTCTGGCAATATTTATGCTCCTCGACTTGGCTCGTCAAGCGCCTGGCACTTTTAATTTTATTGCCTACTCGTTTTGTTTTTTTGTTTTTTTAATCCCACAGGTTTTCTGAGAATGTGTCAAACCGCCTTTATTGTAATACGGCGAAGGCGATTAGTTTGTGAGCACTACGTTTGATTTTTTTTTTGTCATTTGTGAGTTAGCAGGCTACTTCCTGATTCATGGAGAATGATGGATGCACGAGGCTGTTTATGAGCAACACTGGGCCAGTATCTCAGAAAATGCGGTTCAGAGATGAATAGAAGTGGCGTTTCATCTTGGGTGCTGGCATATTTAAATGTCAACTATCATCTTTCATGAAGCACTGATAGATTTGCTGCATGTCTGGAATCAGGCCACGACTGCGAAAAACTTTTTTTTTGTTTTTTAGAATCCCAGGATGTTGCTTTTCTTTCAGGCAAACTAGATGAACCGTAACAGGATCCAGAGTATGACAGTGAAGATGTTGACAGTATCCAGTTGCTGATATAAATGTCATCAAACCCTCATCAGAATCCTTCTATTTGGCAAAATGCCTAAATCGGAGGAAAAAGTACCGTAATCATTGCCGTAGCTGTCACCTCCCCAAAAATGGAGTTGGCCCACTGTAGCTCTCAGTGGTTCCATTAGGATGATGCCAATACTGTGGCTATCCAGTGAAACAAACGCACACACCTACAGTATGAGCTCTGCCGTTGATGGAGGAACATGCTATCAAGTTACAATGCTTGGTATTCACTGACTAAACTATGCACGCGCAGGGAGGTTTCAAAACATCTAAAAGGAAGGTGGGCTTCCCATTGATCCAGTTCAGAATGTTGTCACCCCAACGCAAACAAAATCAATCACATGCTGTCACACTCGATCTTAATGATTATCAATATCCACATCATCATGAATATTCCCAGATATGTCCGGTCTTCCCCTTTGGGATAATGTCAGATTCCGCTGGTGGTGCATTATGCCAAAGGAGAGCTATAACTTTGCATGTTGCACATCTGTGCACCTTCTGGGCCTTTTTCTACTTGTGTGGATGCACATAACACACACACACACACACACACACACACACACACACACACACACACACACACACACACGGGGATGTTCCACGCAGGTGGGCCCCCCGACGAAGTAATGTGTCAGACCGTAGTCAACCGGAGCGCACTTCCTGGATACGTATTGTCCGACAAGTTTCTGCATAATTATTCTTATTATTTTACAGCGGGATTCTTTCATTAAAACATGAGTATATATATTCATGGCAATTACTCACATATTTGCAGTTGGTCTACTGTATGTTGTAGTATCAGAAATTACAGTGGTCATTTTATTTTTCTTTCAGTTCTGCATTTCCTAGTTGCCAGGAATCGGTGGGGGCCGCCGGAGTGGGGGCGGTCAACACAGGCTGCTGAATTCCAAGAGAGGAGAAAAATATATCGTAGTAGTCATGGTACAAATTGAAGTAATGGAAAAATCATTTTACTGTAGAGTTGCCATGCGGAGGGGGCACAAAGTTTCCAGTGACGGGAGAAAAAAAAAAATTGTGTGTGTGTGTGTGTATATCAAATAACACAAAGGTATTGTTTGTTAAATTAAAATAAATAAGATCTCCCTGGACAGTGGTCGCCGCAAAATTCTGTGAGCACCAAATTTTAAGGGGGGAAGCCATAATGACATTCTTTTCGAGACATGTCCCTGCAATCAAGGCAAGATATTGATATCAAAAGACATGAGCACATACACCCACACACATATACAGATGCACATCCACATATGCACTCATACACACATGCATCCATTTTTTGTAAAGACCTGTATTTGCTCACTGGTTCCAGAAACAGCCCTGCAGGTCTTTTTTTTTCTCTTTAAAGAGTCCACTGATTGACCTGATGAAGACCAAAGGCTCCAATCACTGAGTACTAGTGTGCTTGAGTGCGAGTGTGTGTACGCACGCATGTGTGTTAGCAGCTGCACTGGCGACCACACGCACACACTTTGGACGTCTCTCTGTCATTTGCACATTACACCCTTGAAAGGAGTCCAGATATGATCAAGAGCAAAAAATAAAGTCTCGACCTTCACTTCACCTTCAAGCAAGTGCCCCCCCCCCATCCAGACAGCCAGCCCCTACTTTTGACTGCACATGTGAAGACCCACATCAATAGTACGGATGTGTGTGTGTGTGTGTGTGTGTGTGTGTGTGTGTGTGTGTGTGTCCGTTTTGACTTACCAAATAAGGTCCCTTGCCCCGGTAAAGCGACAAACACTCACACGACACTTGAGGTCGAGAGCTCCCTGAAATGGAAAAGAGCCCGCATTAAAGCACTTTGTGATGCTGGATGGTCTCGTCTTGTGTTGATGACAGGATCTTTCCTACATTTGTTGATTGCACGTCTATGGTACCGTAAACATCGTTCGTTAATTTGATATACCACTGCTAGTTCGAACAAATTCGAATCCCTCCACAGGTGCTTGCGATAGACACAGCCACTGCTTTCAATCTCTTTATTGAGAAAATATTTGCCAGGCACGATATTCTCATTCCCTGACTGCCACATCACTCAACAGGCCAGGCCACACACACACATTCACCGTCACAGATCCTACAGTGTAGAGTGTGAAGACGGTGAAGTGGATAATAACGAAGATATCTGCACCTTCTACGCATATATTTTGGTCTAACAGCTTTAAAATATTCATAAATAAAATATTTGGTTGCATCCATCCATTTTCTGAAGCGCTTTATCCTCACAAGGGTCGCGGGGTGCGCTGGACCCTATCCCAGTTGTCTTCGAGCAGTAGGTGGGGGACACCCTGAACCGGTCACCAGCCAATCGCAGGGCACACAGAGACAAACAACCATCCGTGCTCACACTCACACCTAGGGACAATTTAGAGTGTTCAATCAGCCTGTCATGCCTGTTTTTGGAATGTGGGAGGAAACCGGAGTACCCGGAGAAAACCCACACAGGCAAAGGGAAAACATGCAAAGTCCACACAGGAAAGCCTAAGCCGGCATGAACCCTGTACCTCTGCACTGTGAGGCGGATGTGCTAACCAGTCATCCACCGTGTCGCCCGATTTATTTTTCCCCTCTGCTGAAATTTTACACCCCAAAAATTGGGTACCCCGTGGTGACTTTCCACCACAGTGACTCAGTAATGACCATAATACCAACGATACAGTTGCTATCTCACCTGAATTTTTGCTAAAGTCTAAACAGAAATCGCTGGTGAAAAAGAACCAGGAAAAACAAAACATTCGCTAAAAGCACTTGCAAAGGCAATTGACAAAAGTCCAATGTCACAAAACCAAACAAGAGCAAGATCAAAAGACAAAATAATATAAATACTTACAATCGAGAGACTAGAGAGCGAAAATGACAATGACGAGAGCGGAAGGTCGAGAAAACAACACTTGAGCAAGAGCAGCAACAAAGCCAATAATCGGACAAGAGACTTTGCTTTTGGGAAGTCCTTAAATACATGGTTTAACTTGATGAACAAATTGGCAGCAGGTGTGCACGCTGGAGGGAAAGCTCTCCTCTGCCACCTGCTGGTGACACACCAAAACAGGATCATGACAATTGCAACATGACTCTTTATTAGGACCATTTTAAAATCATTGTAAATTGTGGATTTTTTTTCTTAAACCGTTCTGACCCAATGACGATATTCCGACTTTACTCAAACCGTTTCAACTTTCTCGTCGCAAATCCACCTTTTCCTATCATTGTGACTTTTTGCTCAAATACTTTTCCCTTTTCCATAACATGATGACTTTTTAATTGAACCATTTCAATTGTGTCATGCAATTATGACTTTTTCCTCAACCTATTTTCACGTTTGTCAAACCATTTTGGTTTTGTTGTAACATTTCAACTTTTTATTCTTATTTTATTTTCTCAGCAAGACAACAATCCTCCTTAGTAATTATATTTTATTTCTTCCACTGGCTCCCAGTCAGCTGAACAATAGCTTTTAAAATTCCACCGCCGGTTTATAAATCACTGAATGTTTTTTTTTTCTCTATCTCCATGACAACGTTTGCCAATGTCCTGCTTGCCCATCAAACACACACTCAATACCATCGACGGCTTTATCCGTAAAGCACAGCGGTGATAAATCCCGCCGAGTGTGCATGCGTGGGTCCCGCCATTTCCTTGGGTGGTCAATTTTGGAAAGGGTCCAAAGGTGTGTAATTCAAAAGGGGATTTTCATCCAGCCTATAAAATATACACGTGGAGGGAAAAGTGCCAAGATATTATATGACGGGATTTTATACTGCAACCACCTGGCAGGTGAGCCGAAAAGTTGGAAATTATATGCGAGTGAAGAACATTTTCATTTGGCGGCGTGGCACTTGTAGTGTTGGATTCCCTCTTGCAGATCACAAGAACAGGGCGGTGTAATGTTCCTGAGGTAAGTTGCAGATGAAAAAAAAATGGACTCAAAGTCGTAATGTTACATAATAAAGTTGTAGAACTGGTATTGTTGAAAGAATCGGGTCATAATGTAACTTGGTGAAGAAAGTGGCAGTGTTTGGTGGGTTGCAAGTCAAAAAAAAAAACACCATATCTTGTTTGTTTTTTTGTTACAAAATGTAATCATAAAGTTATGAGAAAAGTGCCATAGTTTGACGTGAATGCAACCATAGGGTCAGAAAGCCATCATGTTTCAAGAAAAAAAGATTCTATTAATCCTATTCAAGAGCCGTAGTTGGAAATACTCACCTTAATTTGAATTCCTCATCTGAAATCCTACTCTTATTTTGAAAGCCTGATTTTAAACTCTACCCCTCGTTTGAAACCCTAAACGTCATTGGAAACCCTAAACATAATTTGAAACTCTAACCTGAAGCCCTACTCTTTTTTTTTGAAAAGCCTCATTTGAAACTCTAGTTTGAAACCCGAACTGTCATTTGAAACCTTAAACCTAATTTAAAGCCAAAACCCTAGCTTGAAACCCCAATCGGAAACCGCAACCCTCATTTCAAATCCTAACCCTAGATTGATACCCTAATATAAAACCCTAATTCTCTATCAAACCCGGTATACTGCCTTCCGCATCTCCTCTATGCAAAGTTTCTTCCGACTTGTTGTTGTTTCCCACTGTTTCTTCCTGGTCAAATACAAATGATTGGAAACTACCAAGGGATGCAATGAACGTAAAACTGTGTGTGTATGTGTGTAATGGGCGGGGGTGCTCAGTAGGGTATGTGGGCAAGGGGTCAGAGGTGACCTAGTGGGGTTCTTGAGCCAGTGGGGCTTCACCATTGTCCAGGATTGGAGGGAGCCCAAGGGGTAGGGGGGGAGCTGGAGAGTATCGATGCCCAAGGTATTGCCTCCAAGAGGGCTGTGTGTGTCTGTGTGTTTGTGTGTGTGTGTGTGTGTGTGTGTGTGTGTGTGTGTGTGTGTGTGTGTGTGTGCGTGCGCGCGCACGCATGGACCCCACAAGGGGGCGGGTGAGGAAAAGTCATTAGAGATGATATAAGGCCAAAAGGGAGGAAATTGATTAAAGGGAATGAGTGACCAGGAAGCATGTCAAGGGTCTTTGTTTCCCCTTCAATTAAAGTGAAACGTCTCAGTGGTATCGCTGCATATGGTGTGTGTGTGTGGGGGGGGGGGGGGGGGGGGGGGGGGGGGGGATGGATGGACTCGCCATAGTGGCTCGCAGAGAGGAACACATCCGTCATAGCTTAGCCGACATGATGTCATTCCCAAATGCACAAAGTTCGTTGAAAAAAAAATAATAATAATAAGGCTAAAGACTTACAAACTGCTCCGCTCAAATTTAAACTTGACCGTTTTGACAATAAAATAAAATTTAACAAAAATCTAAATGTCATTCTTTCATGTTGAAAAAATATATTTCATTTGTTCTGGTGCTCCAAAAGATTGTGTCCACCGAAACGGATTTCAAATTTACCCCTCAAGATGAGAACGGTGGGAATCTTCAAACTGTGAAAGCCCAACATGTCACGTTTTTTTGTGTGGGACAGTGGGAAGAGTGTTCAATCGGCCCCAGGAACTGTCTGCGTACTCAACGCATTTGCGCATGTTGCCGCACAAACATGCGCCTGTTATTCTACCAATATCAAAATGGTGGAAATTGTAAACTAGCATAAGAATGATCATCTCTGATCCGATACCAATTCCGATATTTGGCTGATTCAAATTTGGAAAACTGATCAATCGGACGATAAATTAAATAACATAAAAGGAATAAAATGACTTTTTTCGGTCCCTTTACAATAGTAAAGAGTTACGGGCTTACTATTTGACTTTTTACCACATTTAACCCTTTAGCATATTTCACTGTGATTTGAAAAACACACATGTCCATTTTTGCCATTAATTATTATTATTTTTTTAACATTAATGGAGTGTCCGTGTTTCGGGACAAATGTTCCAAAAAAAAAAAAAAGAACAAAAAAGAAAAAAATGGACATAGGTGTTTTTTACTGGACATTGACGATATGTTTAACTTTAACCCTTTGAGGGATAGCAGTTACGACATTGGACACCTTATCATGTTATCAAGTTATAGGGTGCATGAAAGGGTTACAAAGAAAATTGGCAAAAATGAGCCCATTTATCATTTTTTATTTCACGATTTCTTTTGAGAGGTGGGAAATGTTCGAACACCATTATCCCTGCATTGTGTTAATGTATTAAAAAAACGAAGGGGAAAGAATAATGCAGATTTTTGCCAATTTTAAAAGAGGGTTAGGGTCCGTTTTAATTAGTGGGCCGGGCGCTAATCACTTTATTAATTTATTTGTACCTGTACACTTCCCACTTGGTTGTTCTTGAAATGCACCTTTGAGCTACGTTTGCGTCGGTGCCGGTATCTCCTTCCGCAATTACCCCCCCCCCCCCGCCCCCTATCATTTGGTATCAGATTGATATCACATCAATCTCTCTTAAAATTGTCCAATTCTGAATTTGACCTCCATGCTTAGTCAAACAAAACTTGACCACTTAGTTTCGAAAGAGAAAACAGGTTGTGGGTGCAGGTCAAACCAAGACTTCTCTCCACAGCTGTTTCTTCAGGCGGTCAGTCTGGCAGGCAGGCAGGAGGGCCGCTCCACAAGTGCCCCGCGACCAACGTAATTCAGACACCTTTTGTGTGCCCGAAGAGGAGAAACGCAGCCCACTGTTTAGCGCTCCTCCTCCTCCTGCTCGGAAACAATCAGGGAGGGTCTCGCCCGGAGCCGGGTCAACAGAATGGGCTGTGAATCCTGTGCCTCTGAATCTGCCGGGTGGGTGGTCCGGCTCGCTCGCTCACACACATAGAAACGCTCTCCTCCTCCTCCTCCTCCTCCCTCTCTTCTCTCCACGATTAGCTCATCCATTGGGCTCCAGCTCAGTCTGCGAGCGGATGGTGCCTGGGGCTGGCCGTGGAAGAGGGTCTTTCTCCGAGGAGCAGACACCCACTCGTATAAGGGGTACCACATGACGACACGTCCTTGTTCCCATTTTGGTGAGCGCGGAACAACAACAACAACAACAACAAAATCACAAAAGGCACAAGGGACCCATATTTGCTAACTTGGACATAAACATGGTCATCACACTTTATATAAAGTAGACAGTGTATAATTACATACAAATCTATGTTTATATGAGTGTGGAAAAATACAAATATTCTGTAAATATGATGGTCAGTCATTGCAAATTGTTCTCAGTTGAATTCGACCAATTCAATCGTTCAGGTTACTTTGTTTTCATAAAATGAAACTGTAACTAACTTTCATAATAATAATAATAATAATAATAATAATTTCATATTTTAAGATTATATTTAAATTATTTCATAGTTAAAATGAGGAAACTCTTTAAAGCACTGATTTTTAAACACTGCCTGATTCTTAAAAAAAGTATATATACACAGTATTTATATATATATATATATAAATATATATATATATACACACACTGTAATATACTGATCAATAACATTTAAGAACTTTTTTTAACACAAAAGACTTAGTAAAAAAATTGTTACATTTAAAAATAATGCGAATAAATGAGTTATACATTTCTGACATATTTTAAAAACTTGACTGTGTTGACCTGACCCTTGTTGTCCTTCCCCTGAACTACAGCGACACCTAGTGAGTAAAAAGTAGAACGGACAGATAGAAACTACAATAAATAAAAAACACATTGAGAAAATGTCATTAAGCACTGGATTGATGTCTAATAATTACACTTTGAATCGCCCCAATGTCAGAAAATAAAATACAAATAAAAATTTAAAGCTCTGAGTCCTGCACACTTAACATTTTATCGCGGTCAAACAAAAGTCAGACGTACGAAATGAGAGAGTCCCACTGAACGAAAGGGCTCCTCGCTTGGATTTAGAAAGTGAGGAAATAAATGTCGAGTCGTGTAATAATGGAAGGCTTCCTGTGGCTTGCAGCATTTTGAAGCAAGACAGGGTGCACCCTGCTGCGGTCTGCGGCCTTCATCCTCTTTTTGACTTCCGGCTGTGATTCTTAAAAAAAGTATATATACACAGTATTTATATATATATATATATGAAATATAATTTGTAATATTTTAAATAGTGAAATATCTTCTGAAAATTCTAAAATAACTTCAACATTCAGTTCACCAAATAAAATTTAAGTATCAAAAATTACATCAGATTAACAACAAAAAAACCGGACCCTAATATCACTGTTTTTTATATATATATATATATATATATATGAGTCCTGCACACTTAACATTTTATCGCGGTCAAACAAAAGTCAGACGTACGAAATGAGAGAGTCCCACTGAACGAAAGGGCTCCTCGCTTGGATTTAGAAAGTGAGGAAATAAATGTCGAGTCGTGTAATAATGGAAGGCTTCCTGTGGCTTGCAGCATTTTGAAGCAAGACAGGGTGCACCCTGCTGCGGTCTGCGGCCTTCATCCTCTTTTTGACTTCCGGCTGTGCCACACTCGCAGCTCGAGGCGTAACGAGTCACTTTATCCACGTTTTTTTAATTTATTTTGTATTCTTCAATTCTTTTCACGGGCACCATGCTCGCGTTTGCGCCGTCCTTGGTTACGCTGGGTAAGTTTTTGTGCGTTAGAAATTGACTGAATCATGTGAGGACTTTTCGACCGGAATTAGTTCACAATAATGGCTCATGATGTAAATCATCATCATCATCTATTTTTTTTTTTTAATCTAGAGTGTGTTTATCCACGTTGCCCATTTTGATGTATGTAATTCATTTGAACTGAACAGAGCAATGTTCATAAACATCAGTCTACTAGGCTGTTAAAAGTCAATGTCGTCAACATAGCCTCAAATTTTAGACCCTAAATCTATAAATTAAGAATTTTAACTGGAATTTTTTCTTGAATAAAATGTTAAAACTATATATTTACTTGATTGAAATATTACGTTTCGCAATGTTGCCATTTATCCTCTTCGTTTGTTTCGAATTGATGTTTTTGATCATCCATTTCAATTTATTTATGCAACTAAGATAAGAAGATAAGATAAGAAAACCTTTATTAGTCTCGCAATGGAGAAATTCCCAATTCACAGCAGCAAAGTTATGAAAGGAAGAAGTAGAAGAACAAAATATACTAGCTGCTGTAAAGGCATTGATATTCTTTAAAAAGGATTTAAAAAGAGTGTGTCAATGCACATTCATTTTCCATTTTTAATTATTTTCTTAATTAAGTAATTTTAATTTATTCCTCAGTAATTTTTTTTTTCATTTACTTCGAAGTGACAACCAGTATCACGCATAGTTTGCATCCCTTAACATTTATTGCTAGGAAGCAATTTTTGTAAATTATTAGGATCTTATTTATCTATTTTTAAATGACGTTTTCTTCATTGTTTTTCTTCATATATTTTGAAGTGATGAGGATCTGTACATAATACTGGAAAGACCATACACCAATCCATTGATCAAAATGCACTTTTTATTCTTAGTTAACATTTTTTTATGTACCGGTAATTTATTTGAAGGTTTTTACGTTTTGTAATTTCACATTATTATTATTATCATTCTTATTATTATTGGTATTATGGCCGTTATTTATTTATTTATTAATTGACCGTAACCTGAACCCTTCATGTCGATGGTTTGCTTTCCCGCAGGCGTAGCTTTGGTCTCACTCGCGGCGTCGCAAATGCCTCCCGGCTCAACGACAGAATCAGAACAGCGAATCATCACCGTGCCTGGCACGGTGGCAGAAAATGGCGTCAGCTCTGAAACTCCAGAAAACCGAAACAGCACCCTCATGAGTAGCACCGTAAGCTACACTAATGCCAATGGTAGTGCCATACCTTGGACGGATCAGAAAGGTATGCTAAACTTCGGAAAGTAAGACACTGTGTCTTCAAGACGGGTCAGACGTCACTTTAATAGCGCATTAAGACGGTGGCTTGCAAAGCCTGGGTGGGGTATGTGCCCGCTTGCCCATCCCTGCTTTGTACGCCATTGCAAAAAATGATGTGATGCCCCCACATGTGGGTAAGGCGAGCCACCATCGTCAATGCACTTTGTTCTGTTTATTGAACAGGACCAAGAGTCCAACACAGAAATAGAAAATGAGTAATGATGTAAATCATCATCATCATCTATTTTTTTTTTTAATCTAGAGTGTGTTTATCCACGTTGCCCATTTTGATGTATGTAATTCATTTGAACTGAACAGAGCAATGTTCATAAACATCAGTCTACTAGGCTGTTAAAAGTCAATGTCGTCAACATAGCCTCAAATTTTAGACCCTAAATCTATAAATTAAGAATTTTAACTGGAATTTTTTCTTGAATAAAATGTTAAAACTATATATTTACTTGATTGAAATATTACGTTTCGCAATGTTGCCATTTATCCTCTTCGTTTGTTTCGAATTGATGTTTTTGATCATCCATTTCAATTTATTTATGCAACTAAGATAAGAAGATAAGATAAGAAAACCTTTATTAGTCTCGCAATGGAGAAATTCCCAATTCACAGCAGCAAAGTTATGAAAGGAAGAAGTAGAAGAACAAAATATACTAGCTGCTGTAAAGGCATTGATATTCTTTAAAAAGGATTTAAAAAGAGTGTGTCAATGCACATTCATTTTCCATTTTTAATTATTTTCTTAATTAAGTAATTTTAATTTATTCCTCAGTAATTTTTTTTTTCATTTACTTCGAAGTGACAACCAGTATCACGCATAGTTTGCATCCCTTAACATTTATTGCTAGGAAGCAATTTTTGTAAATTATTAGGATCTTATTTATCTATTTTTAAATGACGTTTTCTTCATTGTTTTTCTTCATATATTTTGAAGTGATGAGGATCTGTACATAATACTGGAAAGACCATACACCAATCCATTGATCAAAATGCACTTTTTATTCTTAGTTAACATTTTTTTATGTACCGGTAATTTATTTGAAGGTTTTTACGTTTTGTAATTTCACATTATTATTATTATCATTCTTATTATTATTGGTATTATGGCCGTTATTTATTTATTTATTAATTGACCGTAACCTGAACCCTTCATGTCGATGGTTTGCTTTCCCGCAGGCGTAGCTTTGGTCTCACTCGCGGCGTCGCAAATGCCTCCCGGCTCAACGACAGAATCAGAACAGCGAATCATCACCGTGCCTGGCACGGTGGCAGAAAATGGCGTCAGCTCTGAAACTCCAGAAAACCGAAACAGCACCCTCATGAGTAGCACCGTAAGCTACACTAATGCCAATGGTAGTGCCATACCTTGGACGGATCAGAAAGGTATGCTAAACTTCGGAAAGTAAGACACTGTGTCTTCAAGACGGGTCAGACGTCACTTTAATAGCGCATTAAGACGGTGGCTTGCAAAGCCTGGGTGGGGTATGTGCCCGCTTGCCCATCCCTGCTTTGTACGCCATTGCAAAAAATGATGTGATGCCCCCACATGTGGGTAAGGCGAGCCACCATCGTCAATGCACTTTGTTCTGTTTATTGAACAGGACCAAGAGTCCAACACAGAAATAGAAAATGAGTACTTCACAAGGTGTGTGGGTGTGTGGGTTTATATGTGTGTGTGTGTGAATACTGCACACTTTATTTTTGAAAAATTTTGACTTTTTTCCTCAAAAAATATTTATCATAAAATTCTGACTAATTACAAGCACTGCATAAAGTTGTATATTTTGCTACAAAATAAATCAGATTTTTTTGGGGGTGAGCGAGATTATTTTTGGCAATAGTACAGAAATGAAGGTTTATATTTTTTGAGCAAGTAAGGCATAATCTTACCAGAATTTAGTTGTACTTTGACAAATTCAAAACCGTAGGTTCACAAGAAAAGTTGCATCTTAGAGTAAAACGTTTGTTATCGCTTGTTTAGGGACAATATTGAACCTGATGCTACCTTATCGATATTATAATGATAAGAATGAATGCTGCGATACAGTGCGATATTGATGTTGTGCCTCATGTGGGTTTTCATGCAACTTTTTAACTTGTCACGAAATTTTGTGTTGAACTCCAATTTTGTTTTTTTGTTTTTTAAACTTTCTACTTTGGACTGTACAGTATTGGTGCACCTAATGGGATCTTTTTGACCCAGGTAACCAAA
Organism: Hippocampus comes; assembly: GCF_001891065.2. Taxonomy (NCBI): domain Eukaryota; kingdom Metazoa; phylum Chordata; class Actinopteri; order Syngnathiformes; family Syngnathidae; genus Hippocampus; species Hippocampus comes. The sequence goes on from NW_017842060.1 coordinate 3,537,503, forward strand.
CTGAAGGCGCATTCAGTGAGACCACGCCTCCACCTATGTCCACATCTTACACCCACGCCCCCAAAACGACAGAAAGTCAGAGGGACAAAAGTAAGTCATTTTCCTCATAGAAGAGCCGCTCAGAGATCAAGAACTTAATTCTATTTTTTGCAGGAAAAGGATTTCAAATGTGATTGTAGTGGTCGAAGTTGAAACAGCGATTAAATGTATCAATAGTCCATTCAAGATGTCATATATGAAGACGCATAAGTAAGTTGAACTGGAGAAATCATCTTTTTCACACAGGTACCACCACAGCAAAGCCTTCCACCACCAAAAGCTACGACACCACCGGTGAGTGGCCTTTAGCTTTTCCTTCGGTGGATCTTGAAATGAAATATGACATAAGTTATGAGTGTGGTCTTAAATGTGACTATTTTTCAACTGCATCTGTCCCACCAAGGCATCCTCATCGTCATTTTAATCATCGTGGTGGCCATCGGCTTCGGGATCGCTTGCTACATCTCCAAGAGGCGAGGAAGGGTGAGTACAAGAGGCGAGAGGAAAAAAAAAAAAAAAATCGCCATAATTGTGTTTAAATGTTTGGTCCCATAAAAAAAAAAAAAAAAATGGGACCAAGAAAAGTCATACCCCCCCCCAAAAAAATGAAGAAAAGCAAAATATTTTAGTTTTTGTGGGGGGGAATTCCTTGAGAAAGCAAATTGGAATTTCACAGGAATACAGTTGTATACATGTATTCATTTGAAAATAAAAATGTGATCTTTTTATGAAGCGAAAAAAAGAACCTTGATTTTTAATTGAATTTGATGTCACGAGACAAGACTTTTGGGGTCTTTCAGCGCTACGCTGTCGACTTCTCGAGAGCGGATGAAGCCAGTGTCCCTCTCAGCCCCGTGGAGCCCATGCTTGCAAACGACAGCGCGCCACACAACGGTAGGTCGACACAATGACTACATACTCGAGATATAAAAAGTCTACACACCCCTGCTTAATCGCCAGGTTTTTCTGATGAAAAGAAATAAAAATAATTGACTGAAATTCTTTTCCAACCTTGTTACACTGTGAATGTGAGCTATAACCTGTAGAACTCAACTGAAAAAAAAAATTCCAGAGTACAGGTAAAAATAACTAAGATAGCATAGTTGCACAAGTGTGCACACCCTCCTGTGATTGGGGATGTGGCGGTCTTCAGAAACGGGATACATATATGGGCATATATATCAACGTTCCAGGGTTGCAGACGTTTGAAAGTGGAGACAAGAGGTCAAAAGAAGAAGAAAAAGAAAGAGAAGCGCCAAAACAGGACGAAGACGAGCCAAAAGGTAAGAGAGTGACTTTTGTGATGAATTAACTTCCTCTTTCTTAAGATCAAGACTCACTAAAAAAAGGGAAGTGCCCGTTACTGTTTTTACAGTTGACCCCATTTTGTCACATGCCAACTCAGAACTTCTGTTCACGGATTTGTTGTCATTTGTTACTCATGTGGAAAGTTTCGGAAATGATCAAACTATGCTGTCACCAGCATGAAGCATTTCATACCAGAGGATCATTTTTTTTTACATTTTGAGAGCCACAAAAAGTGAAAGTAATGGTTAAGCGTGAGGAGAAATGTGTGGAACGGGCAACATTGACGTAGGTTTAAAGATCAAGAATTAAGATATATTAAAAGAAAAGTTGTTAAAAAAAAATCACATTATTTTAAGTGTTATAGTTGCATTTCTAAGGAGAAAATCAAAATCTTTTTTTTTGAAATTACAACTTTTTCACGCACTACTTCAAATGTATTCTTGTGATATTTCCACATCATTCTCAAAATTAAAAAAAACTTTAATATTTTATACACGAATAAAGTTGAAAGATTTTTTTTGAAAATTCTCATGATGTTTTTAATTATCCTCTTGTCAACTTTATTCGAAGGGCATTTCAACTTTATTCCCACAAATACTACTTTATTATAATCACTGCAAGAATAAAGGCAAAATCTCTTTTCCACATACATGACAGAACCTTTTTCACATATTTTGACTTCATTATCATGGTTGTAATTACTACATGAATTATTATATCAATAAAAATGGAATATATTTATTAAAAGATATTCCTAAAATTAATTTTTTCTAACACAAAATGTCTGCTTTTTTGTTTCAACCTCTTCATTTTCCTAAATTCATCAAGAATGTCAAAATATTCTCATACAATTCTGATTTCATTTTTATCTTGGTCACATTTTATTCTCCTAATATATTAACTTTATCCGATAATATTTCAACTTTTTCCCCATGAGCATGACTTTATTTTGATAATAATCATAAAATAATTTACTTTACGCTAAAAAATGTTTTAGCATAAAATAATTTTTGTAATCCTTACTTTCTTCTCGTAACATTCAAACTTGTTTCTCTTTTCTCTAATATTTTGACTTTAGCCCCCTTAAACACGACTTTGGTACAATAATAACTACAAGACTGAGACCGATTAAAAAAAAATAATAAAAATCACGTAATACCTTGACTGTTTTCCCAATCCCCACTTGATTCCCGTAATATTGCGACCGGGATGGGTCGCTCTCCGACTTGAGGTCTCGCTGTGGCCCTGTGCTGCAGTAATCCCGTTGACCACACGAGAGAGCCTTTGGACTAAAGTGTCGACGACTGCGTGAACAACCGCTGATTACTCTTTAATCTTGCGGTGAAGGTTTTGTCTTTTTATGCGATGTTGCACACTATGTTCGATCTCCAAAGACAGTAATATGAATAGATCAGATTTTTCAAATCATATATTCGCTCATTATTATTTGCTGTCTCCACCTGTGTGGGACGGATTCAAGCGTTCCTGTTTGACTTCCGGCATTCGTTCTTTCCATCTTTCTTTCTGTCTGTCAGTCTGCCTTCCCTCCTAGACCGCGTTAACATTCACCGGGGTCATGTTTGAGCTTGCCCCACAGCCTTAAGGCAACACTTTGTCTCGGCGGATAGTGTTGATGGCCACTTTGGAAGGTGAAGGGGCAGTCCTTCCTCTCACGGGAAACAAGTCGTTAAAGCACACTACTGCCACCATTGAAGTGCCTCCTAGAATATGTTCTAGGAGGCTTTTTCTCACGCTTTTAAGTCTACCAAAGTTATTTGTACTGTTACCCAAGTATCACTTCATACAAAATGCAGAACTTAGATTCGCTGTTCTGGACAGGGCTCCAAGTGCACAGGAAGCAATAAGAGAGCGCTTTTTTGTCTGTTTGTTGTCCCTTTACAGCTGAAGCTGAAGCAGAGTCTGCAACTCCACCAGCGGACGACTCACAGAACAAAGCCAAAGAGGCCGAGCCGGTGAAAATCGACGAACCAGGCCAACAAATTTCCGACGGGACCGCGGAAGAGAGTCCGCAGAACGAGAACAACAGCAACAATTCCGACGTGATGCAGAGGAAAGGTGACATGTCCGATAGAGAGGCAGCTGTTAAATCATTTGGACCGAGGCAGTTAAAAGTGCAGGGCACCAGCATGGCATTGTGATGCTCTAGTTTTTATTCACCTTAGTTCCTGTTTAGCAACGTATCATGTTTCAACACTCTTTTTTGGTAAAAAGAAAAAAAAAAACTATGTCGCAATCTGTTCCACATCAGACAATGTTGAGTAAACTTGAAACCATTTTGGTACGGTTTCTGCCCCCTTACATAGTCTTCAGTGAAAACTCAATTATTTGCTGTTGTCCAATACAAAAGTTTTGCATTAGCTAGCTTTAGCTCACACTACATCATAAATACGTTGTACAGCAGAATACCTTCGACATAATCCATTTCAGAGTTAGTTGGGGAGTTCGTGAGGAATTGATTAAGTGAGCGAAGAAACGTTCATCAGTCCGTTCGTTTGTTTGTTAGTTTCTCCATTCAGTGGTTGTTGTTCAGTTAGTTAGTTGTATTCTAGGACACCCAGTTGTTCTACTGGTTAACCTAATATTTTTTTTGTCATTGAAGCAGATTTTAAATCGTCTGCCGTCTTTTGGGAGATTTCCCTCGACAGCCAGGTGTGAGAAATGACGCCCCTGCTTGGTCGTTGTGTTGATCTTCATAAAACACGGTAAGTCACACTTTGTCTTATGCCCTGCCAGCTCAGCTAGTAGGAACAGATGCTGGGTCTGTATAAATCCAGAGACTAGTTCAAGGCACCGGACAGTGTGTGGCTCCCTACGTCCACATGTGACGCATTCCTCGATGTAAATCTAGACCAAACCTATCAATCTTTCAGCAATACCTTTATTTCAGCTTTTGATTGGCTATGGTCAAAGTGAGGCTAGCTGTTAAAGTGCATTTACAGGCTCTCAACGCAACAGGTGTTGCAATAAATTATAAGTAACTGTATGTTTTGGTCAATTAGAAGTTCAATTTGGGCTAACCTGAACTCTACTAACTCTAATCCCTTCACCCTAATCCTAATTCTCTCCTACCCCATAATTTTCTGGATCGCTAATGTGACTACTCACTTGCTGACACACCATAACTCGACCGGTAATGTTAATGTTGCTATAATGACTCGCAGAGACTGACAGAACTGACTACAATGTCTAACTTACCATTAGATATCATAGCTAACCTTAAGCACCGCTGTATCTTGTTAACACCCCATTCGACTTCATTATTTATGTAGCTAGCATTGCTAATGTGACTTCCTAACATGCCTTCAGATCTTATCTGTTGTTAATGTAGCGACCGTGACTCGCTTACAGATGTATTCACTGTATGATATCTAATGTAAGTACTTAACTCACTTTAGCCGTAACTACTCCAATCAGTAACGTAGCTAACACACACGATGTCCACATAACCAAACGTGAGGCCAAATTAGCTATTGTGAATGGCAAAGGCATAGCTTTCCCTTTGGACACGACTGATGACAAATATGATGACTGCACATATAAACTCTTTTTGTATCACCCCCCCCCCAAAAAAAACAACAAAAAAAACCCCCACAAGTGTGATGTGAATAGCTACCTTCCCTTTTTACGATGCCCACCTTGGTTTAATGTTTTTTTTCTTCCTACAAGTCAATGGGTTGTGTTCAGAAAGCGTAGACAAGGAACAGCTGTTCCTTCACAAGGGAAGGGCACTTCCCGAGCGTCCTTCCCAGTTGTGCGACGTTATTACCCAGCCTTGACTGCGCATACTGCACTTGTGTCACTAGTCTGTTACTGTTTTATACGCTACAATCACATTTGTTTGCTGTAGGTTGAGCAGTAAGGTGCTTGACCTGTCTGCGACCCAACAATAAGAACCCACCTCTCCAAGTAGACCTCTATACATTTTAAGAGACCATTTTGTCTGTCGAAGTGCAGTTATCGTTCCCCCCCTCCCCAACTTGGATGAGCTCTCCAACATGAAAGCCCTGGGGCGCTGACAGAAAAATAACATGCTGCGCTTCCCTGCTTCCCTAATTATGCCGCTGTAGTTTATGGCTTGTCAGTGAACAAGCATTGCTCGACAGCACCCTGATGACGAACGGCCTTTCAACTTTGTCTCTTTTTGTGTGTGTGTGTGTGTGTGTGTGTGTGTGTGTGTGTGTGTGTGTGTGTGTGTGTGTGTGTGTATGTCCGGCTTCCAAAACCAGGCGGGAATAAGTGAAGAGGTGACTTTATTCACCAAATGATTCAATATGCTCTCTCAGGGGCTCATAACGATGCCTTCGATCATATTTCAGGATTTATTTTTTCATTTCTCCTTCGGCAAATCCCAAGACTGTTCACTTAGCTTTTGCTGAAATTCAAATTTTGCGGAACACAACTCCTTTTGGTGTGGATCCATGGGGGTGGAAGTCTAATGTTGTGTTTGAAAGTTAGGTTCGTAAAATTAGCTACACAAGGACTGACGTGGAAGTCAGTGATGCTGATAAATTCGTCTGACTTTGATGTAGTAAGCAGAGGTCCAGTTCCCACTTCGTGATCGTGTGAAACTGAGAGTGAATGGTTGTCTGTCTCTTGATGTTCCTTGTGACTGACCGGCAACTAGTCCAGGATTTTGGCCGCCTTTCGCCTTAAATCAGCGAGGATAAGCTCTAACTCCCCGTGAAAAAAATAAAAATAGAATTAGAGAATGGTGTCTCGTGTAAGCAAGTTGCCTCTGCTACGCTACCTACATATGTATGTTGCAAAGTCTAATGAGTGTTAGCAAGTCACGTTAGCAACATTACCTATTCAATGAGCCATGCTAGCAAGCATGGCCAAGTTGCCTTTGGTATGCTATAGGTAACCGTGCTAATGGCTGGCTTTTGTTTGTGCCTCTACCCAAAAATAAATAAATGAATGAATAATACACAATAATATACTGTACATAAATGCGAGGCGACTTCATTTTTTGAAACACTGGGACAAATCCCGAACCAACGCTCTCGGGGGAATGTTCCAATTTCCAGACTATTCTCGCCGATACGCATAAATAACATCAATGGCGGCAAGGTAGGATTATGTCAGCTAGCCTCTTGCTCAAACAGCTGTTTCTGTGTGGAGGTCAAAGTGCACAGCAGAGGCCGCATAAACTTGGCCAAGCCGTGGCAAAAAGCAGGTGATAGTTGTGAGACAGGACGCATGCATGCATTGCTTTCAACCCACTCTTGATCTCCTTCTTTCTTTTTCCAGGTGAAGAGACTAACAACTGCAGATCGAAACAATTTAATTGTGGTCATCATTCATCAAAGGAAGATAAGAAGTTAAATATCTGAAAAAGTTTTATGAATGACTTCCTTGACCTCCATCTTGTGCTTTATGCTATTCCATTAACGTGTCATCAGTGAAACAGTGTAATAAATACTTAGATATGTGACATTGTAATATGCAAAAAGAGACTGAAAATCATAATTACTGTAGAGATAATGTCATCTTTTTGTTTGTGGAATAGTTTGGAGATGGTTTTTGTTATATATGGCAATGAGGAGGCTTTATATATATTTGTAAATGCTTGAGTGCTTGTTATGCTGAAGTGTTTTGTCACTGTCCAATTAATAAAATAAATAAAAAAACACGTGTTACTGTTTTTGTTGTTGTTCTAGTCCAAAAACCCCCAAAATGTTCCGCTAGTGTTTTGAATGAAATACTTTTAGATTCAGATGAAAAAAAAAAAAAAACATCAAAAAATTTGTAGCTACAGTCTCTTTATTGGAATTATGAATTGGGATTTCACAACAACCAATGAAAAACATAAATCTACATATTTGGGTATTTTTGTTCATCTAATAGACCGGATAAGGTAGATAAGTGTGTTTTCTTTTTGTTTGTTTTACTGGTCAAAAGGTCCAAATTTCAGTTTTAAGGTGTTGTTGTACCTTAGCGTTTGTTGTCAGGTGTCTCCAAGTCAGTTAGAGTGTTAGCTATGTTGCTGACATTTGTTTAACCTTCCACAATGTATTACCTAAGCTAGTAGCTAGCGTGGTTATTTTGAGGGAAGTAAAAAAGTTCGCATTTCAAGGTCTTTGCAGTATGGTGTTTCCCAGTGGGTTACCATGTCAGCTATGTGGCTAAAATTTGTTTAGCTAATGTATACGTTCAGTTTTTAATAGCTCGCAATTTTTTGTTGATGCGGGTAAAAGGTCAACATCTCAATTTTAATGTGTTGTGTCATTAATTTAATCCGATGGAAAAAAAATCCCTGGGGTTTCTCAGCGCACCTTCCTGCAGGATTATGTATCGCCTTTCTCGTTCAGTTCTTCATTTCCCAGCATTTGGTTGCGATCCAATGGTTAAAAGCAGCCTGTTTCCATGGGCCAGGATCTATATCAATCTGCCCGCGGAATGCTTGAATAGGCCATTGAGCAGGTGAAAATTTGGAGGTGCGTTTGTGACGGAAGTAGCCGACCGCAGGCATGGTCGGCCCGCATCGAAGCTGAATCTAAACCTCTTCCTCCACCCCATCGAAACATCTCCGGTCTCAGAAGCCATCGCTATTTATATGCCACGTTGATTTACAGAATGGACGTTTAGCATGAGGCCGCTCACAATCAAAGCCATCTTTTCTGGACTTCAGCAAGGGATGCATTTTTACCATTTTTGTTGCTTTTGTAGCGTCTGTTTGGGGGTGTGCCTAACCCTGAGTGGGCCCAATAGCCCTCAAGGGGTAATTGTTATCTTGTTATTATTTTATGTAATATCGTAAAATCCTTAACGACTTAAAGAGCAATTTCCCAAATACTTTCATTGTCCAAAATTCCCAAATTCGAAATGTGGCTATTCTGGGGACTAATATAACACGCATTGTGCATCACCATAATGTTGGCATTTTTTTTTTTAATAAATTGAAAGTAATTAATGTTTTTATAATTTAAAAAAACTGAAATAGCAAAATATTTTATTATTTTTATTATTATTGTTATTATTATCACAGTGGTGTTTTATTCAATTTTTTTTAAATATTTAAACGAAAAATTTCTTCTTTTTTTTTTTAGAATTTTTAAATTTATAGTTTCTAAGAATGCTTAAGAATAAAAAGAAATAAATAAAAACTTCTTTTACCATAATTCTAACAATCAACGCGGGTCGGGAAGAATTAAAACACCAGGATCTTTAGAATGGTGCCAAATAAACTTCCGCCACGATGGGAATGTGAGCGAAATCAAGGAGTGAGTGAGTATAAATAAAACTCGTGGTGTGTTTGTTTCTATAGTTACACCCCCACCCTACCAAGCATTTATTTCCATCCGGTCAAGTGAGGAGGCCGAGAGATTTATTTTAGAAAAGCGTGATACAGAATGCGTATGGCATTCCGGCTATTTGGCCCGCGTTTTAGGCCGGGTTTTCCACGGCACTGCCCACGACAGTGTGCTTATTACACAGTTTCTACACGTTCAAAACTTTTCGATCAATTTGCACTGTAAAATGACATATGTCCTGGACTAAACACTGCTGAAATCAAAGAACAGTGTGAAACTCTGAAGCTCATCACAACACCAAAACATTATCCGAACAAGGTGGCCCGGTATTTTTATCTGAACATGACCGTGTGCGCCATATTGAGTTCACGCATTATGAACTCAATAGAGATGCAGAAGGTTAAGGCTAAGCCAAATCGGTGTGGTCTGCTTGCCGACGACTTACTAGGCAAATTTAACACATTTTTGCAACATTCGGATCAGATGTTCAGTTTTCTCAGGGTGCCCGTCGTCCACCTGTCCAGCTGATGCCCTTTGTGGACCCAACCAGCAGGCACTCTAGTGCCGGGACGTCCCAGTGACGTGACCCCACCATAACCCCTTACCAAGTGTGAACAAAACTCGAGTAACCAATGGCGTCTGTATTTATTTATTTATTTATTTATTTATTTTTTGCGACGTTGGTGAAGCTATGTTTCATAGACAGTGTGATCTGTCACACCTGTTTTTCTCTGGTAATATCGTGATAATTTTTTTTAGACCACACCCCAGTGCACACCTCGAGGCTGTCTTAAGACCCCCTTCAATCAACGTGCCCAATATCAACCATGTGCATGTAGGCAATCTTTGGCGATTGTCGTCAGAAGACAAACTATTGGTTAGCACGCACAGCATCCATTCCACTAAATTGCCTCCCGCACTGCAGTTCACACCTCCCCCTCACGTCCCACCTCTCAAAAGGTTGCCTCTCTTGGTTGGAGGAGCACTTTCACAACCTCTTCCAATAGTCTTTCTTAATTTAGCTGTGAGGGCAGGAGGCTCTCCCCCTAACACGTTCCCCTCCCTTCCTCTGTGCTGACAGGGGGGGAGGGGGGGAGGCTCCAACGAGGGTCCCTGTCTACAGTTTCATTATTACCTGCGCAGCCCTTGCAGCACTCACCACACTTGTGCGTCTGTGGGAGGACGCAGCAGCAGAAGATAGAGGACCAGAAGCTTGCATGTTTTTTTTTTCTTGTTCAAATTGGGAGTTGATTTTTTTTTTCTTTTTTGGTCTCTACTTTGTGAAATTTAAGACAGCGAAGCAACGGACATGGCAGCTCGTCTGCAAAGTTCACACTGGACGTGCCTCCTGTTCGTGCTCGGCGTGTGTCTCGTCTCAGCAGAGCCTTTTAACCAAGCGCACCTGTACCAGTACAAAGCCGGACCTAACGAAGACAACATCATCATCGCCAACAACGGGATCAGAGTTCCGCTGGGGAAATCCGTGTTTTTGGATCCCCTGAATGACTTGGTGACTGAGGTTCAGCCCGGGGATCGCTACCACATCACGGTTTTGGACAACGACCCGCTGGCTCAGAGACCGGGGACGCTAACCCCCAAGAAGTTCCCTTGCTCCTTCGCGCCGGATGAAGTGAAATACACCCATTTGGGGTCACGGAGCCCCAGCACGGACCGGGTGAAGCTACAGCTGCGCTATGACTCGCAGACAGACACAGTGGTGATCCCATTCATTCTTGTTCAAATTGGGAGTTGATTTTTTTTTTCTTTTTTGGTCTCTACTTTGTGAAATTTAAGACAGCGAAGCAACGGACATGGCAGCTCGTCTGCAAAGTTCACACTGGACGTGCCTCCTGTTCGTGCTCGGCGTGTGTCTCGTCTCAGCAGAGCCTTTTAACCAAGCGCACCTGTACCAGTACAAAGCCGGACCTAACGAAGACAACATCATCATCGCCAACAACGGGATCAGAGTTCTGCTGGGGAAATCCGTGTTTTTGGATCCCCTGAATGACTTGGTGACTGAGGTTCAGCCCGGGGATCGCTGCCACATCACGGTTTTGGACAACGACCCGCTGGCTCAGAGACCGGGGACGCTAACCCCCAAGAAGTTCCCTTGCTCCTTCGCGCCGGATGAAGTGAAATACACCCATTTGGGGTCACGGAGCCCCAGCACGGACCGGGTGAAGCTACAGCTGCGCTATGACTCGCAGACAGACACAGTGGTGATCCCATTCATGCTGGAGGTGGAAGTTGTTTTCCAGCAGCTCGAGGTCCTCACCAGGAATATGCCCATCAACGTGGACAAGCTCAATGGCGAGAGCGGCCCCATCGACAAGAAGGCACTGGAGTTTTCCTACGAGGATGGGGTCACACAGTGCAAGATCGCCACACTGGTTGGCGCCGGAGGTCTCCCCAGGTATGGCACTCTCATTAATCATCCCAGCAATGGACAAATGGTCGACTGCGACCAATTTGTGAAGATGGGAATTCGTTACAAGCACACAGCCAAGACCGATTCCCCAAATAGAGACTACATTCCCATGGTGGTAGAGCTGCAGGACAACGAAGGTAACACGATCATGCAAGAGCATTTCCAAATGATGGTTCGGATCAGGGAGGGCACAGAAAACACGGGGCCAAAGCCCAGCTTTGTGTCAATGATGATGATGGAGGTGGATCAGTTTGTGATGACCGCCATCACTGGCGACATGCTGGCCGCTGAAGACGTGGAGTCGGACCCAGACGATTTGATCTTTAATGTCACGTCGCCGCTGGGCCCCGAGCAGGGCTATATCATCAGCACGGATGACCAGAACATGCCCATCACCTCCTTCTACCAGCGAGACATAAAAGATCTCAAAATAGCCTACAAGCCGCCTTCGGGTGACTCCGAAGTGGAGAGAATCTTCCAGCTTGAGTTTGAAATTGTTGACACGGACGGTGCCGTGTCTGAGACCTTTGCGTTTATGATTGTGGTGAAGCCCATGAACACCATGGCCCCCGTGGCCACCAAAAACACGGGCCAGCTCTTGTTTGAGGGGCAATCGAGAGCACTTTCCAGCTCACAGAATTTAGAGATCAGTGACGAAGATAACCTGGAAGATGTGAGAATCACCGTAATTGACGGCCTGAAGCACGGGCAGCTGAGTGTGCTCGGGGGTCGCAGGAAATTCTTCACGCCGACCGATTTGGACGCCGGAGTTGTGGTGTATCAGCATGACGGAAGTGACACCTACAGCGACAACATCATTTTCCGCATGACGGACGGCCAGAATGACGTTGAATTTTTGTTCCCCATCACGATCGTCCCAACGGATGATGAGCCGCCCATCATCAATGCAAACACCGGGCTGGTGCTGTTCAAGAACGAAGTCATGCAGATTTCACCGTTCATCCTGAGCGCCACGGATATCGACTCGGAAGACTCCGCTGTGAAGTTCATCCTGCAGGAGCCTTATTCTGTTGAGGGGGAGTTCCTGCTTCGGCAAGTGGAGCCCCCCTCCGACCCCTCCCTGTGGAAGTTCAGCGCGACGGATGAGATGTTTGAGCAGGTGGTGACTGAATGGGTCCAGCAGGACATCATGGATGGAAAGCTATTCTACCGCCACGTTGGAAGTCACAGCACCACCACCGTCATCGACCACTATGTGTTCCGGGTCCAGGACGATAATGACCCACCCAATCAATCCGGGGAGCAGTTGTTCACTGTCAAAATCCACCCCGTCGATGATCTTGCCCCAGAGCTCTGCCATGGCACTACCCTTCACATGACGGTCAAGGAGTACGAACTGACGTACTTCAAGAAATCCTTTTTATGCTACACCGATCTAGACTCCGATGACCGAGACCTAAAGTTCACCATCACCAAGCCTCCGGCTGACACAGATGAGAACAACCCGGTGCCCCTGGGTGACATTGTACTGACAGACCACCCAGACATTGTCATCAACGAGTTCACGCAGGCCCAGGTCAACCACCACAAGGTGGCGTACAAGCCCCCTGACCAGGAGCTCGGCATCACTCCCAAAGTGGCTCAGTTTACGTTCATCGTGGAGGACACTTCTGGAAACACAGCAGAGGGGCTGTTCACCATTTTTCTGCAGCCGGTCGACAACAAACCCCCGCTAATTACAAACACGGGGTTCAGCATCATGGAAAGAGGCTCGTACGTCATCACTAGTAACGATCTGCACGCCACAGACACTGATACAAATGATGAAAATATCATTTTCACAGTGAGCCTAGTTCCCAAACATGGGCGGCTGCAGTATTTAGGCATCGACATGTCCAACGGAGAAACGTTTGTTCTCCAGGACATTGCGAACGGCCGCTTAGCTTACATCCACAACGGCGAAGAATCTCTGAACGACGTCATCAAGCTGGACGTAAGTGACGGTTTCCACGAGGTGCCCATTAACATCAAGATCACCGTGGACCCAGTCGACGACGAGACCCCGACCATCATGCTTCCTGCCGGTGTGGTGGCCGCGTCCATTGACGTGCTGGAAAATGGCGCCACGGAAATCACCAGCAATGTGATACAGGGCCGTGACGAGGACACGGATGACCTCATGTTGATGTTCATTGTAGAGGAGCCCCCCAGGCTGGGCGAAATCCTGGTCAACGGCGCCCCCGCTGAAAGGTTCACGCAAGCCGACATTATCAACGGAGCGGTGGTGTACGTGCACACCTCCGGGGAAATCGGACCGGTGAAACGACACGACTCGTTCAACCTCACACTGTCCGACTTGTCTGACCAGTGGGTGGTCGGCGGCAACAAGGTCCAAGGCGTAACGGTGGGTGTAACCATACTGCCTGTCGACAGCATTCCGCCGATTGTTCGCGTCGGGGGTCAGTTTGTCGTGCTGGAAGGGGAGAAGAATGTCATCACTCTGGACCAGATCCAAGCGGAGGACATCGACACAAACAGCGAAGACATCCTGTGCACCATCATCGTCCAGCCCTCATCCGGCTACGTGGAGAATATCTCCCCAGCTCCCGGCTCGGAGAAATCCCGGGCGGGGACAGCTATCACTGCCTTTAGCATTAAAGATGTTGCCGCCGGGCATATCTACTATGTCCAAAGCATCCATAAAGGCATTGAACCCGTGGAGGATCGCTTCACCTTCCGCTGCTCGGATGGCATCAACTTCTCTGAACGACACTTCTTCCCGGTCATCATCATTCCAGCCAATGACGAGAAGCCTGAAATCTTCATTCGGGAGTTCATAGTGATGGAGGGCATGAGCTTGGTCATCGACACGCCCATCCTAAACGCGGCCGACGCCGACATCCCCGATGACGACTTGTACTTTGAGATTGTCAAAAGCCCCAAACACGGCACCATAGTCCAACAGCTGAGCACTGGCACCATCCCGGTGGACAGATTTGACTTGGAACAGATAAAGGAGGTCTCCAATATAGTCTACGAGCATGACGACTCTGAGACCAAAGAGGATACTTTCGTGATACGCCTCTCAGACGGGAAACACACAGTGGAGAAGAAAGTCATCATCATGGTCATTCCGGTCGATGATGAGACACCCAGGATGGCAATTAATGACGGACTTGAGGTCGAGATCGGTGAGACTAAAGTCATCAACAACCGGATTCTGAAGGCCACCGATCTGGACTCCAACGACAGCACGCTGGTGTACATCGTGCGCTACGGTCCGGGCCAAGGCTACCTTCAGCGCATCAGCAAGTTTGGAGACGTTCTCGGTAACATCAGTTTCGGCATGAACTTCACGCAGGACGAGATTGACAAGCAGCTCATCCAGTACGTGCACACTGGCCAGGAAGGCATCAGAGACCTGCTCAAGTTTGATGTCACGGACGGCGTCAACGCCCTGATTGATCGCTATTTCTACATCAACATCGGAGGCATTGACATGGTCTTCCCAGAAGTCATCAACAAAGGCGTGACCCTCAAGGAAGGCGGCAAAGTCACGCTAACCACCGATCTCCTTAGCACCAGCGATATCAACAGCCCCGATGAGTTTCTCAGCTTTAGCATTACGCGGGCACCGAGCAGAGGTCACCTGGAGTGCACCGACTATCCGGGCGTGCCCATTTCCACCTTCACCCAACTTCAGCTTGCCGGCAACAAGATCTACTACATCCACACATCCGACGACGAGGTGAAGATGGACAGCTTTGAGTTTGAGGTGACGGATGGCTACAACCCGGTCTTCCGCACCTTCCGGGTATCCATCACCGACGTGGACAACAAGAAGCCCGTCTTGACCATTAGTCAGCTTGTTGTGGAGGAAGGTGAGGCCAAGCTAATTACGCCGTTTGAGCTGACGGTGGAAGATCGCGACACGCCGGACCGCCTGCTGCGCTTTGTCGTGACACAGGTGCCGGTGCATGGGCAACTGCTTTTCAACAACTCCCGGCCCATCACGGCATTCACCAAGCAGGACCTGAACGAGAACATGATCAGCTACAAGCACGACGGCACCGAGTCCGGCGAGGACAGTTTCTCCTTCACGGTCACCGACGGCACCCACACCGACTTCTACGTGTTCCCGGACACCATTTACGAGACGCGCAAGCCGCAGATGATGAGCATTCACATCAACACGGTGGACAACGGCGTGCCGCAGATCGTGGTCAACAAGGCGGCAGGCTCGCTCAGGCTGCTCCCCTCGGGCCACGTGGGTTTCCTGATCACCAGCAAGGCGCTACGATCAGAGGACCGCGACAGTCAGCAGGATGTCCTGAAGTACATCGTGTCCGAGGCGCCGCGACACGGTTTCATCATTAACTCCGCCAACGGGAACGACAGCATCAGCACCTTCACACAAGGTATGAGCACAACCCACCATCCATCCACTTGATAGACTTATTGTTAGCAGCTAACAATAGTCAACATACACTTCTCACAAAATATTTCGCTTCTGGGTGAAATAGGATGCCCGTATTGCCAGAGATGTCCACTTCTATGACTTTTCCGGTCTCTCCGAATTCCTTCATCTGTGTTGCAACCCGCTGATAACACCGTGACACGCTAAGTTCAGCGGCCCATTCCATCCGCGAGCTTCCTCGTTTGAAGCTTTGCGATGGCAAGATACTGTTGATCAATTGTGAGGTGTCGCTCGGTCTCATGATATCAAAACGTGAAGAGCATGATGAAGAGGACTGCTTCAATACCGAGTGTAATTGAAGCAGGAAAAATATTTATGGATCAAAACAAATGTTGCAAAATGCTGTAAATTTAGGTGGGGTCAAAATAAGTTCACCTACAAAGGTGAAACTTGGAACCAATAAAGATTTAAAGATGTTGATGAAAACACACTTTTAGTTAGTTGAAGATTCAGTCAGGTTTAATTAAAGTTTACAAAACCCTCCCCCCCAAAAAACATACATTATGATTGAAGATTTAATTGCCTTTAATCTTGACAAAAGCGTCATTGAAATCCTCTTGAGTGTGTCCGAAAAACTTTGGTTCATCTTCAATGTTTACAAAAACACTTCGGATAGCTTCGATGACGACCAAATGGTCTTTGCTATGTGCAAAAAACCCACAGACTGTACGTTAGACTCAGCGAACCAACTCCAAATTCGACGTATTTGTTCAAATGATCTCTGAGCTCTCACGTCGTCTTAATATGAATTCCCGGTCGGGGGGAACTGCAATTTAAAACCTGTGACTATGGCCCACATATTCTTTCTTCTTCTCTGACATTTTGTATTTCTCCTGACACGCTCACCTTGTGCCCACAACAGCCGACATCAATGACATGAAGATCAGCTACGTCTTGTTGGATGGAAGCAACGCCACCAGCGACATCTTCTACTTCACCGTTGAGGACAACGGTAAGAAGCGTTTCAATCGTTACCTCGAAGCGGCTGGTTTTTTTTTTTTTTTTAACCTAAAAAACAAAGTCAGTCTCACCCAAGTATTTGCATCATAAAGACTGAGGGCAGTTGGCCGTGACTGACACCCGATATAGAGCCGCCGTCTTACTTTCAGGCGGGTTTAAAGGACGTCGGGTTGGGGGTTGGGTCAAGGGGCCACTTGAGCCAAAAAGGTGACAGCGACTCAGAAAAAGCGACGGACAGTTGAAAGGCCCGATGGCTTAGGTAGAGTCCCCACCTGACTTTTTAAGCCACGCATCCGCTTTGGCAAAGTTGGCGCACCCCCTCTCTAGAACACGCACCCTTAAGAAAACATTAGAAAATTCATTTCGTTGATGAAAAGTAAAGCACAGTTGGTTGCAAAAATGATCTCCATACAAATGATTTTACATTGTACCCGATGTTTATTTTGGATTTTAAAAAAAATCCTTTTTGAAATTGCTTTTTCAATCATTCTAATGAGCAAGGTAAATGTTTATATTCCATTTAGACAAATCAATAAGAGAAGAAAAGAACCACCATAAATCTATCTCCCTTCAGAATATCATTACAAGTTGCGTGTGTGACGTTACGAGTCACAGTACCTTCTCTATGTGTTGTAATTTGAGAGTTTGAAATGGCATTAATATCCATACATAAATGATATGGATTTTATATATATATATATATATATATATATAGAGAGAGAGAGAGAGAGAGAGAGAGAGAGAGAGAGAGAGAGAGAGAGAGAGAGAGAGAGAGAGAGAGAGAGAGAGAGAGAGAGAGAGAGAGAGAGAGAGAGAGAGAGCGAGCACAGGCTGGACATTGAAAAGTGACAGGTGGCCTTCGCTAATTTAGTTGCAACTCGCGTAGTATGCAAAACAGTTCAGACCAGTGCTGTAGGGAAAGTTGAATTTGTCAGTGTTTAGCATTAGGGGCCATCTATTGTTTCATGCACGCTTCAATAAGGGGTCTGCGGCGCTAACGCTAATTGCTATAGGGTCGACCATTCGCTCTGGAGCGAAACGTCACTCACAGCTACCACTGAGACGAAACCCGAACTAGTAGGACAGATAAAGTTAAAATTACAGTTGACCTCCGCTATTTGGGGAAGAGCAAAACTCAACGTAGAAATGACGGCCATGGAGTGGGGGATAATTATTCATTTATTTAAATTATTTTTCAAAAATAATAATAAATTAACAAATATATATTTCTTCAAAAACTGCTGCGTCCAGTCAAGGAATGAGAGAGGGAGTTGGATGAACATTCGAGGGACAAAAAACACAGCAAAACAGTGTAGAAGCTGAATAATTGGACACCTGGATAATTGGACACCGTCTCACAAATAATCACACACGTCCGGCAGATAGGAGCGAAAAAGGCGGAGAGTGGAGAGGTTGAAGGTATTTGGGACGTGAACGGACACGCCATTGGTCAGTTTGTTCACCAGCAAGCTCCAAAGTCTCAAACAAGGACCTTAAAAGCTACATCACGCAAGACCTGAGAAAATTAGACGAGTCAAGACATTGATGAAAACTTCGGAATCGAAGTTGCTATTTGATTTATTCTTGTCATTTATTTTGAGTGTTAATAAATAAAACAGGAAATGGGAAAAAAAAGTTGGAGAATTTTATTTTTACAATTATTTTTTTTAACCTGTGCACACCCCGTCCTGAATTTTCTATTCTGAAGAAATAGATTTTAAATAAATTTGTAAAAAAGGAAAAACGCACTGAAGATGAAAAAAAAAATTATGGATACTTTTATTGTTCTACGTGTTGCGCACCCCGATCCAAGTTTCTCTTTTTTATTTAGATTTTTTAAAAAGTTGAGTTAAAATCTTAAATAAATAAGTAAAGGCATACACTTAAGACTATTAAAAAAAAAAACATCTGATTTTTGTAATGTGAATCGATCAGAACCGCTTTAGCGTCACTCCACTCACACACACTCACAGCGAAAGACAATTTGGAGTGATCAACCTACCGGCGGATGTATTTTTAAAAATATAATTGAGGGATGGGATAAAAATACTGTATGACCTTGCAATAATCTGTTAAGCCGTGAGGGGAAAACTTTTTTATTCATTTAAATTTTGAATGTCGCACATTTTTAATCTTGGATGATCCTGTTCATTTTCTTCAATTAAATTGTCGCTTTTTTTTGTCGTTGTGGTTGATTACTTTAAAGTTTTGATTTTGACGAGGGAAAAATGTAAGTGAAGAAATAACGTAATCATAAAGTTTAAAAAAACTGCTCAGATGTGCCTTCAGGCCACACATGCAAACTGATTGATACACACACTTCCTCTTAAATCATGTAGATACCTTCTGATTATTAAGTGTGGCATTTTCATGAGAGAGGAGGTGTGTGCTGGTGTGCGATGCCCTCCGGCCAAGTGTACCACGAAAGCCATAAATAGTTGCGAATGCAGACTGTGGCTCCGTCCATCCGACATGAGGCGAAGGAAGGCGCCACAGGCGAGAAGTTTTCCTTACTTTTTAACATGTTCAGACATTTCCTTGCCCTTTTCACATCAACCCTTCAAGCTCTGGAAGCGTGTCACGTCTTCAGGTCCCTGACCTCCATGCACAATTGGATCTGTGCTTGTTTATTATAGCAACAAAGCCGGCCATAGATTTATGACCCGGGCAGCAATCAGACGGGACCGACAGTTTGTTCGATTTTAATTCATTACATTTTAATTTTATTGTGATGTAAATTAAACATTATCACAGATCTTTTTTTTTTTTTTTAATGTTTTAGTCTTAATTTTTGCCCCTGACCTACATGCACAATGGGATCCGTGATTGTTTACTTTAGCAACTAATGCAGCCATTGATTTAAGACGATAGATTTATGAACAAAAGGACACATTTTTTATTTTTATTTATTTAACTTTCTCTAAATTTTTATTTTTGCTGCCTATTTATAATGATCCAAAAAGTTAACCAAAATAATATAATTTTTTTTTTAAAGGAAAATAGAATTTAATTCAATGTTGGTATTATTACTACTACTAGTCTCCAATAACATTCTTTTTTTTTTTAAATACTATTCGATGCAGCTCTTTGGACATTGTATGTCATTCCCTTGTACAGTTGTTGCCAAAGTTATGGTGTAGCTCAGGTCTGGTTCTGCACAAGGTTCAGGGGGGTTCAGAGGGATCCGGGGTGGATGGGTGTCATGTGATCACCAAAAACCAATATAGGAATGCACTTCCTGCGAGACTCGAGACTCCAGGGCCACAGACAGCACAAGGCCTGAAAGTTGAATGCTATCCATGGGGATCCTCTTTCAAAGGCCGACACCACATTATTGCGGCCCCCCTCTCCCTCCCGCCATCCCATTTGCTTGCCCCTCTCCCCAAAAACCATTCTCTCCGAAGACCACCTCAGGGCCGTTCTTCTTCTTCTTCTACTTCATCATAATTTCTGCACCTTTTCTTCCCTCTCGCCACCCTCAACTTTCATCCTCCCTTTCTGCGGTCCTGATTTATTGAAGGTGCGGCGTCGTGATGAATGCCCTGTGGGTTATTCTTATCTGCTCTCATGTGACGCGTGGCCCGGCCAACGTGTCACTGAGACGCCCCCACTTGAATCGCATAAGTCGCATTTCTTTGATAATCATCCTCTGTTACTGTGTGTGTGTGTGTGTGTGTGTGTATATTTATTTATTTTTAAATAGGAACTGTATATTATAGTCAGTAAAATTTTTTTTTCAAGTCACTTGTTGCTAGGCAGAGTTTGTACTGCACCATCATGAGTGTTTTATGAGTTCATAAAAAAGGGAACACGCTTACTAGGGGCTGAGGGCGTCAAGATAAGGACATTTTTCCCCAAAGCGGCATGACATGTACTGTGACGCCAATTTATCCACATTCATTTCTCATTTCCAAACATCTGATCTGGTAGACATGGCGGTTCCTATTCTTGTTCCAGTCCCACCTGCGTTCGTTCGCTTGTTGCTAATGAAAAATCAAATGCAGGAGGATACTAAAGACACACAAGGAGAAAATCATCCCCAAAACAACAAAAGCTCAATTATGACTTCCACATAGGCCAATGAAAAAAAATGACATCAGGGAACTACACCTACTGTGGCCTCCTGATATCACAAGGACAGGAAGAAGCTCATTGCATACACACTAGCATGGCTAATGGCAACCCCAGATCGCCTTTTTTTCGAGACTTTTATTTTTCAATTAGTGGACCAACCAGGATATCTTATGTTGTGTTAGCATCAGTTAGCTAAAGTTACCATTTGGAGATGTGCTTATTTGGAGGCGCTTTGCTGTAAAACCGACAAGTTAGCATTTAGTATTTTAGCAAACATGGCTACCAAGCTCACGAATTAGCACAAAACTGGTGGGAATTCTGTCAGCGGGCTGGTCAGATCAGACTCGGGGTGGGGGGAGGTCTTGCAAATTACAACAAAAGAAGTCACAGGAAAAAGGGGGGACTTCTTCCAGGGACTCTCCCAGAGCAAAAAAAAAAAAAAAAAACACGGCCCACCCACATTGCACAGGGGGCTTTGGGTACAGCTGTCACTCCACATTGTAGTTGTGCTCGAAGCGGACCAGAGTTTTGGTGACTTTACTGAGTGACAGCCACCTGTTGCTAGGCAGAGTTGGTGGGGCTCAATCAAAATTGCCCCTTCGGGCGACGTTTAACTGCCAGCCAAGAAATGTGGCTTTTGAGGAACTGGTCCCTCTTCCAAATACCCCCGGCTTCGGCCCTCCAATGGTTTCGTTCTGCTCAGTTCACATAGCAGAACGGCTGCGGTCTCCTTCAATGCTGAGATAACTTGCTCTTTGTCCACCGTGTCCATTTGTGATAATGAAGGCCAAATCCAACCTACCGGTATTTTTTCGGGGAAAGTTTTGGGCACGATTTTTGGAAACAAAAAACAAACAAACAAAAAAAAAAGCAAACAAATAAAAACGCTTTTCTTGTAAATGTACCGGTAAGCCTTTTTTCTTGTAAATGTATGCTTTATTATTACAGTATTTTTTTACAATGCTATTATTGTAACATTACAATCCTACTTTTGGTAATTCTATGAAATGTATTCCTCAAGTATGACCACTTTATTCTTATAAATTTTTGTTATTGGTTCTACTTTATTCTGGTCAAGCTGTGATGTTATTTTTCTATACATGACTTCATTATCGAAAGTTCTCAAACCATTAAAACAAAGATTGAATGATGAAAAATGTAATATAAAAATATATATTTTGCATGTCCACTATAAAGCTTTTCATCTTCCTCATGGCAAGGAAGAAGAAATCTCAGTTTTGGTCCTCATTCAGTCTTTCGCTGGTTCAAGAGGTCCGTTGTCAGCGTGAGCAGCGATGTGCAACTAAAATGACCCCCCCACCTAACCTCGCTAAGCCAAAGACGCCACTGACCGTAACCTATTCCACATCAAAAGTAGCAGGTCACCCGGAGAGTTATCTCACCATGTTTTTTTTGTTTTTTTTTTTTTAATGACAGAGGGCCGATAATCTTAAATATCTCACTGGCTCTCGGTCAGTGCTTGAAAGGGATTACCTCCGGGGCTTGACATAGTTTCAGGTGTTTTCTCTTAAAAAGCTAAGCCCTGTAGCTGTATCTTAAACTGGAAGTCAGAAATTGAGAAAAGAAAAAAAAAATCATAAAATTGCGAGAATTTGTTTAAACTACTATGACAAGAAAGTTTTAAATTTATGGTAAGATGTAGAGGTAAAAAAAATGTAAACATGACACATCAAGCTGAATAAGTAATGGTAGAAGTATAAAAATTGAGTTTTAAGGTTTCCATAGATTTTTTGCCAGAAAACGGTCAAAACTATGATGAGATCCAAAGTTTTACAATAATTGAGTTGGAGGACTTTTCTTTTTCTTTTTTTTATATATAAATTGGACACAGATTAAGATGAATAAATTACGGATATTACAAAAATCAATCAAGTCAGAATTACAAGACCCAAGTCAAAATAGAGAAAAAAATCAAACTGAAAAATTCTTCAAAAAGGTGGCAAGTGTGCTCGCTTCAAGCTTTTACTGCCACTCTTAATTAAAGTTTACAATCAAAATAAAATTGTAACAAATACAGTATTATTATATGTATTTAACCAAAGCCTTACTAAAGTGTCTTACTAAAGTCTGCTAGCTTCATGCTAGCATATAATGAGAAAGACCATGTACAGGCTAATGAAACAAGCATTGATTTCAGGACGGATTTATGTCTGTATGCATTAAACAGCCCCCAAGTGGCCAAGGCATGCACACCAGAAGGAGCAGCACAATGCTCATGAAATGGTCTTGATGCCCAAATTGCATAATTCTTTAAATTTTATGCAATGATCTTATTATTGTATGTTTTTATAACATACCATACTGTAGTGTACTATTGTCTGTATTAACATTGTAGTTTCAAAAAGAAATGTTTTTTTTTTTTTTTTGGTGGGCTCGGAGCGGATTACTGTAATCACATTTCCTTACCCAATTCTCAGGCTAAAGACAAAGCCCGAGAATCTCAAGCGTGTACAGCGCAGTAACATGAACGGTAGCCATTACACGAAAGACGAGAGACTCTTCTTATCACATATAAGGAAACGTATTAGCGATCACGTTACTGGCACAAAATGCCCTTTTATACTTTGACGACGAAGTAGCCTTGCATGGCAGCTAAGAGACGCTTTGCCATACTTGCCTTTCTACAGGCGGCAACAAACTGAAGCCTCAGTCGTTTCGCCTCAACTGGGCCTGGATCTCTCTGGAAAGGGAGTACTACCAGGTGGACGAGGACGCCAAGTTCCTGGAGGTGACGCTCAAACGTCGAGGATACCTGGGGGAGACGTCGTTTGTCAGTGAGTTTCACTTAGCATGACCTTTGCCATCAGGAGTGAAGTTGAAATAGTTGGATGAAAAAAGCCTTCATTTTAGACACTGCAGGTAACATTTGGACAATAACAGGTAAATATAAGGTGAAATAAAGGAAGAGAATCATGAAAATAACAATGAAATATTTCAAGAAAAAGTCTAATTTATTATTATTTTTTAATTCCGTTGTCAAACAAATTGAATAAACCAAAAAATTATTCATGATTCACTCGGAACACGCAAATGGCTTCCCCGGTAGGCATCGCCACCAGGGACGGAACTGCCGAGAAGGACAAAGACTTCCGGGGGAAATCCCAGAAGCAGGTCCAATTCAATCCGGGTCAAACCGCGGCTTCCTGGAAGGTGAAGATCTTCACCGACCAAGAGTTTGAAACATCAGAAACCTTCCAGATCCAGCTTTCCGACCCAGTCATGGCTGTACTGGAGTTCCCAGATGTTGCGACCGTGGAGATTGTGGACCCGGGAGATGGTAATATCGCAGAAATACGTTCAACCCGTTTATCGCAGAGGAAAGATCCAGACGCACTCACGAAATTCAATGATATACAATATTCCATAAGTAGTTCTTCATTTACTCTTGCTGTCAAGAAATAGGAGGACTTCATATAGCATCACAGCAGAAACGAAAAGAAGACTTGTACGGTTCTCCAAATATGGGGAAATCGTCCTTGCTTCCAGCTGCTTATTTGCGCCTCACAGTTGGAAGTTTACCGTTGAACTGGCACATACAACAACATAAAATCAAACGTATATTTAAACACCTACCTGCACATGTTCCAACAAATCCTATCATTTTGTCTAAAAAAAGTCTACTAGCTTAATGCTAACATATAATGCGAAAAGCCATAGAGAAGCTCACAGAAATTAGCATAGCTATTGTGGTAATTACAAACATTGACGTTGCTTTAAAACAGGGCTCACCAACTTTTTTGAAAGTGAGAACTACTTTATAGAGACTGTTGAATGTGAACTGCTACCAGTTTCATACACACTTTTGAAGTAGAAAATTGGCTAAAAAGTACCTTGACGTGACTTATGTGTTTAATAATTAAAACGGAATGTGAAGACGCTGATCATTTCTCACAATAATTATTTAACATGGTAGGATAAAAATAAATATGCTACACATTATTTCCATACAGCGGGGGAAATTTTTTTATGTCTTTTGCGAGACGCACATTTGGTAATGGATTTTTCTTCCCCCCCCAACACCCAAAAACAAACAAAAAAAAAAAAAAAAACAGAGTCAACCGTCTTCATTTCCCAAGCTGAATTCAAAATTGAGGAGGACATTGGAGAGCTCCTGGTACCGGTCCGACGGTCCGGAGACGCCAGTCAAGAATTCATGGTCATCTGCTCCACTCAACAAGGTAATTCTCGTAAAATTTGACTGGCAATTCCACAGCTTTTTTTTTTTGTCATAAAATTTGACTTGCAATTCCACCGCTTTTTTATTTGCATTTCTATAACTTCATTTTTTGAATATTAAGACCAAATTATATTTTTTTCTAATTTTAAAACTTTCCCATAAAATGACAAATCATAATTCTATGATGTTTCTCACATTTAGATTAACTTCTGCTCATTTTCCGATAAGTAGAACTTTTTTTTTTTTTTTTTTTTTACAGAGTATAGCTTCTGTGACTTTTTTTAAAAGAAAAAAACATAATGGAGGCAGAGGAGGAAAAAAAAGAAACGCCAAACAGACATAATAGACGATGTAGAGGTGGAATAGGGAGTGTTGGGAGACAATACAGCCTTCCTACAGAGGACAGGCTTCAAAAGCCCTCAGGGCGCCACCACATCCCATCTGCAGGTGCGCCATAATAGAGCAATGGAAAAAGGTTGGGGGGAGGAGCCAACTCAACAAAGATAGGGTTGTGTATCGCTTTTGTGTGATCGTATGGGTGTATATGCACGAGCCAGTGCACTCACACAATACGTTTGTAATATTTAATCATGAATCTCCTCCTCCAGGTACAGCCACGGGCACCATCCCCAGCTCGGTGCTGTCCTACTCGGACTACATCACGCGTGCCGACGACCATACAGGCGTGCTACGTTTCGACAAGGATGAGCGCGAGAAAGTCTGCCGCATCATCATCATCGACGACTCGCTGTACGAGGATGAGGAGAGCTTCAACGTCACCCTCAGCATGCCCATGGGGGGCCGGGTGGGCGCCTCCTTCTCCACCGCCAAGGTCACCATCCTGGCCGACAGCAACGACGGTGAGCGTTCAGATCGGAAAGTTTTGCGTCTTCTGACAAGTGGTACGATTTGCTTTTCCATTTCCACTGTAAAAGGATGCTTCTCTGTCGCCCAATCAACAGACTTTGTGTCTAGCTCCACCCCCGATTGCCAAGAATGCTAGTTCAGCTAGTTCCAACTTTGTTCACATAAAGTTATCAATTCAAATTTTGGAATTCAGTTATGGTTTTCCTCGACATTGTATAATGTTAAAGGTCAAGCTTTTTTCTCACCGTATTACATGATTTAGGCATTTGATAATTTATTGGTCAGATTTATTTTAATTTAACATTTCTTTTCAAGCTTACCAAATTCCTATTTTTTTTCGTGGAGCGTTACACCTACAATGTTTTCTCGTCCATCCATTATCCGAGCTGCTTATGTTAATCATAAGGTTTTTTTTTTTTAAATTACAAGAAAAAGTGACATTTTTCTCAATATTCAGCCATAAAGTCATCATTGTTTTTTTTTCATCTTTTCTTTCCCCCCGTGGAATTACAATTTGATGACTTTATTGTTGGGAAATTCTGACTGAAATCGCATTAAATTCCTTTTCCTCAATTATGTCCGATGAGAAAAGCGAAATATGACGAATGGCTTCACACGATGTGGCTCATGCGCGACTGCCTGCAATCCTATGACGCTCCCATTTTGCTCTTTCGGGGATCCAGAGGCGATTAATGAACCCTAAAGATGCTCGGGCGGCGTCCCGTCCACTGGCTACCCCAAAGCCTGGATTATTTCCATTCTATAACGGCTTGGTGCTGTTCCCCAGCTACCGCTTCCACGTGCGCACGTTCAGCATGTAGGAACAAGATAAGAATAGACAGGTGCTTATGTTGTTTTAGTAATTTACAAGCGTCCTGCTCGTGTGAACTCATCGGCACTGAGAGGAGCTGAGGGCAAAAGAAAGAGCATTGTACCTGACTGGCACGAACCAGAAAAAGAAGTAGTGAAGTTTGACTTTATTGTCATATTATGACCAAATTACCACAATATTAGATTAGTTTTATGTCATAGTATTGTGACTTAATCGTAAACGAAGGTTTTTAAAAAGTCAGGAAAAGTATTACAGAACAGCTGAACTTTATTTTGTTTTGCAAAGGTCATAGGTCACATTAACGGTGGAAAAAGTTTTTATCTTGCTTGATCTATTTTGTTTTTTATGTCATCAAAGCCTCCGAAGGGTGTGTAGACTGTTTAGAGCCACTATAAACGATGATTTTATCATTTTACCTCGTTCCTGCTTTCTATTTTAATTCACCAAACTGAGGAACGGACGCACTAAACCTGGAAAAATTCCTCCTTTTGTATCCACGTCTTCATCCATCCACCCTGGCTAATTTCTTGCGTTCACTTGCAGGCTTTCCCTCCCACGTAATTTCCTGGCAAGGGGGTGTTAGCACAATGGAACTTTACGTATCAATTCCCAAGAGACAAGACAAGACTTGCGGTCGGGCTCCTTGGTGGGTCTGTGTGTGTAACGGCCCACCATAAATAAATGAGATTGAGTGTTGTATTGGTTGACTTGGAGTCTGGCCAGTTTGCATTGTTGCCGTGTTTGTGCGCTTCTTCCTCCGATTGACTTTTGAGGCTTCGACGCTGCTAAATGGACACTCGGCCAGAAATGTGTTCATTTCACTTTGGGACCAGAAGTCTTCTTTGCCGTGTCAAGTCATGCATGAATTTAAAGTAAGGCACACAAGGAAAAATGGATGTCTGATACTTTAAATTATTAAAATTATGACTTTTAATAATTTATACTTCGAAATTTTAGTCTTTTAATGTTACTTTTTGTGGGAAAATTAAAACCTATCCAATATACATGTAAAAGTTCTTCTCCCATAATATTTTGGATTTATTCCCGTAATTTTTCACGCAAATTAGCAAAACTTTCATTTAAAATCACAACTCCACAATTACATTTTTTTTTTTATTGTAAAATTCCAATTTTATTCTCTTCACAACTCTATGACTTAATTCTCATAATATTATATAAGAAAGCTGCAACTTTAATTTCGTGCAAATTTTACGGCTGGTTTTGAAATTTTCAGACTCCTGATCTTGGTCTTATTTTTATCACATTGCAACTCTGTCGGGTAAACGTATACATTTTGACTGGTATATTCATCAACCTTTTTTGCAAATTAACGCTGAAAAAAATTGGTGTGTCGTATTTACTCAATTTTATTCCGTTAAATGGTTGCACAAAATAAAATCATCTAGATCAGATGATTTTTTGTAGCCTTTCTTGTAATATTTTGATGTAAACTCACCCAGTCTTTTAACTCTGCAAACATTGTTACGACTTTATCCCCCTACAGTCAAGGGTTATCGAAAAATCACCTGAGATTATTCTTAGTGTGTAGAACATTTGCTTTATACACAAGTGAAGAGAGACAAATTGATGTTCCTGGAGTTGGAATTCCAAGCACCCCCCCCCCTCCACCCCTCGACCCGTCCACATCGCTAATTAGCTTCTCCATCATCGGAAAGCAGGACAAACGGCGTTCGCTCATGTGTGAAGCACATTCGCAATCTTTCTCCAGTTGTATCGGAAAATCTTCAGGAGTATGTGAATTACTTGTTTCGCTTTACCAACTTCTATTATTGTTCCTAAAACCGTGTGGCAGCTACAAGAGGGCTCTAAGGATTGACAACTTACGCCCAAATTCAGCTTTTATAAGTGGGAGGTTTGCCAAGACGTCTTTTTAAGAGCACCTTCCTTTTTCGGAACAAAAAGGAACTTGTTAACTGGCGCCTTTTTGCTATCTATTTTCTGCGGCACTTTATTCGCACAAAAATCGATGTTGCATAATACGCATTCAAATACGCATATGAGGTTTAGATATTTTTGTCTAGTCTGGGTCACCGTCCTCACATTCCATACTGTCGTATCTGTGACTTTGAATGTGTGGGGTTTTAAAAGGTGGGAGGTCACCTAATTACTGACTTGAAAGTCAGCGATGAAATGTTTTGAGTCGGCTGTCGTTGACACTGGATAGCTGCTGCACATCTTAATTTCTTACCCAATCATTACCTTTTATTTTTAATCGTGCACTTGACAAATATAGTTCTTCCATATAGTTAAACATAGAAACTCAAACTAATGCTAACACTAATAAAAACGAAAACGAAGCATTTTTGGAAAACCCAATAAAACCCTGCTCTGAAAACTCATTAAAAACAAACAACTTAAATGAGAAAGGTCAAAATTAAATTACTAGCTTTGATGAAAAATCCCAAACTATTTTAACCCTGCTTTAAATGACACCATTTCCTGTTTTTACAGAGCCGTCGCTGTACTTCGGTGAGCCCGAGTACATGGTGGACGAGAGTTCAGGCTATGTGGAGGTGAACGTGTGGAGGACGGGCACCGATCTCTCCAAGACGGCCACCGTGACCGTCCGGTCCAGGAAGAGCGAGCCCGTCTCGGCTGAAGGTTAACCTTTGACACGACACTTGAGGATGTTGCGTTCCCACCTTGAAACTCACATCGTTATACTTTATGCAGCCGGATTGGACTACGTGGGCATCAGCCGCAACCTGGACTTTGCCCCTGGAGTGACCATGCAGACGTTCAGGGTGACCATCCTGGACGACCTGGGCCAGCCTGAGCTGGAAGGACCGGAGACCTTCGATCTGGTGTTAAGGATGCCTATGGATGCCGTGTTGGGGGAGCCCAGCAAGACCACCATCACCATCAACGATACCGTCACGGACGGTAAGTCGATCGACGGTGAACCGCCGGCTGTATTCGAATACTTAAAACTTCCCTTCAAAGTTGCAGAGGTTTAATGAGACGTAGCCAAAGCTTGAAATAAATCAATTGCAACTCCCGTACACAGCGATTGAACGTAGCTCGACGTTCAACTCTACGCTGAGTCCTTCATATGTTTTTTCCAAATAGTCCTTCTAAGTCATCTAAGTCATGTGACTTCAGTATCCCACCTCGGGTGGTGTCCTGGTATGAATCTTTCTTGACAACCTAGCTGTCATTGACTCGTTACAGTGCCAAAGGTCCAGTTCAAGGAAGGCAGCTACAAGGTGGACGAGGCCGACGGGGAGGTCACGGCAATAGTGTACCGCAGTGGAGACATCGGCATCGAGTCCACGGTGCGCTGCTACACCCGACAGGGCACTGCTCAGGTGATGATGGACTACAGCGAGAGGCCCAACACCGACGACTCCATCGTCACCTTCCTACCAGGTCGGACCACTCTTACACCCCATCGATGTGTATCTGTACTGCTATGAATGTATCTGGTGCATTAAGACACCTGTTAAATATACTTGATGGGTTTACTATTGGGGGGGGATCACAAAGCTTTCTGTATGAAAGTATATCATACGGGAATGTCTCATTTCGTGTAGTATCATAAGGTATGACTCAATCAAATAAATCCTTGAATTATGATTGCAAAAAAAAAATGTGATGAAAAGGTAATATGGTGAAGGAAATCTTTTCAAATCTAGAGTTCCAAGCACCTGAAATTAATGCAGGATAAAGAAACTTTTTTTAAGCCTCTGTACCACTCACTTCGATCGGAATTAGAATATTGGAACATTTCAGTCATGTCCGGACGTATGCGTTTGTTTGGTTTGCTTATTGAACATAAAACATATACAGTGCATTTTTGTTGCCGTCGCTTCAGAGGACGGGAGCTATAATGTTTCCATACCTCCTCATAGGCGAGTCGGAGAAGCCGTGCGTGGTCAGGTTGGAAGACGACTCGGTTCACGAGGAGGATGAGGAGTTCCGCCTGGTCCTCGGAACGCCCAAAAGCAAGTCGCCGTACGGGGCCTCGGTTGGCGAGCAGAAGGCCTTGATCAAAATCACAGATAACAAAGACAGTACGTTACAAAAACAGTTATGAACCAAACCCCTCAACCGGTAGGATCACTAGGTTCTCTTTCTCTTTCCTGTTTTAGAGCCAATCATTCGCTTCTCTGAGATCAAGTACAGCGTCCGAGAGCCGCAAGTGAAAGGCGAAGTGGGCCTCGTCAGGATCCCCATCCGGCGTGCCGGCGACACCTCCAAGGTGTCGGTGGTGAGGGTACATACCAAGGATGGCTCGGCAACCTCCGGGGAGGATTACAACCCCCTGTCGGAAGGTGAGACCACCCAATGTGCTGCCTTTGGATGTCATACCACAATGCAGGCTCACCCCTACTTACTGTGTGGACAGGATATATTCCAAAAGCCTGTTTGTCATTTTAATTTTCCATTCGCGCTTGTCCGATCTTGCAGTCTTGCAGTTTTGTAAATAAGAGGCGCGATGTGCTTGCTTCAAGCTGTTTGTCACTCGCAGTTGATGTTTACTGAACGAGGATTGAACTAAATGGTTAACAAGCACTAACTGCAAGCAAAATGCCCGGGCTGACCAAATATTGGCCCGTGCCATTCGTAAGGCAAAGAGTGGAAGACTGCACGAGCTGGCATCTGTTCGACTTAACAAAATGTGTCCGCTTCACACTTGGAGCAGTCACACAGAGAAATACATACCTAACATTTCAATATATATTTACAATACCGGGTGCTTTTAAAATATTTCAAGAAGAGATCTTCACAAGAATAAGCATGATGATGCCAACTCAGCATGATGTTAAGATAGCAACCAAACTAGTACATGATGCTTGACTGAATGTTATTTTTTTTAACTTTAGTAAATCCCAAAAGTGCTGCGTGGATAAATACTGAACCTGGTGGTGAATTGGGGTGTTAGAATGTTGCGCCACACCTTGGTCCTGTCGGTTCCATAAAAGAAACAAACACACTCTGCCTCTTTTTTGTGGAACTGTTCAATCTGCCAAACTACCAAGATTTGTATAAGCACTTACTTCATTAAAATACCTACACACACACACAAAAAAAAAAAAAACCCACGTTAGCCGAATTTTCACACTTTGTTTTTGCTGCCATCTAGTGATGGAAAGCCTGAAGCTCATACGTAAGTCAAAATTTTTGCTTGCAAGACAAACTGCCAAATTTGAAAGAGCGACATAGCATAAGTGTGTTTGCATGTCCGAAATGTTATTACATTGAATGCCTGTCGAGGTGTTGAAGCCTGACATGATTTTCCATAGACGTGGAGTTCAAAGAGGGCGACAAGGAGCATTTCGTGGAGATCGAGATTCTCTACGACGGCCAGCGGGAGATGAGGGAAGCATTCACGGTGCACATGAAGCCCG
This sequence comes from Hippocampus comes, assembly GCF_001891065.2. Lineage (NCBI taxonomy): Eukaryota > Metazoa > Chordata > Actinopteri > Syngnathiformes > Syngnathidae > Hippocampus > Hippocampus comes. Next base: position 3,569,293 of record NW_017842060.1, read on the forward strand.
ATGACAACATGGTGGCCGAGATACAGGTGACGGCGCATAGCTACAAATGCGCGAAAATAGCCCGGCAACAGCTGGCATTGCTGTCAGTGCGCCTGAACCACTATACCTTATAAAAAGCTTTGGAATGAGATGGGAGGTGGGGAAGGGGGTTAACATTAGATGGAGCTAAAAAGGGAATGTAAGCCAACGTGTAGAAATAGCCCAACGAAATTGTGACCCGAGTTCCATTCAAGGCTGCATAGTCCATGTAAAAAAAAAAAAAAAACATCTGGACCGAGATCACAGGACAGACAATTCTATGGTCCTAAAAAAAAGAAATTGGCTGTCAAAAGAAAAAAAAAAATCCAAAACTGTAAAAAAATAATTTAAAAAAATTGCAACATGACATAATGTGTTCTTTTTTGTATCGTCATGGCAACCGATTGATATCAGATTGTTGCATAACATACTGTAGTGATTTTATTATGCTGTAAATCATCATATTGTTTTGTACCATATCGCAATATACTGTATCAATCGGTATCACATTGTTAAATATCTCATCACAGTGTACTGTGATGAGATATTAATAATGTATTTTTGTGCAATTTATTGCCTTGTATAGTCTTGTTTTTCGAATTAGATTTTTTTTCCAAAATCTAAAAATTAAAATACTGTATACAGCAACTGGCAGTGGGATGTGCATTTGTTTTTCATTAAAAGCAACAGCGATTTCTTTTCTTCTCATGGAAAACCTACAAATATACAGAAGTATAACCAGATTACTTGAACAAAACTATGGGTCGCAAGACAAAATCATGAAGACAAACCCACCAAACAATTCAAAATCTGTCTGTCAACTGTGCAAATTGTAGTGAATATCAAAAGCTAAGCTTTGCTCTGACTACTTTTTTTGATAACCTTGCCTACTCCCACTAGATGAACAAAGCCATTGTGTACATCGAGGAGATGGACAGCGTGGCGGATGTCACGTTTCCGGCCGTACCCCACGTGGTTTCCCTGCTCATGTACGACGACACGTCCAAAACCAAAGACAACCCCAACCCCATCAACGGCTATCCAGTGGTGTGTGTGACGGTAAGCGGGACGCACTCTTCTTTCCAATATCGGGACACCAAGATTGTTACATTGCTAGCATGACTTGTTCATGATCGAGTAATGGCAAAAACGAAATGTAACCGGTTTGCTGTTGTATTTTTTTGGAATGTACAATCAATTAAAACATAAAAGCATGATGACCCGACTGGAATGTTGACTCCACTGTCAATGTTTACCTGCCTCGCAGGCCTGCAACCCCAAATACAACGACTTTGACAAAACGGGTTCCATCTGCTCGGCGGAGAGCATAAATGACACCCTCACCCAGTACCGTTGGCTGGTCAGTGCCCCCACCGGATCCGATGGCGTCACCAGTCCCATGAGGGAGGTGGACACCAACACCTTCTTTACCAACACCAAATCCATCACTTTGGATTCCATCTACTTCCAAGCGGGCTCCAGAATCCAGTGTGCCGCCAGGGCCTTCAATGCCAATGGGGACGCTGGTCTGGAGCTTTCCAGTCCCATCGTTGTGATCAGCAAGGAGGAAGGTAAGCGCCGTAGTAGATGCCGTGAAGAACTTAGCCCCGATTGGAGGTCGCCTAGTTTATCAACCCTAACCTCCTTGCAGGCATGTGTCAACCACGAATCCAAGGCACCGTGGGAGCCGAACCTTTCTCTGCAAAGATTCGCTACACGGGCCCGGATGACCCGGACTTTCCCAACCTCATCAAGCTGACCATCAACATGCCCCATATGGATGGTGAGTTAACGCACGCTGTACCCAAAATAGATATACTAGTCTTCCCCAACAGAAGCGAGAATAATATCAATCAAAGAATTTGTGAAATCATTTTTGGCGCCAGACTAAAAAAATCACTAGCTTCTGGCGTTCAAACATTTTCTGTCTAATCTGGAAACAAGCCTAAGCCGACCAGTACGGTCTATTTTTTCCAGCTGTTATCATTAGCTCGCGTAGCTTTTTTTTTTGTTTCCTGTAGTTGCAATGTTAGCTAAGCTAACATGTTGAGTTCGTAGCTAGACCCTGGCTAAAAAAAAAAAAAACAACAACAACAACATGCGACATACAGCATTTCCGTCGTTTTTCTGATGACAACCGCTATGTAAGCTAATAAGAGCGAAAATACCTTTTTTGTTTTGTTATTAACCTGTATGTAACTGACATTAGCATTTTTTATTTTCACACCAAAGCACGAATGCATTTCGTCTACACTTCTGGTAGTTGACTCAGTACTTCTACTTTTTGTCACACAAGTATTTGAAGAATCGTCTTCCCCAACAGAAACGAGAATAATATCAATCAAAGAATTTGTGAAAACATTTTTGGCGCCAGACTAAAAATCACTAGCTTCTGACGTTCAAACATTTTCTGTCTAATCTGGAAATACGCCTAGGCCTACCAGTACGGCCTATTTTTTTCCACCCGTTATCATTAGCTCATGTAGCTTTTTTGTTGTTTCCTGTCGTTGCAATGTTAGCTAAGCTAACATGATGAGTTAGTAGCTAGACCCCGGCTGAAAGAAAAAAAAAAACAAAAAAAACAACATGCGACATACAGCATTTCCGTTGTTTTCCTGATGACAACCGCTATGTAAGCTAATAAGACCGAAAATACCTTTTTGGTTTTGTTATTAAAACGGGTATTAGCCTGTATGTAACTGACATAAGCATTTTTCATTTTCACACCAAAGCACGAATGCGTTTAGTCTACACTTCTGGTAGTTGAATCAGTACTTCTACTTTTTGTCACACAAGTATTTGAACTTCCAACAGGCATGTTGCCGGTGATCTCCACGAGACCAATGTCCAACTTTGAGCTCACGCTAAGTCCCGACGGCACCCGTGTGGGCAACCACCGGTGCTCCAATTTACTGGATTTCAACGAAATTCAGACGGGCCACGGCTTCATCACCGATGCCACTAAAAACCCAGAGATCATCGGAGAAACGTCGCCCTACCAGTACAGCAATGCCATGCGCTCATCCAACTCTCTACGCTTCTACCGGAACCTCAACTTGGAGGCCTGCCTCTGGGAGTTCACCAGCTACTACGACATGTCAGAGTTGTTGAATGACTGCGGTGGATCCATAGGCACCGACGGACAGGTATGAGAAAAATATATAGGGAACCAAATTGACATGCAACTAAGCGATTTCAGTGCGACACCAACCATATAGTCTTTTCACAGGTAGAGGTATTTTTCAACAAATAATTCCCCATTCATTCCCGATCTGTCATTCAACTGATCGTTACCATTCAAAATTCTAAATCTTCAGCTCATACAATTCAGCTTGGGAAAGATTTCAACATGCCAGAAATTTCTACAAATGAAAATGTTGCATTTTTCACAACTAAAATTCACCCGCAAAAATTCCACCGTCAATGCCTACGGCACGTTCAATAAGACAGATTCACATCGCTCCCTTTTTGGGAAATTCAAAATCAGCTCATTCAATTCACCTTGAGCGCAATCCTCCACATTGCAAAAATTCCCGCATGCCAAAACCTTCACATTTTCACGATCATAGTCTACATTTTTCACCAAATTATTTGGGTAGGCTTGACATGCTGACCGATTACTCGTCCTTTGTGTCATGATTGACACATTAGTCAATGACCAAAGGGAATCTTGGTAGGGGCTGTGCAAGAAGTCAAGTAAGCGCGCAAATTAAGAATGCATCCCGACTATTTTAAATCCCCCAAAAAGACACACGGTTACAATTCATTTTGAGCTGGACTTTGACGCCAAGATTCTGTTTTGCCAGGTGCTCAACTTGGTCCAGTCCTACGTCACCCTGCGCGTGCCCCTCTTTGTGTCCTACGTCTTCCACTCCCCCGTGGCCGTGGGCGGCTGGCAGCACTTCGACCTCCAGTCGGAGCTCAAGCTCACCTTTGTGTACGACACGGCCATCCTGTGGCAGGAGGGCATCGGGAGCCCGCCCGAGTCGGAGCTGCAAGGTAACATCCGACGACGCCCGCCCTAAAGGCATTCACGGTACGGCGTTGGAATTGCTGACAATGTTATTTCAAACCTGTGCAGGAGCCATGTACCCCACCAGCATGCGCATAAATGAGGAGGGCCGCCTGGTGGTCAACTTTAAAACAGAGGCTCGCTTCAGGGGCCAGTTTGTTATGACTCATCCAGGTAAAGACATCAAGAGCGGTCGCTCCATAAATGCCGTCTTCGATTGGATTACGCTACATCCTCTCTTGGGTTATTTCTGGAGTTCCACACTCGTGGGGGTGGCGAGTAGAGACGGGGTTTCCTGCGTCAAAGTACCAGGTGTCATCCGAGCAAATGTCAGCCAGCGTTTACGGTCCGAGAGGCCACGACAATATAAAAGGTCAGGTTATAAATATGAGCGCTTTAATGCTATACATGTCTGCTTTTTAGGGACCAGCGTGTCTTCCATGGTGATATGCGCCGACCACCCCGGCTTGACGTTTACCTTGTCCCTGGTCAGGACCGAGCCCACACACAACCAGCCCATGCAACAGTGGAGTTTCGTATCTGACTTTGCCGTAAGTCACAAACACATGATCGTACGTTAGGGAAATTGGCATTTGGAGTGAAATTTCAGGATGAGCCTAAAATGTACTCTGAACTTCACAGATGGATTTAATTTGAAACTTTTGAATGCGGACGTTCAACGTTTCCCGAACAGGGAGTTGATCTGGTACGACTGATCAATTGTTTGACATAGCATCTAGAATACATCATCAAGACGACTCTTAAATATCAATTCTTACCGAATCGAGAAGATCATTGGTCCATTCGTCGAAACTTGTTGTGAATTCTGCTGCTCGGCTCTTTGGAGAACTGCGAGTTACGACATGCGCATTCAAAAGTTTGGAAAAGGTAAAAGCTTTTAGCGCATTTTAGCTTCATCTTGAAATGTCAGCCGAAAGCCGAATAGTGAGCCCTAACTTTTGGAAAGTGATGTATGTGCATATTAAAAAGCGAACGGAATGATTTTGCCTATCCTTTAGGTGCGGGATTACTCTGGGACGTACACAGTGAAACTGGTTCCCTGTATTGCCTCGCCCAACGGAGAGTTCAGCATCCCTCCCGTGTGCCATCCGAGGGAGCCTCTGACTTTTGACATAGACATTCGCTTCCAGCAGGTAAACTGCTCTTCAATCAAATTCTTCCCGAGGCTCGAAATAAGACTGTCCCAAAAAACTTTTGCTGCACTGGACGCATACGTTAAAGTGCTGCAATTCGCTTACGTCACTGATCCTTGCTTCAGGTCTCTGGGATTGACTTGCAAAAAAATGGCACCTCAAAATTACAAAGTTGCTCTTCAAATGAAGTCACTGATTTGCAAAAGTGTTTCTCAAAGAAGAAAAAGTTTTGCGGCTAGCTTCCTTTTGTAAGAATTTGATTTCTGGTGGTGGTTGTTCCCGTCAGGTGAGCGACCCGGTAGCAGCAGAGTTTAGCCTCAACACACAGATGTTCCTACTTTCCAAGAAGGAGCTCTGGTTGTCGGATGGCTCGATGGGCTTTGGGGAGGGCACCGACGCCGCCTTTTCAGAAGGTACCGCAACTCACACCTTATGGATTTTCACTAGCATTGGGGCTAATGCAGCCAACAAATAAACATATCTGGTCTTTGTAGGCTCGTCGATCTACGGCCGCGTGATGGTGGACCCGGTGCAGAACCTGGGTGACTCTTTCTCTTGCAGCATTGAGAAAGTGTTCCTGTGCACCGGAGCCGATGGCTACGTTCCCAAATATAACCCCACCAATAAGGAGTATGGCTGCCTGGCCGATTCCCCCTCTCTGCTCTACAGATTTAAGATCCTGGTAAGAATTTGGATTCCTTAATTTTTTTCTGTATTTTGTTCAGGAACATGGAGGGGCAAATTTACGTTACAGAGACCCAGAGAAAGACACGCCATAGTTTACAATAGCTCTAACATACAGTTTTATGAAACACTGAATCAATGAGTGAATTCGTAAACTAGTCCTCAAACAATCTAGAGAATAAGGCCCACAAATAACACACCATACCTGACGAAAATAGCAGAAAATAATGTCCTCCCATCAATTAGAGTGATACAGCATGCCTCTGCACAAGTTATATGGCTCAGCAATGTATTACAATACTTAAACTTGTAAATGAAAACAAAAGTTTTTTAGACCTTTTGAAATGCTTACCTCCCCTTGGACATCAAGAGAAAAAGAGGCAGTGCCACGTTAATTATTGAAGTAGGGGAACATATAAACATTTTTGTTCCACCCTTTGATAAGGGCGGATATAGTAAAAGAACACATCAGGTATTCATAATTTTATAGATTTTTGTAATTATAATACAGTACAGTAAGTTTTTTTTTTTTTACTGGCCCTGTTACACATATACAAAGACGCTTACCTGACTACGTTGACGTCGTAGCCATATTGGATGTGGCAGAATGAAGCAAATTGTGAATATGCGTCCTCTTTGGAGATGTATCATCAACTAAAAACTCACTGGATTGATAATTAATTGTTGTTTTTGATTTTATGATGTAATCCTCGCTCAGTTTTAGGATATTATTTGCCGAATTTATATTTTAAGATTAAAGCCACATACAATATGGTGGATGGGTTGAGATATCACTTCGACCCAGGGACGGAATGCTCATCTCCGCTGAGCTTGCACATTTTTGTAAAAAAAAAATGTGACCCGGTTTGTGAATTGTAGTTTTCAGTGAACTTTGGCAAACTCCACACAGCAAAATATTTTTATGCTGCTCATCGAATAATTTTCTTTCTGTCGCTTTTCAGGACAAGGCCCAGCCAGAAACTCAGGCGACGGCATTTGGTGACATTGATTTCAAGGCCACATTGGCTCACGACACAGCTGGAGCTCTGCCTTTAGTCAAACAACCGGGTTCGGACGGCTTCACTCTCTCCTCGACGCCACTATTCCAGGTTCGGATTGTTCACGTTCATTTCAACAACAACAACAACAACAAAAAAGTCCAGATTTCACATGGGGAAAGTAAATTTGTGGAACTGAAAAATTACAAAAATAACGGCCACTTACTGAGAAGTACCAGAAGTCTATTTTGCTTTGTTTAAGTCTGTACGAATATATTTCACAGTATTGCCGCCCAAGTGTGCTCCTGGTGAGCACACTTTGGTGACCAGCACACTGAATTGGATTGCTGCATTAAATAATGATGCACAAACACTTGCTTCGCGTGTTATTTAATTAAGTTATTACTCCATGGTTTTATCAATGCAATATTACAGAGAGAAAGAACTTTTTTTTTTTTTTGTTTAAAGCAGGAAGGGATTATGGCATTCCCATTCATTTCAAGAAATGGAACCTGTATTTTAAGGCACCCCTGTACGTGCCTGTATAGAAAAACTTGCTGGAGACAATTGACAGTGCGTCCAGTTCAAGCGTGTTTCTGATATGCAGGTGACCGCGGGCCGGGAGTGGTATATTCACACCATCTACACCGTGCGCTCCAGAGAGAACGCCAACCGCGGAAAGCGGAGCGTTGACTTGCTTCACCACAGCCTGTCTGCCGCCCCGGACGCTGCTCTCCGACGTCAGCGCCGTGCCACCCCCGTTGTCTCCGGCCCGGCCATCGCCCGGGACATCGGCACTGAAAACAACCGTGGCACCAACATCCAGCACATCGCCCTGGACCGAGCCGACCGCGTGGTGGTCAGCCAGCGCCAGCCCTGGTCCCTGGGATTGGAGCGCGAGCCTGCGCTCGAGCGCCCCTTAGTGGGGAGCTCCGGTGGGGAGGCCCCGGACAGCTCCATCCTACCCATGATCGTGGGCCTGGTGGGTTTGATCATCCTGGCCTGTCTGATCGCCACTGTCGTGGTGCTGCTGTTGTGGCGCAAAAAGAAGGAAAAGAACCAGTTCCCACCCTATGCCAGCTCATCATCCGCCGCCTACAACCGAGGCTCCACCAGGATGTGGGGTGGCTCGGATAGTTCCGAGGTCTAGAGGTGGGAAGCCGCATCCACTGGCCCCGCTTCCTCCCCACCCATTTGACTGTAGTAGTCTCCTCCACCACTGTGCCTTCATTTCCCAACTTATGCAGCACTGAAAACAGTACCAGATCCACTTGATTGCCCCGCCCTCTGCCCCGCCCCTGAATCTTTTTCCTCTCAACTAATGAAAAGTATAAAAAAACAAATGTTCAAAATATAGCTCTGGAAAAAAAAATAAGAGATCACTGGCAAGAAATCTTTATTGAGAGACAATGATATTGAAGCAGTTTTTCTTTTGTTTATAATCATTTACTCTTGCAGTGGTCTCAAAATTCTTTTCAGTTGTACATACGATCAAATAAATACTATTCACGGTGGTTAGGGAGAGTGCCCGGACGAGAATAATGAAGAACTGCGAGTAAGTGACGCCGCCCATCCACCCCACCTCCTCCACTGGCCACTACCAACAAATGGCACACACATCCGATATTACAAACAGACCCGCCATCTATTCTACAGAGGGCGACTTCACAAGGGTGGGGTGTCATAATAAAAGTTTGAACCGTAAACATATCACAAACAAGCATCCCAAAACTCAATCATTTGAAACTCATTTTGTAGCATGACCGTTAATTAATGGATTACAAATATAAATTCAGTAAATATACACATGTGGTGAAGATTTGCAAATCACCCAGTCAAGGCATATTGTAGATTCTTCCCAACATACAAAGAGCTCCAAGTCAGTCAAAGATGTATCCCTTCTACATACTTTATTACCCAGGGCTGTGATGTCATCTTGTTCACTGTATATGATGTTGAGCATTTTTTAGGGTTAACATTTCCTGAGGTTGTTTGTTGATGTGCATGGGGGCCCAATTATGGGGCGTAAGGTTCCCCACCCTTGGGCATCCCGTGCGGGTCGTGGAGTAATGGGTGTCTGCAGTTGCCCCTTTTTAGCCTATTTACTTGTAAAAGGTCCCCTCTCTCCTTTTTATGTCATTTTGTTTGCAAATGCATGAAAGGCAAAAAAAAAACAAACAAAAAAAATGCTAACTTTATGGAATCAGCTCAGGCAGCCTCTATTTTAATGACATGACAAAATTTTCAAGTTTACTGTGTGTTTTTTAAAATTTATTATAATTAAGGTATTTGACTGTGTCACATTGACTTGGAATGAATGTTAGTGGAAGATGACCTCATTGAATGCTAATGTGATAAATGATTGTTTTTCGTCACTATACGTACACATACTCAGTATCAAGGTTTGTAGATATCATTCTTCTTTCTCTATGCAAAATGGAGTTCATATTTTTGAATAAAATTGTTGAGATCGTGGCGGAAACCAGATGCTAAACCATCTCAATGTGCCATATTGAAATTGCTTTGTTTCTTCTTATGATGGAAAAATAATTACATTTTTGTGGGCATTTTGGTTTTGGACAAGAATAAATTGTGATTCTTTGGCTCCCTCTAGTGGTATGGAAAAAGAATCACTGAATTAAATGTTCGACATGCATGTCAATGACAGGGTTTCCTAACCTTTTCAGCTAGAGGTAAAAATCTTGACCCGAACATTGAAATGCATGTTACCATATACTGTACAAAGAGTGTACATAAAATAAGTGACATGATTTTTAGACTACAAAGGTTTGGATGCACACACTTTTTAAAAATCTGCTGCTACATAAGTTCATCTCATTTACCACAGTGCACCGTTTTATTTTATTAAAAAAAAAAAAGGATCTTTATTTGAGAAAGAATACATCTAGATTGCAGGGAGATAAAGAAGGAACATTGGAATGTGGTACAACCAATAAGCATAAATACAATTTCCAATAAGTACTAGTAAAAAAAAACAAAAAAACAAAACCAGCACTGCTGCAGTGTTTCAGTAAACGACAACAAGGCAGAAAACTTGCTAGAACCTAAATAACATAGTCTATTAGGAACTTCGACACAGTGAGCAAACGCACACAAACGACTGTTGTAGTTGTGGTTGCGGTTGCGGCTTTGCTAGCGATGATGCGCTGTACATATGATTGAGAGGTTGCCTTCACAACTTCAGCTTTTTCCGACGTCCGCGACCGTCCGAGGTTCCTTCTGGCTTCCGTTTCTGGGCCTAAATGGGAGGAGGAGAAGTGATTCAGCTTTTTGCCCGCCGCCAAAACAAAGACAGTTTGGCATTGCTGAGCATTTCAGCAATGCAATGGAACCAGAACTAATAAAGGAAGGTAGAAAAAAAGCTCAGCAGGCACACATATAAAACAAGCTGTTCCCTCATCCCAGTTTGGAAAAATCCGAAATGTAGGATTTACCAAACTCATCTCTGAGCTCATCAGTGTGGCGTTTATATTATTCGGTCTACACAGAAGATAAAGAGTATATGACTGTTATATTGTCTGTCTACATATTGCCACTGAACCATTTGGGTTGAAACACTTGCTTAAGGGTTAATCAGATTCTACTCAGTGTTAGCATTAAGTTAGCAGAGCCCTTCTTTCGGCACGTTTGGGGGGCTGCAACTCTCCGTTTTATGTTGAGTTGATAAAAGTTGATATTCGGAAACATTTGAAAATTCTGACCCTGAAGGTCGTTTTGCACTTAGCAACGTGATTTCAGTCGCCATGTATTGCGTCGCTCCACTTACTGAGCCCGTCTTTGGCCCCCTTTTCTTCTTCTCTGCCTTCTCCCGCTCCTCCAGCTCCATGTTTTCCCTCTCAATGAGCGTGATGAGCGTATTGCATCGTCTTTGCAGCTCCTGCAGCCGCACACAATCGCACATCTCAACATCGGCGGCGGCAGAACGAACGCCGGAGACGGCGGTAAATGTCTGCTCACCATGGCCGTCCTGGACTTGAGGAACCAGTCGAAGCGGAACTGCGGCGAGTTGCGGATGCACTGACGCAGCTCGTCGTACACGCTCTCCTTGTCGAAGCCCAGCTTGTGCAGCATGCAGATGAGGAAGCGGTCCTCCTCCTCCGTATAGTTCTTGCCTTTGTTGGTGCCGTAGGAGATGCGCAGCTGGTGGAAGGGCGCCTTGTAGCGGCCGATCTGGAAGCGGGAGAGGACGACGGGTGAAGATACAGGTGACGATGCTCAACCGGTCATGAGCTGCATTCACAACTGACTGGATGCACAGCGTAACGATACAACAATAAAACATGAATAACCCCCCAAAATAACCAATGTTGGGGTTATTTTTAGGAGTGTGTATCGCTCCAAGCGAAGACGATTCAGTGCTTATCTCGATACATGGGGTGTGATTTTAAGGACTGCTCGATTTTAAAGCAAAACTATGAGATTCGGTTTGACTCAGTGGAATTGCGATTTGATTCGATGGGGTACAGCTCAGTTTGAGAGGGTATTTTCCTCTCAATATTTTCCAGCAAAATATATTGAGTACAGAAGAAACAGGTATCATGTGAAGTTTAAATAAATGTGACCATTTCTTGGTAAGTCACAGTATCTCTTCACCGGTGAGCTATTTTTATAAACCCACCCATGTGCTCCTCATGACTTGACACGAGAAGGAGGGGGAAAAAAAAAAGGTTAATTGGAGGCAATGAACTTCAAAGAAGCGTAACTATGCAAGCAGTCAATCATATTGTGCCTTGTTTTGACGTGCCCACAAAAAAGGGATGATTACCGGTGACAGACAGCAAAAGTGGTTATTGAAACTTTATTGACGTTTTAAAACCACAGAAAACCCGTCAAACCGGTAATTGTCGTCACCCATTTTTTTTTCAACAGCAGTTTTACAGCTCCAATTACATTCTGATAAGCGCCATATATGTGATTGTGTTTAGAAATGTGTGTGCGTGTGTGTGTGTGTGTGTGTCTGCTGCATGCGCCACATGCATGGATCAGCATACGAAGTAGCATATGAAGGGCTGCCTCCATGAGTGAAATTGCATTTGTTTTAATGAGTGCTCACTTTTTTCGCAGTCTGGGCTTTGCTTCCCCAAGTGCAAGCCACTTATGTCATTCATTTTCCTAGCACTGTCTCAGACTACTCAAAAGAGGCTCATTTCAGCAAGACAAAATAAAGCCCGACAAGTGTACTGCAATTCTTGAGGCTTAGGGTATTTTGACAAAAGCATGCCTGTATCTGTTAAATTCCAAAAACAACAACAAAAATAAAACTGAGATGAGATTTGAATTGTGAAATACATTCAGTATCCGATGAGGTGATTCTGCTTGCTACTACCTACCTTGGAGTCCAGGGCCTTTTTAATGCTGATCCTCCTCTGGATCCTGGCCTCACCTCGCTCGATCTGAGCCATGATCTTCTCGATGTCCTGCAGCTCGTTGCAGCGCTCCCAGAACACAGCTGGGGAACACAGCGCACAACAACGTCGCACACGAGGACGAGGAACGAGAACAACTTGGGAGTGGAAGTGGACATTACCGGAATACTCCATGACTTCCTCCGGCGTTTTGCCCTCCACCTCCCTGGCGATGTTCTCGATGTCGTCGCGTCCCCACTTCTCGTTGGCTTTGATGAACTGGTTGAAGTCGCGCTTGTTCCAAATGGTGAATCCCTGATCAAGAGGAGGGGGAACAAAAACTTCAGGGGGGTTTTGAATAACGGGCACATCCGGATGACTTCATCATGTCGCCATTAAGTAGAAAAGGTACAGCTGTGTAATGGGGGAATTAAGTCAGCAAAAAGTTCCTAGTCAAAGGCACTTCAGCCATATGGAGAACAAAGATGACTGCGGTAGTATCAGAAGATGGACATTGACACAAAATGACATCATCAGCAGTGCAAGGAGAGGTGAGAGTCAAACCTCACGACTCTGTTCTGTCACTTTTGTTTAATTTCTCCTTCAGAGTCCATGAAGTTGACACCGAATACGGACAAGAAAGACGGCTTTAAGGGGTTACCGGTGTGTTGGGTGAGAACTCGGGTACCTGCTGAAGAAGATTCTCCTTCTCCTCCAGCTCCTCCTCCGTCAAGGCTTCGGCCTCGTCAATCTTGGCTTGCTCCTCCTTCTGAACCTGAGCAGAGTTGGGCATTTCCGGATTGCGCGGCACCTAAATGGACACGCTTGCGTTATTAAAAAAATAATAATCATAAAAAAATCACAAGTTTGTGTGGCAAATGAGATGAGTTACCTTGTAGCCAATTGTCTTTCGGTAGAAGAGGATTTCCTTTTCAAGGAGCTCAAAGAGACGTGGGGGAAAGAACTGGAAGTCTTGGACATTGGGCTGCTTGGGCGGACGGGGAGCCTGAAGGGTGGAGTATGAGCAAAGTGAAACATTGCTTTCTGTAGTTATGTCATCGGGTCAATGAGGGATGAAAAGGTGCATCCTTTCAAACAGAAAACACTTGGTTAAAAAAAAAAAAAATAAACTCAGGTAGGAATCAAAAAGGGACTGAGAGTTACTTGGGCCACGCTGACCTCACTTTTTAACTCAGTGTTTCGAATAAAATCCGGGCTGTTTTCAAATAAATAGCTCACAAAGTAACCCGCAAAATTGTTTGTTTTTTTTTGTTGTTGTTGAGCCAATATTTGGGTTAGTTTTGCCCAACGGTTTTGAAAGTACAGTTTGAAAGTAATTCGATATTGGTCCTACTTTTGGTGCTTTGGGCTCGCTGACTCGGAGGGCTTCTCTGAAGTAGGCGTCCACGGCGTAATTGGCCTTCCTCTCTCTCTTGGGGGGCTCGATCCAGTTGGTGATGACCTGACGGAGCAAGAGCAGAAGGAGGCTGAGATGAAGCATCGAGCTTTTACATCGTGAAAAGGAATTGTTTTGGCGGCTTTTCTGCACCTTTTTCTTCTCTCTGTAGTCTTCCCCCTCAAATGTGTACACGCTGCTGTTCTCCGTGTCCATGGTGAAGTTCCTCAACGAGCTCTCGCCCAGGGAGGACAGCTTCTCCTTCATCTCCATCGTCTGGTGGCCAGGTGATCAAACATCAACCAAAACGTGCGTGGGCAGCATGCGTGGCGGCGCTTGTGCGAGGACTCACCTTCCTCTCGCCCCTCTCCAGGATGGCGTCAATGTCATCGTCTGTGATCTCGCTCTCCTTGGATGCGAAGACGTGCGTGGCGCCGTGCCGGATGATCGAGAGCATCTCGTCTTTGCCCAGCTTGTTGGCGCTCGGATCCACAAGTCGCCCTGTTGTGATGAAGAAACAGCCATGATGACTTGTTAATTCCATTTGAAATTAAATTTAAGACCAAATTCACAATATTTCAAAGTTGCCCATGTTGTGCAAAGTTGCTTGAGCCCATAAACGAGTCCATCTTCTCTTATGAGTCCCAACTAAAAACGCATCCTTATTTCGTTGGTTCTGCTATTGTGATTCTGTAATGTTTGAGTCATTCTGAAAATAATCTTCAGGAATTGTGATTTATTCACGATAAAATCCTGCTGTTTATGCGTTGACATTTTTTGAGACTTTTGAAAGCTCTACTTCAATCCTAATTAAGACCTTGTTTTTACATTCTTGAATAAATGCAATTTAAAAATTTTGAGATTCTTCAGGCACCCTGGCGGATGATGCAAAAACTACTCCCTGGAGTCATCCATAATCGAAAAAAAAATAAAACTTTAATAAATTCAATTTTACGTTGTTTATGAAAAAAAAAAAAAAACGAATTCATATTTGGATACGTACATACATTTTATTGGAGTGTCGCATGTTAAGGTCGTCGCGTGTTATTACGTTCAATTGTGCTACTTTAAATCATACAGTTAATTTTGCCGCCAGTTATAATGTATATACCATAATTTGCACAAAAGGATACCCCCTCACTTGTTCATTTCTAACCTGCCCCCGCTAACTTAAGAAAAAGGTACAACACAATTTTGTGTTGTACCTTGCTGGATGACGATGGAATCCAGGCGCAGCTTCATCTCAGCCCTCTCCACAATTCGCTCTTCAACCGTGTTCTCCGTGATGAAACGGAAGACGCGCACCTGCTTCAGCTGCCCGATCCTGTGAGCTCGATCCTGCGTTGCGGGACAAGAGACTGACGACCAACGCCGCTTCTTGTTTATGTTTAAATAAGCTCAGGGAGCACTCACCATAGCCTGGAGGTCCACTTGAGGGTTCCAGTCCGAGTCGTAGAGGATGACGACGTCCGCGGTCGCCAGGTTAATACCGAGGCCGCCGGCTCTGGTGCTCAGCATGAAGATGAATTTGCTGCTGTTGGGCTCGTTGTAGGCGTTGATGGAGATCTAAAAACGTGCACCCCCCTTTTATTTTAAAGGTCACAGTGTCTCAAAACTGCAAACAGCTGGTGGCGTACCTGTCTCTCCTCGTGCGGCGTCTGACCATCCAGACGACAGTAGCCGTAGTTCCTCCACATGCAGTAGTCCTCCAAGATGTCCAGCACCCTGGTCATCTGGCTGAAGATGAGCACACGTGAGCCTGGGGGAGAAACGGTAAATGTTCTGTCAAGCACAGCTGCAACTGTGATAGCTCCGTTTTGTTCCAAGCCCTGTTGCAGCGTCCAGGGACACCTCCGACTTACCCTGCTCTTTCATCTTGGGCAGCAGCTTGTCCAGCACCACCATCTTGCCGCTGTTGACCACCAGGTGGAGGTCGGTGGTGTAAGGGGGGCCGGGCTCGGCGCCGTCGAACAAGTACGGGTGGTTGCAGCACTTGCGCAGCTGCATGAGCACGTTGAGCAGGCGCATTTTGTCCATCTTGCCGGCAGAGTTCAGGATGTCGATGTCCTTCATCAGAATTTTGGTGTACCTTATGGAAACATTGGTCAGTGATTTTTTTTTTTAAAGGACCACCGTAATTTAAAATGAGCTGTGTTTTGTGTAAAGAGGAAGTCAACCCAAAAATTGTCATCACAATATGTTCTATGCAATAAAATCCACCCGTTTTGGTCCATCTCACGGGGCGGCCATTTTGCAACTAGCTTTCAACTGTAAATGACATCACAGTTGCTCAGGGCTCATAGAACATTTTATTGTAAAGATTGTCAACATTTTTGGGTTGACTGCTCCTTATTTTTTTAAAAAAAAAAAGGAGGGAAAAAAAAGCAATAACATCTACCTCAAGGGTACTTACCATTCTCGCTGCATTTTACTGAGTCCCACATACATCTTGATCTCCTTCTTGGGCAGCAGCGTTTTCTCCACATCAGCTTTTATGCGACGGAGCAGGAAAGGGCGGAGCACCTACTTGCAAGAATACAAGAAAAATATTGAGAATATGGTTCAAAAATAAGCAAATACTATTTAGATAAATGTGTGTGTGTGTGTGTGTGTGTACAACATACCGTATGAAGACGCTCCACCAGTTTCTGATCGCCTAAGCAATTGTTGGTGTCAAACCAAGAGTCAAAGTCCTTAAAGATCCAGATGCGACAATTTAGGTAATGTTGTAAGTATGATTAAAAGAACTGGGATTAAATCACACACCTCTGATGAATTGAAGACGTCGGGGAGCAGGAAGTTGAGCAGGGCCCACAGCTCGTGCAGGTTGTTCTGGAGTGGCGTGCCTGTCAGCAGCAGGCGATTGGTGGTCTTGAATTCTCGCACAATCTCTGACAACTGCGAGAAAAAGTGCCTTAGTATTTGGGGATACTTTTCATCACAGAAAGTGGGTAGATTTGGGGAATGCGTACCTTGGACTTCTCGTTCTTGATCCTGTGGGCTTCATCGATGACCAGGTAGCGCCAGTTGAATTTCTTGAACACTGCCTTTTCGATGATGAGCATCTCGTACGAGGTCACGCACACGTCCCATTCGCCGGGCAGCAGGACGTCTCGGATGAGAGCCGTCTGCAAAACGGATGGAAGAGGTTGTAGAATTACCAGAATAATGACACAAAACAAAATATGTCATTTTACAAGAACAAAGGACTGTACTAACATTCAGAATAGAATGTAATGTTAAGTGGAAAAAGTTCCGATTTTTAAGAGATTTTAAGATTTTACAACAAAAAGTTTACTCTCATGAAATTTGGTTATTTCCCCCCTGAATCATTTCAAATCAAGAATGGTAAAATGGTGACATGACCGACCCTCTCATTTCTGTCTCCAATGAGGCAGACCGCTCGCAGTGACGGCACCCAGCGCTTGAACTCGTTCATCCAGTTGTACAGGGTGGACTTGGGCACCAGCACCATGTGCGGTCCGGGGATGTTCCTGTAGTGCTTCATGTACCCCAGCAAGGAAATCGTCTGGAGGGTCTTTCCCAAACCCTGATGGCATAGCAATCCGTTTCGATTAAGTCCCGCCTCACGATGAAATGATACATTTGTGAGAAAGCACTTACCATTTCATCGGCGAGGATGCCATTGATTCCGTTTTCATACAGAGAGATAAGCCAGTTCAGACCACGGACCTGATAGTCTCTCATCTTTCCTGTTTTGACGTCTGCATGGGAAAGCAAACCCTGCATAGAAATACTTACACAACTTTCTTCCTTTCCATCGATCAAGAGGTGAGCACTTACACGATGGCGAGTCATCGAAGCGGGTGCAGACGTTTGTGGTCTTGGTGCTCTCACTCAACAGCTCCTCGTCTTCCTCTTGCTCGGTGCGGCGATGACGATTGCTGAGAGAAAACGCATGAGGAAGCAGAACTACAATTTATTGCGTCCTCAGGGTAACAAGGCAACGAATACAAGCATCCCTGTACTGGCTGCTTAGTACAATATGGCTAAAGCTACAATTCGGGAACGGTGCCTGGTGATGGCTAATGGCACATGCAACCGGAGAGCGGATGGCGGAGTGATTGCAGAGCGCAAAAACCAAAAGACTTGCGCATTTTGCCCACTGAATCTACATGCTTCACTATTTCTTCTGCATGTAGGCCTACTTATAAAATCATAAACATTGTTAAATCTCGTTTCAAAACACAGTGCAGCACAGTTAATATGGGATTTATGATTACCACAGTTTGACCAACTTCCACTACTTTCTGCAGGGGAAAAAAATGTTGTCAAATTCAATTCAATGTCAAAATGTGATCAAACCAGATCATATTATTGGATACTCACTCTCCAGCAGACAACAAATTCTGCTTCTCGTCTTTCTTGATGCGAGGACGCCCGGGCTTCATCTTTAGGGGGGACGTGGGAGTCTTCTGTGCAGCGGGCTGTATGAAGTGAGCAAACAGCTCGGTTTGCTTCAACAGGTAGTCGAATCTGTTGGTACGGTCCGTTTTCTACATGGGCACAAAGAAGACCGGGTTATTCCAAGTAACGTCAGACAGGTTTTATCGTTGAATTGAAACCAAATGTCCTCACCACTTTCTCTTCATAACCTGGAGCAGATTCTTTGGTTTTGGTGGAAGAGGAAGAGGACGCATCTTGTCCATCAGGTCCTGCATCGGAGGACGACTCTTTGCCGGCATCCGAGTCAGACTTTTCCTATGTAAAAACAAAACAAAATAGCACACAAATGTGTTTATGAATTGCTATGCCAGAGAGACCAATGCACCTTGTATGCCCGAGTAACAAGGTTGTTTTAATCAGTTTGTTCATTATTTCGTGTAAAGTGCAACTTCCTAAAAACATTCTATGACATTTAGAAATACTGGATGTAAGCATTTGTTTAAATGGTAGGTAAGACATTGGTCCTAGGAATATCTACTAAGTGTATGAAAATAAAACATGCATTGAAAAAAAATATTGAAAAAATATCATCATGAATCATCCACATATCTCAGGCTGGGATTCGAACCCATGACGCAAAGGTTTAAAGCAGTACATTCGGGGTGAGCGCTCTCCCCACAACGACACGAGCTAGCAGACTGTGTAAAGAATTTGTACTTGCTGTTCTTGCGCGTTTCACGGCCAAAAAAAAAAAAACGCTAGATGGCAATGTTACCGGCAAAATAACCACTGCGATAAATGAAAAATACATTTGGATGACAAAAATTTGTTCATGACAAATTATGTACTTCAAATTCTCTAACAAAGCACACTGGAACCATTTAAAAACACCCCCTTGTGTGGTTATGTTAATTTAAAAGTAAATTAAAACGTCCGAGGCACTGCAGCACTGGTATCACATCTTTGAAGAGAAACAAAGGCGAGCTTCGGTTAACTGTTAACTAGCCAGAATGTGCTAATATGAATATGAATTCTCTTCTAGAATGAGAAAAATGCAAAACACTACGCCGATCTATTTGGCCGTGCCTGTCGCAACGTCCTACATTTAGGGAACAACAATGGCTTCGGCGGCGAGGCGCTAGCAAGTTGAGTTACCGTGGGTTAGCCACGAGCTAACTGGCGCTAACGGTTAATGAAGTCCAAGTCGGACGTGGGAAGCGTTCAAGTCAATGAGGAATGATCCCAATCATGTATATCGATACAATGGATGACAACACCACACTGAAAGGGGAGACAATGTCCCAATTCCAACAATCTTACCTCAGCTCCCCCGGCTTCTTCAATTTCGGTCTGCTCTTCCCGCTCCGGTTCCACGCAGCTTAATATTTCCGACATGTTTTACGGCTATTCCCTCTTCGGCTAGTGGTAATAGCCTCTGTTAGTGTATCCCGTGTAAAATGGATCTGTGGATTTTGGGGGACAACTTTTTCGCCGTTGTCCGGTACAGTTCGACTCTATGGAATGAAAGAGACACACCGGTCGGTGCTAGCGGGATCGTGTTGCTCCTCCCGAAAACCCGCGTTCTCAAAAGCGTGAGTTTGCCGTGCAATCGCGAGAGTTGGCTGTAACGTCCCGTAGACAATCGGAAACATTGGCACTATGGGTTTTTTTAAGTACAATTTTGACACAAAAAGTCTACTGTCGTGGATGAAATGAATATATAAATAAAAATCATCTTATAAGTGAGAAGTTCAATGTCGCATAAACAGTCAGTACCACTAACAAAATGTGATACAGTATCTTAAAATGGAAAAAAAAAATGGTAAACAGTGTCAAGAAAAGAAAACGTAATGCTATCTTAACACTCGGGTTGAAGTGACGTTTGAGCCTCATTATTAAAATGTTAAAAGTAATTTGTTAAAGTTTAAGTCGCTCATGGAACGTGCTATGACCTTCCCACGCCCATGAATGCATCACGGAAACTGAAACTAAAAGTTGTTGGCTTTTTAAATTTTTTTGTTCGACTTAAAACAATGCGAAACCAAGCATGCGAAACCACAATGCATATATTTTCTAATTTTTCTTTGAATATTTAGTAAAATATATCAACATTTAAGGCAGCTTTTTTTTGCCGTTGCCATTCAAGTTAAAATGCACGATATTCAACACAAGA
This sequence comes from Hippocampus comes, assembly GCF_001891065.2. Classification (NCBI taxonomy): domain Eukaryota; kingdom Metazoa; phylum Chordata; class Actinopteri; order Syngnathiformes; family Syngnathidae; genus Hippocampus; species Hippocampus comes. Next base: position 3,589,501 of record NW_017842060.1, read on the forward strand.
CTCATTTCACGTTAAATAATGATGATGAAGGATTAAATTATTTTTTACTAGAGTTTGAATCAACATATATTTAAAATGGGGCACATACACGAACGTGTATGGATTGTTTATAACAGCCCTCCAATATGGCCGCCGGTAGTGCATTGTGGGTAATTGCTAAAAGGACGGAGCCCTCTATAGATTTTCGGTCCAGAAATGTTATATTGATTCAATACTTGTAGGTTTAGTTATTTCCAAATTGTAACATCTTAATCGTATTCCTTAACCGAAGATTAACTTGAATGCGTCCGGAAAACTGAAACTAATATGTCAACGTTAAAATTTGATTCAAATGTAAAAATGCAAAACTGTACCAGACTTTTTGTTGGTAATTCGAGTATAATCTTTCGGTGCCGCAGTGTAGACTGGTTCGCGTGTCCGCGTCAGTGCAGAGGTCTGGGGTTCAATTCCGGGCCCGGTCGTCCTGTGTGGGGTTTGCATTTTTTTCCCTGTGCCTGTATAGGGTTTCTCTGGGTACTCTGGTTTCCCACAACATTCCAAAAATATGCCGGTGAGGTTGCTTGAGTGATCTAAATTGTCCCAATGTGTGATTGTGAGCACGAATGGTTGTCTTTCTATGAGTGCCCTGCGATTGGCTGGCAACCAGTTCAAGGTGTACTGTGCCTGATGCCCGAAAGCAGCTGGGATAGGCTCCAGCACGCCCGCGGCCCTCATGAGGCTATATTATATAATGAATGGATATTATTTTAAAATACAGGCAATGCCAAGACCACCAAAATCGACGCTCAGTTAGGGGGTCCTTCCTGCTATTCAGGCGTTCGAGAAATGACGTAGTGGTTGTTGATCAGCTGATTCCGGTTGAACGATTTGACCAACAATTCAACACAATTTACCTGCGATACGGGATTTAACACCAAAAGGGAGTGTATCGTCTTCAAGCCAGATACTATTGACATGCTCCATTTGGGTATGGACGTATTTATTCAGATCACGTGCTCCCCTATCTTCCCATTCAGCGCGTATTAGCATTTATGCTAAGTCTCTGGCTACCTAGAAACGTCACACAGCTAACGTCAGGCCCTTCAAGTTGCTTTATTCGACTCGGCGCTCGTGAGCAAAACATGTAACTTCATTTATATTTAAAACACTTACTAGCGGAGCAGTCAAATGTGTCTGCGGTGACGGTTCATTGTCGGATGTATTTCGACTTGTTTTTTAAGCGGTGGCTTTGCTATTATGAGTATTACGACTACCGACAAGGCGCTCATGACGTATGAGCTACCGTAGTGATGAAAAAGGTGGAAAACAAGTGGGATAAATGCGCTTTCATGAACTATATACAGTATTGTGTTTGTGGCGGTGTGACGCTTTTAAGTAATGTTGTTTTCGGTTGTCATGCCAAATTGAAGCGTCAACGCCATTAACATCGCACGAGAACTAATAAAAGGGGTAAAAAAAAGCTGTAATACAACACAGTACAATACAAAGCCGTGCAGTGGTTCTCAGAACCTTTTTTTACACCAAGTACCACCTCGAAAAATGTATCACTATATAATAAACAACATTCAAAAACGTAGTCGGCCTAAATGTTTATTAAAAAAACATTACTACGGTTGGATCGTTACATTATGACTTAAGCCCTCTAACATTTTGACACTTGACTTGCAAAGCTGCAACGTTTGTTTTGTTACCGCTATAAAAATGGCATTTTATTGTAATAATATTGCAACTTTTCACGTTCGTTTCAATGGTTACTCATTCAAAGTTTGTTTCTGTTCTGTATTCAGAGAGAGCTAAGTTATTGTTGTTAAGCAGCAGTTGTCCGATGCCAAATGACCAGTGAGACGTCCCGCTCACTTGTCTCCCACAGGCCGCCATCATGGACAAAATTTTGGAGGGCCTGATCAGCTCTGCTCACACGCTTCCGGTGAAGAAGGCCATTGTGAAAAAGGTGGTGGAGGCGGCCGAAAAGGAGGTGGCGGCAGAGGAGTGCCAGGCCTTGTTTGCCGTCACCACTCGTCTCGTCTTGCTTGGCGAGGATGCCTTCCAGAAGCAGGTGGGCAATGGCGGGAAGCTAGTTCTAGTACTTAACTAGATTTTTTGTTTTTTGGTATGTAAAATAGATTTTTAAGGTATCTGTAATTTCCTCAAATATGTATTTTCCTGATGACTTTTTGCTTGCACTCACTACATTTGAAAACATACCTCTACATGCTACTTTGACCATGTCAAAATAGGCTTCATTTAGTCAATTTAGCCCTATCCTTGTCTAATAGAAAAAAAGTGCCCTGTCGCCATCTTGTGGCATCGATAGGCAATTACAAACCTTTTTGGGCGGGTGTCAGTTTCTCACAGTTTTTCAGAATTTGCAGCACAGCTCAGTCCTTATCCCTCCTGACAAGTATTTCAGTACAGAGTGTGTCATCTTTCTCCCTCCACAGGTGGGCTTCCAGGTCCTGGAGGCATACGCCCGCTACCACCGCTCGCAGTTTGAGGCCTTCTTCAGCAAGGACTTTGTACTGGGCCTGCTGCAGCAGGGCTACGAGCAGCTAGATCACCAAGACCCAGCCGTGGTGGACTACATCCACTGCGGCCTACGGCTGCTGATCAGCTGCCCCGCCGTGCTGGACCTGTTTACCGTGGTCCAGGTGGAGGTGCTCAGGATGGTGTGCGAGCGGCCCGGGCCGGCCGCATGCGCCCGTCTCGCCGCCCTGCTGTCCGACTTTGTGCAGTGCGTGCCCAGGGACAAGGGCGGCGTCCTGTTCTGCCAGCAGTTGGTGAGGACCATCGGCTACTTCCACTGCTTGGCCAGCCAGGAGCAAGAGCTGGGCGAGTACGTGACTCAGGTCACCAAGGTCAGCACGTTGCTGCAGAACATCTGGAAGGCCGAGCCGGCCACGCTGCTGCCTTCCCTGCAGGAAGTCTTTGCCATCATCTCTTCTACGGGTGAGACCTTGTTTTGTTCACATTTGTTTCATCATCGACAATTCAAAGACAAAATGTGATTGAGCAATTTTTAATTTAGCAATTTCTAAACAAATTTACTCCATTGGGATAAAGTGTGTTTGGAAACAAATTGCTTGAAAATTTGTAATAGATTTTGATTTTACTTGTAACGTCATAACTTTTCCTGCCGACATTACATTTCCTGTAATGTTTCGTTCTTTTCCGCTTGTAGCATTAAATTTTAAGATCATCACATTTTTTTTTTTTTTTTGCAATTTGTTAATGCAATGATTTGCATTTGCAACGTTACAAAAAAATTCTCGTAACATTCAGACATTTCCATAACTTTTTATTTTTCCTCATAACACAATAAACAAACATGATGTCCTTTTTCTTGTGACCATATAACTTGTCCTTGTGCAGTTGTCTTTTTACTCATCACATCATGACTTTATTTTTGGAACATTCCAATTTATTGTCCACTATTACAATATATTGTCCTTCTGCAGACCCGTCCTTTGAGCCGTCCATCGCCCTGGCCAGTCTGGTGCAGTACATCCCGGTCCAGATGATCACAGTGCTTATTAAGAGTCTCACCACGGACCAAAATGTAAAAGATGCAAACATGACCAAGGCGCTCTGCAGGTCTGTGGAAGTATCACAAACACAACATGCTGCTTTTGGATGGAGGCCACACCCACTCGACCTGTGTCCTTAGGATGATCGACTGGCTCTCTTGGCCTCTGGCGCAGCACGTGGACACCTGGGTCATTGCTCTGCTTAAAGGACTGGCGGCTGTTCAGAAGTTCACCATCCTCATTGATGTCACTCTGCTGAAAATTGAACTGGTTGGTCCTGAAATGTGCTCATGTTATGTTTTAATGTCATTTAATGAAGACCATGCCATTGGGGCTGGTAAGACATGTCAGTCGTGCCACCCTCATTGACATTATTCAGAATATAAAAGCTACTCAAATCAAAACAAAGGTTATGCATGTTCCCATGAAACATCACGTAAGATTTCTACACAACGCTCCCTTTAGCCATGTTTGCTGTTCACTCATTTATTTCACATTTGTTTATTTGTTTCCCCCACCCGCAGGTGTTCAATCGTTTGTGGTATCCTATTGTGCGACAGGGGGCGCTTGCCGTCCTCTCCCACATGCTCCTCAGTTTCCAGCACTCTCCCGAGGCCTTCCATCTGGTCAGTAATGTCGCCCCGAAAAAAAAAAAGGACTATTGGCATTCCTGCTGTGTGCAATAACCCCGTGCTCCTCCTCTGTTGCAGGTTATCCCGCACACGGTGCATCTGGTTCAGTCCTTGCAGGCCGACGGCCTCCCCACCAGTAAAGCCTTCCTGCTGCAATTCACTGAGCTCATACACTGCATGATGTATCAGTATTCTGGATTCCCAGATCTCTATGACCACATTTTGGAAGCCATAAAGGTAAACGAGCCCTGGAATGAGTTCAGCTAAATGAGAATCACAATAATTGATTCCAAATTAAAAAAAAACATTTTTGGTGCTTTGTGCCTTTCTATGGTGTCATTAAAAAAAGTTTATTGTGCAATTCATCTTCCTGTTATGCTAAGGTTAAATCGACTTTTTAGAAAGATTTAATATGTAATTAAAAAATACATTCACCCGCACAATATCAACACTACCCACGGGGCGAATCGACCCAGGTATATGATTGAATGTGACATGACTTTGTGGGTTCAATTTACATCTCATCCCTCCAGGATCTGCCGAAACCGAGCGAGGAGAAGATCAAGCTGGTGCTTAATCAAAGTGCCTGGACGTCCCAGTCAAACTCTTTCGCCTCCGGTCCGCTGAGGCAAGCCGGGAAGTCTGAGACGGGCAAGACGGGCCTGGTCAACCTGGGAAACACCTGTTACATGAACAGCATCCTGCAGACGCTCTTTATGGCCACAGAGTAAATAACCTTAAGCTATTATAGTAAACCGTACAGCCACTTTGTCACACTGATGTTTACATTTTGGTTTTGTGGTGAAGTGGTTCTGTCTAATTTAAATGCAGACGACAGCTTTCGTGACCAGGACAACTACAGGGCTACTCAGTGTTGGCAGACTTCAACCAAGCCAATTCGTTTACTGTAATTATCAACCGAAGAAAAAAAAAGAGAGACTAACCACCTTTTGTGGTGTTATTGAAGAATAGCGAGTCAGACTCTTTTGTCCCCTACTTTCAGAAATGTTGACTTACTATTTGGTGAGTGGGCAGGCAACCCAGGAACCAATTTGAATACAAACAAGGGTTCCTACAGATCCTTAAAAAAGTCTTTTAAAGGGTATTGAAATCATTAATCTAAAAGGAAAGGCCTTAATTAGCATTAAAATGCCTGAAATCACTCTTTCAAAAGTCTTAAAAAATACTTGTCTTAAGCTGTAGGAACCCAGAATCAAAAAAAAATACCAAAAAAAAAATGCCATATGTTTCTTTTAAATATTCCTTTCAAGCAAAACTGAACTTGTCTTTCTTTAGTTTCAGACGACACGTGTTGTCGCTGCGCCTGAACGGTTCCAGCACCCTGATGAAGAAACTGCAGATGCTCTTCGCATTCCTTGCGCACACTCAGGTTTGCCGTTTGCATGCGGAAGACTGGAATGTCAGTGGCAGCCTGAAAGTGTGGTGAAATGTCTTTGGTTCCCCCGCAGAGGGCGGCCTACGCTCCGAAGAACTTCTTGGAGGTGTCCCGCCCACCGTGGTTCAATGCGGGGTCTCAGCAGGACTGCTCGGAATACCTCCGCTTTCTCCTCGACAGGTACGATAGATAAATAATCGCTAATTGATGAAACGCAAAGGCCGTCAAGCGCCATTGAGAGAAAAAGGGAGCCGAATTAAGATCACTTAAGTTCAGGTTAAGCATTAGCTTGAGCTTGTAGTTTGAGTGCACTTCAACTGTTCCTAATTTTTTTGTGACAAAACAGAATTGTTCCTGTATGTATTTATCACAGGCTTCTCCCAGGCTTGTATTACATTACATTGTTTGTTTTTTTTTTTAAATCCCAAGGTTACACGAAGAGGAGAAAATTATTCAGGTATTGGAATCAGCCAAGCCAAGCGTTCCCACCGACGCCGTCGACTCAAACAGCAAAGATGCGAGCACTGCGACATCCCTCGAAGAACGCGAAGCTTCCTCTCCAAAAGTGGACGACAACGACAGACGGACCCTCATAGAGAGGACTTTCGGTGGAAAGCTCGTGACGGGCATCCGATGCACGCACTGCGACTGCGTCTCCGAGAAGGAGGAACCCTTCACGGACCTTTCGCTGGCCTTCTGCCCGTCGCGGGATGCCTCCAAGTCCGACGAGTCCAAAGCAAGTTGGCCTCTTTAACACAAATTGGCAAGTTAGCCTTATTCACCCAGAGATCAAGTCAATTTAGCAATTGAGCTACTTTTACTCAGAGATGCAGTCAAACAAGCTGAAATTAGTGGTTTTGCCTCTTTCATGTCATATGGGGATCCAGTCAAATGAGTACGTATCATTTTTTTCCTTTCAGACAAAAATCTTGCCAAGTGAGCAATTTTAGCTTTTTTTCATGCCTAGATGCTGCCAAATTACTGCAAAACAGCCAGAGTTCCAACATTTTTCACAGAGATACCCAGCCAAATGACTGTTAATTAACAATTTCGCTTCTTGACCACAAATTGTCCATTTTGCCTCACACATGTAGATCCAGTCAAATTACATTTTCACAAAGCTCCAGACAAATTAGCAATAGAGCACCTTTCACCCAAACATCCATCACGAGTTATTTTCAAATGTGTAATTCCGGCTGTTTCAGGTAGAGATGAGCCACATTACAAGCACATTAACAATTTTCGACAAATCCTCAATCTTGCATCTTTCATGCAGAGAACCAGCCAAATTACTATAAATGAGTAAATTATCCTCTTTGTACCGCAAATTAACAATAAACACTAAGCTGTATTTCTTACAGAGATTCGGCAAAATTATCTTAAATTAGCAACTTTGCCACACTACTGAAAATTAGTAGATAAGTCTCTTTCACACAAAGACCTACCTAAAATGAAACCAAGCATCTTTCACACAGACTACCGTAATAATTTATCGCGTTTCATTCAAAAAACTAAATTGGTGTACAGTTCCAGAAATTAGCCTCTTTCCGACCCCAAGATGAGTAACTGTACAGCAAATTAGATCATTTACATCTTTTACACAAAGAACCAATTGGTTGCCAATTACCATAAAGTACCAGTTTCGGCTGTTTCACACAGACTCATCTTAATGACAACAAACTCGCAATTTTGCCTTTGTCAAACAGACCCATTTAAATGACAGAAAATTGATAATTTTCCTTCTTTTTCACAGGGACCTATTCGGATGACCCGCAATTTAGCCACTTTCACCCACAACCATATATTTAGCCAATTTAACCTGTTTCAGCCAGCGACTCCGCTAAATCACAACCAGTTAGCAACGATCCTCTTTCATGCAAAGATCCAATTGAATTACCACACATTACCACTCAATCCTCTTTTCCACACATAAGCAATTTTGTCTCCTGTCTCCCCAAGTCTGACGAGTCCAAAGTTTGCCAGGGCTCCGTCAACGGTGGCAGCGAGACTCTCATGCCGGGGACCAACGACCAAGCCAGCCACGCCCACGCCATACCAGAGAGCAACGAGCCTCCTCTCTCCGTGCCCGACCTGGTGGACTACTTCCTGGCTCCGGAGATCCTGGACCAGGAGAACGCCTACTTCTGCGGCAAGTGCTGTAGCCTGAGGAGGGCCGAGCGGACCCTCAAGGTGATGTCGGCCCCCGAGTACCTCATCCTCACACTACTGCGCTTCGCATACGACGCCAAGTGCCACGTGCGCCGCAAGATCCTGGACAACGTCACCATCCCGCCTCACCTGCGTCTTCCCGTGCACCGCCCTTCGATGCCCTCGCCGCCTCCGCCACCTGCCTCCTCGCCGCCCCCGGTGGACTCATCCGAGAGCAGCGAGAACCTGGCCAAGAAACTCAAACCCTCCCGTCGAGATGAGGAAGTACAGTCTGTGCGTTACGTCCTCAGCTCCGTCGTGATGCATTCGGGCGTATCGTCCGAGAGTGGACATTACTACTCCTACGGCTGCGACAACGCAGCACAAGGGGACGCCACCTGTCCTAAGGAAGACTTGAATCAAGGGGAACAAGTCCGGGAGGGTCCGAGTGGTCAGGCGGGCGGCGCTGTGCCCCCCAGCGACTGGCTGCTGTTCAATGACAGCAGGGTGACGTTTGCCTCCTTCCAGTCGGTGCAGAACATCACCAGCCGCTTCCCCAAGGACACTGCCTATGTGCTCATGTACAGGAAACAGGAAGTGGTGGGGCAGGACGCTATTAAGGGGCCGGCGACTAGCGGAACGAGACAGAGTGCCGAACCGCCGCTGCAGAAAGAACTGCTGGATGCCATTATCAAGGACAATAAGCTGTATCTACAGGTGAAACTCATTTACATCACTTCACATAGAAATTAAAACAAGAACATTAAGCCTCTGTCACCGAGAGATCATATGTTTTTACAAATGAGCCATTTGGGAGGATCGGGCATTTTTCCATCTGCCTTTTTCAAAGTTTACACAGGTGTAGCAATATCCTTCTTTTGCTTTTATCTTGTATACAAGACAGAGGTGAACACAAACACAATGTTACATCTTGTGCTGCTTCTGTGCGTTGTTAAATGATGGAGTCTTGTCAAATTTACACGGAACGTCGATTGAGCCGCTCAAGGGGAGAATACGGACTGCGGAGCTTTGCACGTGTTCACATTTGACACATGCGCTCAAGCGTCGGCGTTATACAACAAACGTCCTCGACAAATCATTAAGATCAATACCGGATAAAACGATTTGTTTCACCTTCGCCTCGAGTCAAATCCCCCAAGAATCCAGGCAGCAATTTCATGAGCCACTGAACCGTCCCTAGATCAAACGTCCACTAGAGGGAGCTGTGAGAACGCTGTCACCGCCTTTTACTTATTTTTTGTTTTTGTTTGTTTCTCTCCACACAGGAACAAGAGCTGAATGCTAGGGCTCAGGCTCTTCAGGCCCCGTCGTCTTCCTGCTCCTTCAGGCCCAACGGCTCGGATGACAACAACCCGCCAGGGAGTTGCGGGCCGTCTGGAGGAGGAGGAGGAGGGGGAGGAGGTGGCTTTAACACAATTAGTAGACTGGTCTTCTAAAGCTAAATAAAAAGCACACAATGCTACATACGGAAAAGGGGTGGGGGAACCTTTTTGCTGACCTCAGAGGGCCATGGTAAATTCATGGGGGAAAAAAGAATTCAACGTCAATTTACAGATGCCGCTTCTACCATGATGTGTTTCTAAATCCTGTTTTTAAAAAAAAGAGAGATTTAGGAATTTAACCTTTGTCACACAGAGAACCACCCAAATGATAGCAAATGAACAATTTCACATAGAGTTCCAGTTAAAACAGGAATTTAGCCTCTTAGACACATATCCAACCAAATAAACAATTTCGCCTCCTTAATGTAGAGCACTTGTGTCAAACTCAAGGCCCGGGGGCCAGATCTGGCCCACCACATCATTTTATGTGGCCCGCGAAAGCAAATGAAACATCAAACACTTCCATGATGCTTGCTAAAACCTCTACCAAAATTCTCACATTTAATAAATTAGAGACATATTGTAAGCGTTTTCTTGTGACCAACCCCCTCATTACAGTAACTTCAACAATTGTTGAATGAACCGTTACTATTGACTTTTTATATGGTTTCAGTCATAGCGGCCTTCCAAGGGAAACACCAACTTCAATGTGGCCCACGACAAAAATAAGCTTGACACCCCTGACGTAGATTGTGTACCGCAAATTAGCCTCTTTCATCCAATGATCCAGCAAAATGACTGCAAATTTGTGATTTATCATTGAAGCCTCTTTCATAAAGAAATATAAGTAAATTATATAGATTCTCCCGTGCATAAATTTAACCGAATTAGCAAGTTAGCTTCTTTCACACAGAGATCATATAAATTATGTATCAAATATGTATTATCAGTCTCAGATGTACTATTTCTCTTTGTGATGCCGTGTCGCTGAATGGCCGCTCCACGCTCACAGTCACACCTAGGGACAATTTAGTGTGTTCAATCAGCCTGTCACACATGTTTTTGGAATGTGGGAGGAAACCAGAGTACCCGGAGAAAACCTACGTACCTCTGCACTGTGAGGTCGACGCGTCAACCACTGGACCACCGGGCCGCCCACTGAAATACATGTGTTGTTAAAACAACCAAATGATGTTACCGGTTGGCCGGTTAGCTTAATGCTAACATTAAAACAAAATAAATAAATAAAATAGTCCCACGCTGTTAGCATCAATAGTCACAGTTTTACAACCCTTTAAACTATGAATATTTGAACACTAATCGCGTGGAGCAACACATTTAGACAGATGACATAATGATACTCACAGGCATATATTCTTTATCCTCAATGTAAAATGACTAATCTTACAGAAACTTACCAAGTTGTTGTAGAAGACCTGGTCTATTCTCTGTGACAGCGTGAGTGCATTAGGACTGCCTCGCGGTGGCCACACCACAAGGAGCTGCACACTTGATTTGGATGTCAGCATTAAGTCATGATGCACAAATTGTTTAATTCTTTCCATTCTATTTAAAGATTATGACTCTGTTTTTATCTAGTAGAATATTACAGAGTTTTAGTTTTTCTTATTAAAAATAAACATTTATCGTGTGGGGGGTGTGGGGCAGTAGATTATTGGCATTTCCACTCAATTTCAATTGGGAAAAACGATTTGAGATGAGTATGGCCATGGAACGGATTAAAGTCTTATCTCAAGGCATCGATATATCACTCTGAAATGGTTGCCTTCCCCTGGCAAGAAGCACTGAAAAACTCCCATACGACTGAAAATGAGCTCACCATTTTTAATTTATTGAGATTTTGTTTTGGTGAGATATATTTTTCTTTCAATTAAGATTATAATGAAAATAATTTGTTTTAATTGTCTGGTGCAAACAGCATATAGCGCCGGACAATGCATTATGATACAGATAGCAGACCCTCCAAAGTGGAACCATCATCACCACCGAAGTCACACAAGACTTACGCAAATCACACAGGACTTTATTTGGAGTTCTAAAAGTTTGCTTTGTGTTTTTTTTTTTTTTTTTTTTTTTTTTTTTTTTTTTTGGAGTGGTGAAAGTGATGGTAACCATAGAGCAGGAAGTGGAATCTACTGTGACGTAGCAATGTGTTGAATTTTCTGGATTAACTATAAACAAGTGCACTTTTTTGTTTGTTTGTGATTTTGCTTTAAATGTTGATGAAGACTACCCATGATAGCAAAGGGGGCAAAGATTATAATAATCGTTGAGAAAGAAGTGGCACCTGAGTGAAAGTGATGGTAACCATAGAGCAGGAAGTGGAATCTACTGTGACGTAGCAATGTGTTGAATTTTCTGGATTAACTATAAACAAGTGCACTTTTTTGTTTGTTTGTGATTTTGCTTTAAATGTTGATGAAGACTACCCATGATAGCAAAGGGGGCAAAGATTATAATAATCGTTGAGAAAGAAGTGGCACCTGAGCTGACGCAAAATGGCATCTTAACTGCTCGGTGCAAAATGGACATTACAATTCAATTTCAATTCCAGAAGATACTAACCTATTACCATGTAGCTATGTTCCACTTTGGAGGTTCCACTTCTCATTTGCATGCATTTTGATCTGTGGTATGTTTTATTTTTCAGAATGTATTGAGATATTGGGCATTTGATAACTTTAATATCAAATATATGCAATAAATAAATTTGTCTTAAAATGGCACTCTAGGTGATTAATGGAAAACGACTGATAAAATGTCATCTTTATTGAAGCCACTGTTCTAAAGATGGATAACGATGGATTTAAAGAGTCACGTCAGAGGAGTCTTATGGTTTTAATGCTACAATTTAGCAGTCTGGCCTTGTCATTGGAGGGAAAAAAACAAATTTAAACTTCCTTTACAGGTCCCATGTCTGCTCTGCAATACTGAGCTAGCAGAATAGACAGGTGTACCCTTTTTTGGGGGGTGGTGGGGGGGTTGCCGCCATATTGCTTTAGCCATATTGTACTGCGCAGCTGGAATAGTGTATCACTTTGCTAAGCAGCCAAGGTGGTTTTGCCATTAAGCTACTGCTACATTGCTTTACCTCTAATGGACTTCGTAGCCAGGCCAGCATGTAACATTTCTCTCGTTATCCTACGACTATGTCACCTTAGCCATATCGGGCTGACTAGCCAGGAGAGCTTTTGGCCGCTACGCTACCGTTATGTTGCTTTAGCTGTATTATACGAAGTAGCCTGGAAAGGCTTGTACCACTTTCGTTGCTTCACGATATGTCGCCTTAGTCATATTTTACTGAACAGTCAGCTGCAGATGCAACCGGTTATTGTCACAATTGGACTTGTTGTTTTGCGTCCGTGGTAATTAGTAGGGTCTCGTTTTTACTCCGCCGGCCGTTGTTGCTGAAAAGGTCATTAATCATGGTGGCTAGCAGGATACATCCTTGGGGGGAGGTGTTTAGCATCACAATGGCATTCCAATAAGATTCCTCAGATACCTCCAAGTCTAGAGACACAACACACTCCTCTGTAGCTTAATATTAACTTTGCAATTTTGCAATGTGAATAATGGGAAATGATTTTAGTCAAAAACAATCAGTATTGGAAAGGTTCTGATGTCAGGGAAGAATGAAGGCAAAAAAGTTGTTCTAAGCAATGGAAGAAAGGGTGCAAAATAAAAAGTAGGTCTGAGGTGAAAGGAAGGAGGTCAAGAAGGCAGAAATACACATTTAAGCAAAGGATGTAAAAACGCATGACTAAAACATGAGTCAGAAGGTAACAAGGGTGAAAGAAAGTCAGGAGGGAAATGATGCCAGGAAAAATGGTTTGGGGAAGGAAGGAAGAATAAAGCTCAAGAAAAAGGTGGGAAGTTGGGAATGAAGAAGGCAGAAAAATAGGTGAAGCATGGAAGGCTGGTTGGCAGTAAAGTTAAGTTTTAGGTGAAGGAAGGAAGGAAGGTCACAAAGGGAAAATGGGTCTGGAGGAAGGAAGGCAGGTTGGAAAGGTAGGATAAGGAAGGCAAAAACTAGTCGGACACAAAGGCTGCAACAATCAAAAAAACAACTATGAGGGAAGAAAAGGTGCCAGGGAAAAAAGGCAGGTTTGGGGGAAAGAAGGCAGGGAAGAGCTCAGAAAAGGATGTTAATGTAGGAACAAAGGATGGAAGGGAGAAAAGTGGGTTTAAGCAAAAGAAGGAATGATGTACAATAAAAAGTGGATCCAAGCAATGGGAGGAAAGAAGGCAGAAAAAGAGGTTAGCTGAACAGAAGGACAGATGCATTAATGAAAATAGGTGTAACAAGGAAAAAGAATGAAGAGCGATATAAAAGTAGTTTTATGCGGTTGAAGAAAGGATGGAAAAATGGGTTTGTGGGAGGGAGTAAGGAAGGAGTAAGGAAGTTAAGAGAAGAAGGGAGTCAGTGATGAGACAAGGAAGGAAGAAATTAAGAAAAACAGGTCTGGGATAAGGAAGGCGGAAAAGTTGGTTCAACTCCACACAAATGTATTCATAGAGCACTTCAACAACAACAGCAGTTTAAGCAATGGAAGAAAGGACAGATAAATGAAACAGGTGTACCCGAAGGAGGGAATGAAAGATGAAAGACAAAACTGTAAGTTTAAGTGGATGATATATGTCAGGATACATGATGCATAACAGGTCTGAGGGCAGAGAGGAATGAAGGAGGTCAGGGAATAAAAAATAATTACAAGTAACGCTAGGAAAATTAGTCTGGGAAAGGGAAGGCAGAAAAGAGGACATAAAAGAAGGATCGTGGGGAACAGTAGGAAGGATGCATGAATAAAAACAGGTATAACGGAAGGTGGGAATTAATGTGATGACAGGAAAGGTAGGTTCAAGTGAAGGAACGATGAGTGAAAAGATGTAGTAATGAAAAACAGGACTGAAGGAAGGAGGCAGGAGGCTGTCAGAAAGAAATGGGTAGGAAATGCCAGGGGGGAAACAAGTATAAGGAGAAGCAGGTAGGAAATAGGTCACAAATGAAGGAAAGACGAAAGTAGGTTTAAGTACTACAGTACTAATTTCTACTGTGCCTTCCACAACATGGGTAACAAAATCTCTTGTGTGAGAGACAAAAACATCCGGTTGTGACGTTCACAATAAAATTCCAGTTCGCCCATGAACAGGCGATCTTACGTATAGGACTTTCACACTGACAGCCGTCGGTTATCGATAATAAAAAAATATATATACGTAGATTACTCTCAATAAAAATCAGCGACAGTATATTATGAATAAAACTTGAAATAATTAACCTTTGAAAAAAGTAATTGACCACTTCTCCCAACTTGTGCTCGCATGTGTCGGCGGAAGCTTGACGCCGCCATGTTCCAGAGAAGGAGGCGGGCGAGTTCAGGGAAAAGACGGAGCCACCCTGTCAATCCCATAAAGGAACCACGGTAGGGGTAAACTGGTAGGAAAAGCTCGGCTAGTGGAGACACTCGAATCGGGGCTTCTTGTTGTACCTCGTGGTTGCGGCGGCCCCATTCCTCCTTCACCGTCACTACAGTCCCACCACCACCCCCGAAAACTATGAACCGGCGCGGCTCGGTGGGACCTTCGCGTTGCGTCCCGCCAACCGGGAATCGCAGCACTTTTTCGGGCTTCAACTACTAAACGGAACTTAGCACGGTTTTTTTATTCTTGTCATTTTATTTTGGGAGGTGTGTTTGAAGGGGGTGGGAAGCGTCACCGAGGAGGCTGCTTCAGCGTTTATTCGACATTTCGACTCCCAACAGGCGACTTTCGAAGGACCCACTGGTAAACTGCCCCATTACAAGAACACACAACAAAAACACAAAATTGCGCTTTTCACTTGAAACGCGCCCCATACAAACGAACTTTATTATCTTCTATTGAGTGCTCGTTTGATTGTTTTTTTTCCCTTCTTCCCAGGCACAAAAGGACACTCCCAGAGGGCTCCGTAGAGCTCAATTCTCTTGCCGAACTCCCAGACGGGGAGAAAAGCCAGCCAGCAGCAGCAATGAGCGGGGGAGACGTGGTGTGTTCAGGGTGGCTGCGAAAGTCACCGCCGGAAAAAAAGTTGCGACGTTACGTAAGTGCACCTTCAAGAAAGAAAAATAATCTCATTGTTGTTGTTGTTGTTGTTTTTACGTTGCGACACGGCGAGGCGCGTCAAACGGTCAGCGGATGTTGCAGAGTGTCAACGGTTATCTGGCGTGCTTAAACAACACGTCATGGCGTTGATTTCCTTGTCTTTGATTTGCCCGAGTTTCGTTTGAATTTAAAGTTACGGACAAATACTGGTACTTGAAGGAAGCAAGTTGTTGTTTACCTGGCGACTTTTACCTGGATCACCCTAAAAAGAGTTCATTGACCTGTTGTTTATGTGTAGAAATCAGTGTGTTTAATAAAATTAAACTAGAATGCGCCCTAGAGTAAGAAGTGCCCGACTTGCTTTTTCCCCGATTGACGTTCAAGAGTACAAAGAAGCAATGTAGTGAAATGCAGTGATTGCTGCATGTGCCTTGAATGCAAGTCTCGCGGCGTCCACGCTTAAGCACAGCTGTGCACTGTGCATTCTGTTCTTGCGTTGTCAATATTGGATGTTGTTTTATACTGAAGCTGGAACAGCCAATGTGGAGTAAACATTTTTGATGGGGCTGTGTCTTTCAAACGTACTGCAAAGTTGTTCAATTAATTGCTTTACTCCTTCATTGCTGGGCTACCTCCATATCACTTGAGCCATACTGTACGAAGCTGTCAGGACAGTGAAGCCTGTACCACTTTGCTACTGCTTGATTGCTTGAGCCACGTTGTGCTGAGTAGCCAGGACAGTCACATGTGTGTCTGTTTTGTTGGTAGGCTAATGCCACATTGCCTTAGCCATGTACTGTGCAAAATATATGAACCAAGCAGCATGATACTGTAAACAAATGTCATGGTATGGTGTTGTCCTAAGCCCTGGAAGCTGGGACGACCTTTTGTTGGAGATATTTAATATTGGTGTGTGTGTGTGTGTGGTAGCTCCAACACATGAGGAATTATTGATTGCCTTGGATAGATAAGAGTATGGATTACAGTTTGGAAGCCGTGCATCCACAACCCTCCCTTGCTGGAGATTGTGGACAGGCTCATTTCCAATCAAACAACTGGAAAATGGGTATTGCAAGGAAGCAGTTTAATACAGTCATCCAGACAAACAAAAAAGATTAGTAGTATTATCAATTATTCTTTGGAGAGGATTAAGATTATATTGCCGGTGTCAGGCCAAAAGCCCCGATGTCGAAATTTGGTAAATCTCATATTTTTTTCATAATTCTTTTTGTCAGTCCACACATTATATTTACACGCTGACTAAAGTTGCAAATGTGGCCAATCTAGCGAGCAGAAAATGGCTTGCTCTCTTTGACATGGAGGGTGAAGTCTCCAGAAAAGTGGTGTTGCTCCACCATGTGTGTTCATGTGTCAGTCGCTACTAAAGACGCGGCTATTGATTCTAACAGCTAACATGTCAATGAAGTTTTGTATTGTTTGTTGGCTTTCAGCTAAGCAGACTTTCCTAAGTCTGGTTTTAAATGCAAATTGTGGAATTCTCTTTGTTTTAGTTGGACAGTCACTTTCAACTGGGAATGGCATTCAAATAGTTTGAAGTCTTTTTGCTGAATTGTTCAATATTTGTCAACCTGCTGCTGCTTTTGAAGTGAGTTGAACCTAGTCCACCACCACCATACAGAGCTCGCAAGTCAAAGCACAAAGTCGGCCGAATGACTGTTCGTATCATAAGCTGGGTCATTTTATCTCAAGGCAAAAATTTGTTTGGGAGTATTGAACCACTACATGGGTACAAAGAGATTGATATTTCTAGACAGCGGCAGGGAATTGTCCCCATTTTATTTTCATGTTGCTTCTCAGCCATGACTAAAGATGGCACCTCGCTCGCCATTTGTGACCACAGCTCGCCAAATGTTGGATCAAATGGCTTTTGCGAAGTTCAACTGATTGTCAGTATGTCAAGTGTTGGGGGAAGGGCTTGCAACAAATGGTGGACTCAATGCAAGTTGACAGTGTTGTGGCATTGATACAATTTCTTCCATTTGGGGGTGCCGATTAGTCTCTTAGGAGTTTACTCTCAGGGTGCAATTCGGTCAGGATTTGTTGTGTACGCAAAAAAAAAGTAGCATTACCATAACATGTTAACATAACGCAGGGGCTGCCACCACAGTCATGCAAACACCTGAAAACAATTTCTAATTTCTAGTGGTGTTGATGATAAATAAAGCTTTAAAATGAGCCCTTAATACTTGTATTAAAGCTGACACACATCAAAGTTTTCTCGTGTCTGTGTTCCTGTCAATTTTCGCCATTTGCTCATATTGCACCACGTTTGGCCGGCACTATTTTACCCATTTACTGTTTCGCTCAAGGGCTGGAATGACAATAAAAAAGCCTCTGGATTCTTAAAGTAGTCTAACCTTTGAGCTCCGACAATCAGTGAGCAAAGTCAAAGTGTGTCTGATAGTAGCCACGTACTACACACAAGGGTTTTGGAAAAAGAAAGTTTTTATGAACGAAAGTAGTCTTCAGCCAAATGTTGAAGATAACAAGCCGTCTCTATCGCACATTTGGCTTTTTGTTTTTTCGGGAAACATTTACAATATGGACCCAAAAATGACCATTCTAATACATTATGTCACGTGACCATTCAAGTATTCACTCTGTCCATTTGCTTTTTGTTTCGTTCCAAAGAACGAGCACCTTCTTCCCTAGTAGCCATACATTTGCTTATGATAATGGCACGAGCTGTATGAGCGTGCAATGTCAATTTTTTGTTGATTCGCCTGAAACGGACAGGCACATTATTTCGGAAAAATGTAAATGCTTGTAAAAAGAGAGACAATGAGAAATCTGGACAGTGTGCATCAAAGGATTAACTCCACATGTTGCAGCATTTATTTCAGAAAGAAAGACAGTGATCATTCAAGATGTGACTTGTGACCACTGTTTGAGTGTTAAAGGATTAAGTTTGCATGATTAGCTTTTTCTTTGGCTTTTAAAACATTTTTTGGGTGGCATTTATTCCAAAAGGACTTTCTCTTCATACAAGCCATGCAAGGCTTTCATTCAGAAAGCATAAAAGGATTAACTCTACACGTTTAGCATTCTTCTGACGTCGCTCTGCATATATACTTTCTCATAATGAGGCAAGGCAACAGCGCCTGTGTGAAGTGGCAGGTCAGTTTTTGTCTGAACGAGACAGGCAAATAAATCATGGCTCTTCTGTTCCGCATTTGATATGCCGTTTTCTTGGGAATGTATGGAATGTAAAAACTGCTTCTATCCCCGAAAGCAGAAAATTGTTGGGTCAACTTTACACCCAACATTTTGTGTCAGTAACGTTGATGCGGATCCTACAGATTTGTAGAATTACATGCTTTTGACTTTCCCTAATTATCTCTCTGCAGTACAGTTTTAGGAGCATAATGTAATCATGTTTTTTTTTTTTTTTTTAACCATCACAGTCCAATGACAACCACGTGTCACGGCTATGTTTTATCGCAAAAAATGTCAGAAAACCACACCAGGAATGACTCACATTTAACATAGGTTCCAGAAAATCGTATCATTTCACAATCAATGCCCCCTGTGAACATTTATTTTATTTTAAGATTGTCTCCGAATGGCACTCAGTGACTAATGAAAACACTTCGCGAATGTAGAATGACAAATCTTTCCACTATCTACTTCATCCCTTTTCTACGGTAATAATTTTACCCGATTTGCCTTGTTTTGTCTGGCCAAAGCTGCACAGGTCATTACAATCCTTCTTGTATGTTGGCATGTTTCCACTTTGGAGTACACTGTTTGGCCAGGTGTATTTTTTTTTTTTTTTTACACTCCAGGCTATAGTTGGAAGCAGGCAACTATCAAACCCGCCTCTTCACTGAGACTTACGCCTGACATATGGTACAGTTTGTCACGTTGGGAAACAGTTGTCCGCCCCGAAATGGCGACGTAGCAAGTGTGGAGCAAAGAAAACAAAAGGCTCTAGATTAAGCGGCGGATTCATTAAATCTGCTTAGCAAGTGGAACACAGAACAAACAAGCACTTTCTGTTGTAACCCCCGCCCTCGCCACTTCTCAGATCCCCCTCTCCGAATGCTCCATGAGACAAACAAGGTGGCGAAACAGGATGCAGCTACATGGCGTTAGCCTCTCTCTTAGCCTAGCAAAGATGACAAGCTGCCGGACAGGCATCGCCGCCGCAACGCCGCCATTTGACGTCTGTGAAATGGCTGTTCCCGGCCATTAATAATTGAATGTCCATTACAAACAAATAGCCATGAATTATTCATAGCGGTGCCGCTACAATTGTTATCCTGAGCCACCCACTTTTGGGAGTAGCACCCCTGGTGATCAACATCGACGTATCAGTTACACGGATCCACCTTTTCAGCAATATGTCAAGCAGAGCACGTAGCAGAGGAATCAGGCATTTATTTGGCTGTACTGTAAGACTTTCACACAGAGACACAGCATCGCGCAATCACATTAATTCATGACATTTGCTCATGATGAATGGAAAAACAGCATGTTGTTTTATAGAGAACCCAGAAAAGACGGGATAGTACGATCAAAATTTCACACTGTGACACAGCAACCCGCCACTGGATATTTGGATAACGACAGCGCCGGTGTCTGGTTCGACATGTAAGAATGGCCATGAGAAATTTTGCCGGCTCGATCACGTTGCCAGCCAGACATGTCGACGATTGCCATAACTTTTTTGGCGAAAGAACATTCCGGTTCCTCATGTTGCATCACATACTGTACCTCATTTCACTGAATAATATTCTTGCTTCTTGCGCTACCTCCTTAGGGAAAAAAAAAAAAATTTGCGAGTCTCTATTGTGGAAAGCCTTACACACAGTTGCTGTCCCGCTTCATTTATGGCTCTAATACGACTTCAGAATCCGGATGGACTTTGGATAGAGTATTGACAAACTCAAAGTTATCATGTTTAAAAGTTTCATTTTGTTGTATGCTTGATTGACCTCGAACGCGTGTGTTTTAGAGCACACAGAAAAAAGGGCCAACTTGAGCTGAATGAAACTGAGGCCTTGTTAACTGATAGTACAAACAGGAAGGTTCAACTTCGGGTGGGCAGCACGATAAGATGTCCTTGAGTTTGTTCCAGTGTCTCAATTCATGCGAAATCTACCCATTGAATTAACAAGGAATCCATTGTTTGTACCGAGAGATGTTTTGGCCTCTGAGGGGCGTATCGGTGGGCTGGGCTGAGAGGCGTGACATGTAAATGAAGAAGGTAGTGTTTTCCTGATATATCACTTGTAATTTGCATACACGATCAATTAAAAAGCCGGCAGAGACAATTACATGACAGGGCAGGAGAAGTGAGTGTCGAGTGTTAAACCCCGTCCCGATATCACTCTAATACTGCCTCCGGGCACGGGCAATTGGTGGGTTGTCATCGGCACCAGCTGGTGTGACATATAAAGAGTCAGACTTGTCGACAATTGCCACATCAGGGCAGCAAGAGTGAAGAGTGAGTGTTGGGTGGTACTTGTCGGTCACCAACAATTGCTTCTGGAGAAGTGACTTTTTAAAATACTTTACACAGTTGCCACGACGGGATAGGAGAAGTATTTACTTACCCCTGTCCTGGTTATCACAGAACACCCGATCGAGCCACCTGAATTACGGCCGTGACACTACATCCTAAGCTGGTTTGACGTTGTCCTTGTTTTATGGCAGTGCCTTTTGTACAGACCATTGATATGGGAAAAAGTTTGAAAATGGCTCAGACCACCATGTGTAAGTCAGATGTCATTATCAAGAAAAACCCAGACTGCGGAGCGTGCGTGGTATCTGTAAAGCTGAATTTTTGCAGAACTGTCTGGATCGCGGAATAGTACCCGACCACACCTCCGGTGCGGCTCTGCTACTATGCCCAAAGGCAGAAAATTGCCAGGTCGTCATTGGTTCCTGTGCCTGATGTGAGATTTAAAATACGAGTCTGACAGTGAAAACTGCATAAAATGGCGGAAGTGAGTGTCAACTTCACATCCGTATCCCCAACAAGAGATGACAAGAGTCTGCATACGTGGCTGTGATACTACCGTCGCCCGTGGAAAATTGACTCCACGTTGACTCCATGCATCGTCTGCTGTGATTTATAAAATACTTTTTGGACAGTGACAGTTGCTGTAACGGGGCGTGTTGTTAAGTTTCATGGCCCATTTGTGGCATCACGGAAATAATACACTTTGACTATGTTGTTACAGATCTAATACAATCTCCAAAGACGGAAATCGGTTGATTACCATTATCAAGACTGCAAAACATGAGTAGTACCCGTAAAGCTGACGGTTACAGAGTTTTCCAGAGCAAAAGCAGCTAGGCTTAAGGGATATTTTTTCTGGTGGAGCTCAGCAACCAGGCCAGAACGCTTCCCCCGCGCACAAAAAAAACCCCCCAAAAAAAACGTCTGCACTGATTTCTTTTTCTCCTTTTAAAACTAAATAATTAATAACCTGTCAAATTTGGCCACCGTGGAGAAAAAAATAGATTCAGCGAAGTCGGACCATTTATGTGATGATATGCATTCCCCAAGTGCTTGTAAAAAGCAAGGGGAAACTCCTTCAGCTCAATGCATGCGCTGCGCCACAATGGCTATGAATATCTCTGCCATCCCTGACGGGGGAGGATGGAGAGAAAGGGATGAGAAAAAATACGACACGGCCTCTAAAGCAACACCATGAGCCGGCCTCCGCAGAGAGCAGCTCTCTGTTCTCTTTGCTTACTTTTTTTGTTTTTTTCTCCCTCATACCCCGTTCCCAGCGCCTCTTGGCAGGCGGGGACTGCAAGGAATGTGAGCCTGTTCTGTGCTCCGATCCTCTGTAGCCTCTTTTACTCCCAGATCCTGCACAATTGCTGCATCACAGCCATAACAGCCTGTGCCTTTTTTTTTTTTTTTAATACAGAACCCAGAAAAAGCAGGATATTGTCCTGACAATTTCCCACAAGGGACACGGCGTCCTGTCATGAGATTTTTAGATGACATCACCGTCCACGTCTGGTTTGATTTATAAAACACTGGTTAGACATTGCACGGCAGGTAAAGTGAGTCTTAATCCCCGACCTGGCATGATGGAATAATATCCTAACGTGCCTCTGTTAAGGCTCTGACACCATCTTACAAAACATTTGCGGGACAGCATCATTTACCATAAGATGGCGAGAAAGGGAATCCCGAGTGTTAAACTTCACACCCTTGTCCCGGCATCTCGGCCTAATCCCCTGACATGCCTCTGTTTCGGTTATGATACTAGAGCCACAGTCTGAAAATTGCCAGGTCAACATCGGCCTCTTGTTTGAAGAAGACATTTTCCCACACAGTCACCATTGCAGGTGCCATGACGGGATAACTGAGTGGCAGGTGTTTAATTCCACATTCTGGTCTCCGCATCACGGAATAATACCCTTGCATCATACCTCTGTTACTGATCTGATAATATCGGTTAAGGCAGAACATCAATAGGTTAACTGTAGTACAAGCATCTGTTGCTCAATAAATGAACATTTACCGTAATATTTCAAGAGAGGACACTTGGTATCCACAGATTACATCTCTGATACTATGTCGGAAGACGTACAAATTCCTTGTCTGCCCCAGCACCAGCAAAATGTGTTTTGGACAGCACCGTGGCGGGACAAAGCAGTCTCCACTGTTGAACTTGACACAGAATCATCACAAAATACCCCTGACAGGGCTCGGACGCATCAGCGCCAGCATTTGGTGGGATTTATAAAGGCACGTCAACATTTTGTGTGGCAGGGCGGGATAAATCCATTTCGGGCGTTAAACGTACCACCCCTGTCGTGGCATCACGGACTTAATACTAACTAGCTCTTGATACTGCCTCCGCAGGTGCAAAATAGCAGAGTCGACTTCTTTAGTGGTCGCGTCTGCTGTGACATGAAATACTTGTCGAGCAGCAGCAATTGCCGTAACAAGGCAGATGTCTGTGCCAGACATCGCGTCATGCCCTTGAATGTGTCTCTGATACTCCCTGTTGGTACTACCATTGCATAGAACGGCGACACGGACAAAAGGTGCACAAATGACAGGCTTTATCGGCGGCGTAAGGATGGACTTGCCCCGCAACGCAAACGTGTGATTGTTGTTTCTGCAGCAGGGGGTGGGGGGGGGAGAGAGGAGCCGCTCCCTGGCGCCCCAGCGAGGCTTGGCCGCCCCTTCCTGTGTGAGATGCTGATGGTTACCAGATGGCGGGTCAAGGGGGGGGAAGAGGAGGAGGGGTCTTGCACTCTTTATGCTGTTTTACTGCCTGTCCATTTGGGATGGGCGCGCGAAAATGAATTTCCCTTGATCGAGGGCAATTAGCAGAATAGTCAACGCGAGGGTTGAGCATTTCCTGAATGGGCAATGAGGAAAATCAACGATCAGTTAATCGGTTTCATTGGCAATGCCGTGGAAGAAAGCTATAACCGATGAATTGATTCGGCTGCGGATACGCTGTGGACCAAAACTCTAAACGGCTCATCTTGAAGAAGTGATCTGTCCAAAAAAAAAAAAAAATGAAGTGAGATTGGCCCACGGTAGAATCCAGACCCTGCCGAGGCTCAACAGCCTTTAACATGTCATCTTCCATGAAGCGCATCACAGATGGCTACGTAATTAATAAATTGATTAGTTGACTCATCCCAAACCTGGAGGCCGATCTCGTAACAAAATAAACCTTGAACTCATTCATCAGAACTCCGCCAGGTCTAAATAGTCCTCAACATGTCATCATGAATGAAGCCCATAAAAGATGTTGGAGTGAATGAATCAATTAGTCTCCCGATGAAAAACCCGCTGGCCAGATCATCAAACGAGATCTCTCACACAATAAAACTAGAATGTTGCTGGTTCGAACGCAGACGCCCGCCAAGGGTTAAAAAGCCACTCGCTTACAAAATAGGATCATGTTCTTTCTTGACAACTGACGACCATAGTTCTACGACCACATTCTCCTCAGACTTTTGTTCTCCTTTTCCGTGTGGCCCGAAACTCCTTTTGTGTAATCTTTGTGGTGGTTGCCAACTTTTAGGAGAGGAAGAGACTGCCTTACAATCCTTGCATGGTCGGCCTCCTCCACAGAGAAATATGAGAGTTACCCCGCTTCACTGGGCAGGTGTTTTCACTTTGTCACGTATAAGAAAAAAAAAAAAAAGACACACAGGAGATTCACAGTTACAATAAATGTTAGAAGTTTAGAATTCTTTGAGAAAAATTAAAAACAGTCCAGGCAGGTTGTTTGAGGATCAACTGTTGGCATACAAACAGCGGCCTAGCAAAAAAAAAAAGTGTTAATTTGAAGCCTATAATCATACGGCTGATTTTTGACGGCGAAAACCCAACTCGTGTGATTGAATAGTAAACGTCCACCCACGACAAGAAGATGCAACCTCCACAAAGGGAAAGATGGAGCCCAGATTCAAATCGTGACCCTCGGGAGTACGAGGCAGGCACGCTACCCACTCGTGCACCGCGCCTCCCCCGTATAGTAACCATTCGCATTTTAAAAACGTTCAGCTGTCGTTACACAAACACTTGCGCATAAATACAGCTGGCTCTCTCGCTATGTGGCACTGTGAGATCTGACCCTCGCCGCCGTGTCTGCAGCCCCTAATATAGCCCATTGCTGTCAAGCTTGCGCAACCCACTACGCACACCACCGCCCCCCTTCCCCGCACCCGTTGTGTGTTGTCCAACAAGTGTGCGTGTTTGTCGAGCCAGAGCAGCGTCTGTGTTAGATTGAAGGATGGTCAGCCTGGAGAGCCCATGTGAAAAATTGCCACCAACTTGTGTAATTTCCCCGTTTGCTGTGAGTCAGACGCACGGGGAATGTTCGCGGTGGCTAATTGTCTCTGTTTGTTGCCATTATAGCCAATTGGGTCAGGTGTTTTTACACTGTGCAGTTCAAGGGCACTTTTTGGTTTTTTTTTACTTGGCAAGTGACACAGTTCTGATGTGTGCTGTGGCTAAACAATGAGAAGAAAAAATACAGAATTTGGCCTCTTCAAAATGCAATAAAAAAAAAATTGGATATACATCTGACACCTGCTAAATTTTCGAGAGAGAGAGAGAGAGAGAGATGTCCCCATCCATTTTTCTGATACACTTTATCCTGTCAAGGGTCCCCCCCACTGGAGCCTATCCCAGCCGTCATTCGAGCAGTAGGCAGGGGACACCCTGAACCAGTTGCCAGCCAGTCGCAGGGTACACAGAGACGAACACCCATCCGCGCTCACACTCACGCATAGGGACAATTTGGAGTGTTCCTGCATGTTTTTGGAATGTGGGAGGAAACCGCACTACCCGGAGAAAACCCACGCAGGCACGGGGAGAACATGCAAACTCCACACAGGAAGACCGGAGCTGGAATCAAACCTCTACACTGCGAAACTGTGAGGTCAACGCGCTAGCCATTGGTCCACTAGTGGTCCTGTTGTGGCAACTGTCCCTCTTATTGCATTAGAGTTACTATGGTGCTTCATGATATCTTTGGCCTGGCCTCAAGCCCGTGGACGTGGTTAAACCTGCACGCATGTGTACTGTACACACACACACGCACGAGCACGCAGGCGCGTTCTGGGAAAGACACAGAGACGCAGTCAAGACTCCGCCTCCCACACAGTATTCTTTTGCAAGCTGATTGGAAGCTAAGAAACTGGACGACCTGCTTTCCTTGCCCAAAAGGCGTCCTTGGCTTTAAACCTTCCCCGGCACCTGGTTTTGGATCACTGGTGTCTTTTTAGAAACCTGTGGATTTCCCCTCACGGTCTTTTGGCGCAGTTGGATAAACGGCAAGCAAGTTGATCAGATCCAAGCACTAAACTTAAGGTCGGTCATCTGTCTTACTTGTGCAGTGAATGCATCTTCTTTTTAAATGTTTTTTGTCTGTAGTTCTTTTTAACCAGTTGGGGTGAACAGCAGGTGTTCCATCCACAGGTTAAACCAGTTTTACTTTTGTTGATGTATTTTGTTGATGTATTCTGCAAAGATAATGATTCTCACTTTTGCACCTCAGGGGTAATGATTGGACAATATTTTTATTTGTAATCAGTGTCGATTGCTGTGCTGTTGAATTAAAACGAAACGAAAACAGTGCATTTCTACAGAATGATGAAATTCTGTGTTGTTTGATTGGAGGATACATTTTGAGCATGATCTCGATCCTTTTTCTGAATCTGGATTTATGTCATTTTTCCATTATAGCTATAAAATTTATACTTGTTCTAAGATAAAGCCCTAACTTTGATTGGCCCAAGAACAAAACAAAAAAATCCTCATCAACTAGATTCATAACAGAATCACAATCATTTTTTGGAATATGTCCTTGGATTTTGATTAAATTTACTCTGTCACAAATTGAGAAACTTGATCTCAATCCTTCATGGAATCCAGATCAGGGATTTTATTTATTGAATTATGTATGTATGTATGCATGTATGTATTTTTTACCCTTTCATACACCCTGTAACATGATAAACTGTCCGCTCTAGAAACCACTGTCCCTGAAAAGGTTAAATGGGGACAGTGCACATGAATCAACATTTCTGTAAATGGGCTCGTTTTCCGACTTTTAATTGACTAGAAACATAGCTTTTGTCTGACAAAATGATTAACTCATACTCATAATCTCGTTATATCAGAATCTGAATCAGGGTAACTTTTGGAACATGCATATAACTCGAATGTCAAGAACTTTTTTTTGGGGGGGGGGGGGGGGCTTAAGTTCATCGGCAGATACAACACAATCAATGAATTTCGAATAACTTTCACCCAAAAAGAAATTGACTGTTGATTCATATCACGTGTCGTTAACGTTAAGAGCCAAAGCTACGTGAACATAGCCCTTTGAGCTTTACATGTAGGAAGTGCGCCAAACAGGTGACGCACAGTTCATTTGGGATGCATTTTCCTTAGCTTTCTTATAGGCAGCATTGTTGCTTGATTTCACGAGCTTGTGCGAATAAACATTTAGTAATTGGGCCATGAGTTGAAATGATTGATTTTTTTGTGATTTCAGAAAGTATCTTCATGGTTCTCACTTGGATCTTATTTGTTTGCTAAATCAGTGATCCGGGCCTGTTCTCAAATTAGCAGTTCAAAGTGGGAATGGCCGTTGCGCAGTTGTTCACGCGGCTCAGTTAAGAGGGCATTTACGCCCCCCCCCCACCTGTTGGTTCGGCTCACACCACCTGACCTTTCCTTCTCGAATGGTGTGGGACAACCTTTAAGCTGGCACTGTGTGTCTACCAATATGGCTCCCCTCGGCCTGTGCTTTGCTAGTTGTCACCGCTGGAAGTAAACTACTATCACTGGTGGCTTCCATGACGGATCGATCAGCACCGACACTGCCATGCATAGCAACATGCGACGGCAGCTGCAACAAGACAAAATACAGGTGTCTTGAGATAATACAAGGTCTCGGGAGACAGAATACTCACCGAAAATTACGTGCACCTATGGCGGCGGGTAATTACAGCGTGAACGTCTCTGCCTGCTCTGAACTCACCTGCGCCGCTCCCAATGCAAACATAACCAATGATTGACTTGGTGTCGGCTTTAAAAAAATGACATCTCTCGTTAAAAATGAAGACAAATTTAAATTTTGACACAGATTTTCTTCCAAAATGTCATGCACAAAGCCATTTTGCAGGATGATGTAGTTGACACAATGTATTTGCTTTAGTAGGGCACAAAATGTACCGCTGGCCAAATCTTGACCTTGGGCCTTGAATCTGACACCTGCATTGTAGATGCTCGCTTGCAATTGTTTTCTTTTGTTCTTCAAGCATGCTGGTGCTTTTAAAATGTATTTTGTTGAAGTTTAGTTTTTCCAGAAAATGTTGGTCAGTTTGGATCTGGATAGATGGATTGATATTTTATTCATCCCATGAGGGAAATTGGAGGTCATAGTACTGATTTAAAAATCGATATGACAAACCAGACTTAATCTTCCTATTGGCGTTAGAATTTGTTTTGAACAAATTACCACAGTGATTCATTCACATTTGGCCCGAGAGCTCACTTTTGGGGTCAAAACTTGATTTTGTCAGTGGTCACAGCGAAAGCAGGATCGTGCCGGGCCAAAGGAATGTGTTGAATCCCAACCACACAGCTTTGACATGCACATGTGACCCGGCGGGTGATATGACTTAGCCAGGCCGGCAGACATGCACATGCAGATAGGACAGGGCATTAAAAACAAAAAAAGTTCAAGGTTGCGACTTATCTGGTGTGGGAGTGGGTCGTCATTCTGTCGGGAAGACGCAACAACAAACGGGAGATATGGCGGGAATGAGAAACATGTCCTGTGGTTTCACAGGAGAGGATAAGACGAGCGGACACACACACACACACACACACACACACACACACAGTCTCCTCAGAGTATGTAGATTGAATAGAGCTCACTGTGGGATGGACAGTAATTAAGCTCATACAGTCTGGGAATGATTTTCAACAGTGATTCCCATTGCTTTGACAAAGGCGCTATAGTAATCTTTGGGCACTTAATGTCGAGGCACACAATGTTTCTGTAGCATGAGTGTGAATGAAAAGAGCACGTAGTTATTGTTTAGCCATGCGATTTCTGAAAAAAAAATTGTCTGTAGCAGTGTTGTTTTTGGCAGCCATTTTAGATTTTGTCTTCGTGTTTTGGGCAAAAAATGCTAATTACTTTGAGTCACATTTGAGTCATTCCTATTCGTGATAGTTTTAGTCGACAAAAACTCAAAAAGGTTTTCGTCCGTTTTAGTTCAAAACAGACATACAAGGTTTCCTTCCACCCAATGACAAATCCTTCCTGATCTACTAAGGATCATGCATTACACACAGATAAGGTGGCAACAGTGGAATCGATGTTCATTACTCCAAAATAAACCAAGAACCAAAACATTTTCCATGGCAATTGTTGTGGCTCAAGTACAATGAACATACACGACGTATTGTATGCCCGAGGTGTCCCGCGTGTTGCTTGTGCTGTCTGAATTCCGGCTTGTACACCTGTTAAACAATGGTGTTGCGGTAGATGTTTTCAGAGTGTTTGTGGTGTCGTGTCTGAAGTGCTGCCTCCTCGAGTGAAAAATGTCATTCATTTCTTTGTCATCGGGAGACCCGTCACAGACTAGCAAAAAGTGCCTTTCATCTATTTATTTATTTTTTTATTTTCAACTCACCGTAGGACCAACGACTGTGACTTAAGCCACACTCAAGTCATAGAAAATGTGCCGACATGGTCATATAGCGGACATACCAAGCTCAAAGAGCAGCTTTCTCCTCCTAAGAACTGGATGTTTTGCTGCAAACCTTAAGTGTACTCGCATTTGCAGTTTATTTACAAGTGGCAGAGACTCAAATCAAAAGTGCTGACTCGGTTGTCGACTACGGTTATTTCGCTAAATATGGAAGGAAGTGGCCAAAAATGACTGGGCTGCGACACTGAAGCAGTCATCATTGTGGATGTTTTGATGTGGTTTTTCCAGTTAAAGCCTGACAGTGGTGTGGCCTGCCGACGGCATTATAAGCTGACCTAGAAATAATCACTTGCAATGTAATGTAACCGCGCTGCTCTTGCTATGGAAACCACTTAGGGCTGTCACAAACTAATCTTTGTGGAATCGATTATCCCATCGATGAATACGGGGGAATCCGTGCGGAAGCACGGAACAACGGTTCCGGCCATTGTTGGCCTTACACTTACTCTAGTCCTCGCCCTGACCTTAATTTTAGCTCTTGCTGTAACACTAAGACGAACACTAACCCTTCCACTTCCATTTAGCGATTACATTGATTGATTACTTACCCTTAACCGAAACCCTGGTGTTCGGCATGTTCATTCACCGGGTAATGGGCACATCGTTCATGCTAATCGTAGATCGTGGAGAAACCTGCATTCGAGTGGAAGCTGTTTGAACCCGCCGCGTTGGCACAACTCTCGACACATTGGCAAGGAAATACTTTTCCTCGCCGTTTTGCATAATGACATTGTGGGCTGCTTTACTACCGCTACTATTAGCATACAAGGGATTCCTCGCATTCTCCCATGGCGCATTCTCCTGGCATGTTCCCTTTCAACTGAAAGTGAAGTTGTATTGTCAGAAATGTCACAAGAGAGAGCGGAGGAGGAGGAGGAGGTGTTGCCCAGTTTCAGGGGACTGTCAACAGGTGTGTCGTGGAAGGTTTGGCAGAGGAACAAGCCCGGGCACGCTCTCGGGCCTCACCTCCTTAAAGTTCACCCAGTGACGTTTAGTCCTTTGAGCTGAACAGACGAGACATCGGCCTCAGAGTAACCAGGCGCCGCTGTAACGTGTCACGAGTCTCCCCCACCCCCACCCCCTATCTCTGTTTGAAAGCGCTGTACAGTATCTCCAGCTCCATTTGTATGAGTGGACAGGCCGCTAGCAAGTGAGCAGCTAATTAGATCACGGCCAAGGCAACCTCTCACTGACTGACAAATGTGATTTGTATTCCTTTTCATTGGACTGATTGGATTAGACTTTTGGAGCTGAGATCAGTTAAGGCTGCCTGCCACACAGAGTGCAGCAGACTAACCAGATCAAAAAAAGAAACAATGCAAAAAAAAAAAAAAACATGCGACAGAATAGAAAATGGATGGCTGTCTTACCAATCATGAATCCACCCATAACTTCTTGTAGCATCAAACCTTATTAGAAATCCATCCATCCATTTTTCTACTGCTCATCCAGAGTTGGGTCGCAGGGGAAGCAGCTTGGACAGGGAACGCCAGGCTTCCCTCTCCCCAAGCCATTTCGTCCTGTCTTCTTGAAGATTCCCAAGGCGTATTGTTACTACCTCCGTATTAGAGAAAAGGCCTTGTTAAATTCAGTTCAGACAGAAGGGCAAGCTTGGAAAAAGGAGGACTTCTAAAGGCAGTGTGAAAGGGCCTTGTGATGCGACCTTTGAAGCTGGAAAAATTTTACAGGTCAACTTCATCCTCCATTCCAGTCTGTCATACCTTGCGTGCTTGTCATTTTAAACCAATTTAGTCTTCTCCACTGGTCTTTGGTGAGGCTCATGGAAAGTAGGTGGGTGCAGTATTTGGCAAGAGGGTGTCGTTGAGTGGAGTCGTGCCTTGATATTTTTGGTCACCTATCTCGTGAGGCTGGCGTAGGTGTGTGTGTTTTGTGCAGAAGTGTTGCACGGGTTAGGGTGGGCAGTTGTTGCCCGGTGAGGCGGTGTGTGTTATTTTCAGTCCATTGTGTCTACTTCCTGTGGGTCAGGGGTTATTGGAGTAGGGTGTTGCAGACTGGACAGGAGTAAAAAGAGGAGGGGAGGGAAGTCGGTGCGGTCGGCAGGAAGCGCAGCCACACTCGATGAAAAAAAAAGGGGGCTGGTCGGTGGCTCTCTTGGTTGCGCTGCGTTTTTCACTCGGACTAAGCTGCAAATCCAAGGAACGTTTGTGAGATAACGAGTAAGTGATTCTGTATTTTGTCTCGGACTTACTCATTTGGAGTCGTCCATTTGCAAAGTTGTGAGGTTATTCCTTAACCACAATGTGCAGTGCTTGAGCCAACAATACGCCAAGAATTGACAGTTAGAAGAAGTCGTTTGACCTTGAAGGCAGTCTTAAAATTGGCACTATTCAATGTTCCAAATCCAATTAATCTCATGAAATAACTTTTACTTTCATACATTACGCGCATCGGACTTTTACGGCTTGCTCATTTTGATAGCGCATGGCTAATCTTACGCGACCAACCTAAGATCTCCACCACGTGAGTGCCGTTGAACCTCCTGACACCGGAGGCAAAAACCACAGTTGCAATGCTTGCCTTGTCCCAATAAATTTGGTCGGCAACTGTGATCCTAATACTGTGTGTGACTGTCTTAAAATATCCTAAATTGTGCTCTTTGTCCCATTGATTTCGGTGTGGTATTCAAAACAAACACTACGATTAATGTGCTCCTATTAGCACGTCTTTGCCAGTGCGCACCACAACAACTCAAGCCTCCACAAAACAGCTTTACCAGTATTAGTAGTACAGCGTTTATCCATCCGAGCATTTTACACAGAATCCAGCAAAGCAGTAGATTGCCACACAGCAAACGGCATCCCCGCAAACACGTAATTACCGGTAGTCATTTACAGCCCGCCGCCTCCGTTATTCCTTTGATACTAGGTGGATTGTTGCCGGGTTGACCTCGTTCCTCCATTCTTTGTCATTGCCGGAACAGCAAATCAAAAATAAGTTCAGGTAAGATGAGGTAAAAGAGATACATTTCATTGCCTCAGAAGCTAGACAACCATTCCGTGTCAGTGCTGTCTATTCAGAACAGCTCCATGGGAAAATACGGTGAAAAATGACAGCTTTACGGACAAATGGAGAATCTGATACTCACTCTGGAGCTTTTCTGGTTACAGTGCCACTACTTCCAAATCCGAAATATTGCCTAGTGATTTTCATGTCCCCCTTTCTGTGTCCGTACAGTTGAGACAGAACAGCATAGGAAAAAGGCAAAAACAAAAAAAAAACCAAAATAACAAAAAACAGCGACTTTGACAGAATACGTGTACAAAAGCTACTTGTGAATTAACTCCAAAGTCAGAAGTTTGCTAGGTTGACTTATTTGCCCCATTCCTTGCTGCCGCCATTTGTACAGAACAGCACCACAGAAATTGGTGACACGTGACAAGCATTTACCTCTTAAGCCGAAAAATTGGCGGGGTTGAATTCATACATTGCCGTTTGTACAGAACAGCAATGTAGCAAGAGGAGGAAAACTCAGCATTTACAGGTGGTGTGAAAAAAAGTTTCTTTCTAATACTCTGCTCAAAAACGGAAAGCCGGTTTGATCTCAACCTCCTCCATTCCGTGTCAGCTTTGTTTGGCCTGAAAAAGTCTCAAGCAAAAATTGCAGATGGTCTGAACAGGGCTACTGATGCTACCACTAAAGTAGTTTTGGTGCCATTTATAGGGGGAGGGGGAGGGGGATGAAAAAGTTAAAAATTTTCTGTATCCCAATCCGTTTATCAATTTCGAGAGTCACTTATGAGCCATTAGCTGTAGCATTTTTAGCTAAATGTAAATCGCTTCTAAAGATAGCACCTGACTGTCCCCACTAAAACAACTGCACTGACAAAAGGAGGCAAAACAGGAAACTTGTTTTTTTAAGTGTGTGTGTGTGTGTGTGTGTGTGTGTGTGTGTGTGTGTGTGTGTGTGTGTGTGTGTGTGTGTGTGAGCAACATATGAGCAGGAAGATAAAAAACGCTAGCTACGTGGAAACTTCCACAAAGGGATGTTATTTTGTCTTGTGTGTGTATTTCTTT
Source organism: Hippocampus comes (assembly GCF_001891065.2). Taxonomy (NCBI): domain Eukaryota; kingdom Metazoa; phylum Chordata; class Actinopteri; order Syngnathiformes; family Syngnathidae; genus Hippocampus; species Hippocampus comes. The sequence continues at coordinate 3,622,937 of NW_017842060.1, forward strand.
TCCTCTTTGGCACTTTCACAACCTATGCGCATGTTTCTGGAATTGCTGCAGGGGTAGTTGGTGAAGGGGGTAGGGGATTGATGTGACAACGTCGGCCCACGTTAATGTTTAAACCGGAGTTAATACTTGACCCTTACTTTGCTCAGCTTTCTTGAGTGCCTGGATGTTTTACGGGCAAGTCAACGGAGGACAACTCACCGAAAAGAAAGAAAAAAAAACAGTCATGCTTTTGAACATCAGGAAGACTTCAACTAGTCATTTGTCTTTCCTCTCGCCGCACTTCTCCTCTCTTTCCCTTCTCTCTCAGCCTTCCCCTCCCCTGCTGTGTCGTGTGACCGATCTAATGAATGATATGGAATGATTCTGTGACAGTGAGGCACCTAGCGCCGCCTTTTCAAAGATGAGAGAGGCTTGCGCGGCAAACACGGGTGACAATTCAAACTATTGGATTAACTCGCATGCTGGTACTTGGCAGCAGGCTTTTTCTTCTTGACGAGAGGACTCGACTGTGGTAAGCATCGGCAAGTTTTGCAGGGGGTGCCCGGGGGGTGCAGCTGAGAAGCATTGTTAGTGCTCTCAGTCTGCCAAAACTGAAAGATTCACCATCATGCTAGCATCGGTCCACATTTTGTCCAAAATTGTTTATGACTAGAATGCGATTTTTTCCACCATTAACACAGACGTCAGCGGTCCCGAACAAATACCAAAAATTTGGGCTACTGCCAAAAAAAATTGCATGCAATGAAGACTCACTACGTTTCAGAAAAGACTTTACTCAAGGCGAATTCTGATCTTAATTTTGCTAAAAAAACGAAATTGGATTGTTTCTGATTGAATCTCATTTCTTGAGATGGCAAAGTTCAAATTGCATTTGCTGTAAGATGATCATCATCAAATCATCAAAATTCAATTTTTTTAAAAAAAGGAAATATTTCACCCCATATGTAGTTAATTTACAGTATATAATGAGTTTCACTTTTTGACGTGAACTACTGAAACAAATTTTTCCACATTCAATTTTTTTTTTTTTTACATATATAGCTTACAAATAAACACAACAAAAACCCTCAGCATCTAATCAGCATTTTCACATGGGCAATTTAGTTTCTACAAACCACGGACAGGCGACTTTGCCTACAATGACAATTTGTTTGAATTCTGATTTGTTCAACATTTGGGCCAAATTCTGCTTTTCCACTGCATAGTACTGCATTGTAACACAAATTTGCACTCGCCATGTATGTCAAGACACCAAGAAAATATCTACGTTGTGAGGCACAAGTTTTGTGTGTCACTTTTCAAAATAGTTTATGGATCCATACGTTGTGGACGTGCAGAAATCGAATCTTTGTTGTTGATCCACTGTCTCACCGTAGTAATTCTAGCCGTTGTTAACATAGCTGTTTTTTTTTTTTTTTTTGCCCGTAAACAAACATACCCACGTGCGCAGTCTTTGCGTTTCACGCGGGCAGATGCCATTTTATTTCTGGCAAAAAGCAAGAATGCACGAATGTGACCTCTGTCAAAATATGCCAGGCCGCATAGCACAAGTGCTGTTTTTGGTCTGGGGCCAACTTGTTTGGCCTTGTCGTCTTCAGTGAGGCGGCTGGTGCTGCTGCTGCTGGCTTAGCTTGCTCTGCTAGCGAGCGCACAAAACTCTCCTCTTTGAATAAAGACGCACAAAATTTGACGTTTGTCATAGGAAAGAATGTTCCAGCGTCAAGCTATCGCCATCATAAAACCTTTTCTTAAATGTACAGGCAAAATAACAGTTAATATTCGAAGCGGTCACGCAAGTTTAAAAGAAAGTAAAATTATTTGCCCTCTGAAGGTGTTTGACTGACACCTTTCCACCTTAACCCGAGCAACGTTTCTGGAGATTATTAAAAAGAAAATTTACATTCAATTTTTTTTTCCTAAATTGAGGCCATAAATGTGCTTCGAAATGACACAAGACGCTTCGGTTTTATTATCATAAAACGGATGTCTTGAGAAGGCCGCAGATAGGAAAAACACAAGTATATTTTCTTGGTCAATATCTGTAGCATAGTAGTTTTTAAGTATTTGATGAATTACAAAGATTGATTTGAACTTGATTTTCCCCCCACCCCCCACATTTAAGATCATGATTATGCTTACAATGTGTACATTTAATACAGAAATCTGTTCTTCACAAACATAGAAAATGACATGCATATAAACTTATTTATTTGTCTGTAACATATTTGACAACCTATATTTAGCCTGAAAGTTAAGGGGAGAGGTTTTAAATAGTCCTTGGTCTTAGTTTTTCTTATATTGCGGGCACCCATTAAATATGCTGCCTCGTTATTGCTTCAATTAATAATAAGCGTTGTTATGTCTCTTGTATTTGTTAAATTAGTTTGTAAATGTAAATTCACGATTTGGAATACAACTATCCAATATTTTTAGAACCGAGTGTTCTACTGATTATCCTGTCGATGAATCAAGTCATCCGATTCAAATGTATTTTGCATTATTAAACAACAGTGTCATTACAGAATATCGGAACAAACATTTTCGGAGCGATAAGCTTTGCTTCACTCAGTTCAATTTCCTGGTCTATAGGTATCATGACACCTACAGAAAAAAAATGCATCATGTTTTTAATTTGTCATGTCAAAAGCAGTTTAGTATGGCATATTGTGGTAAAGAAAATGTTTTCTGCCATTGCATAGTTATAGCAGTGCTTTAAAAATAGACATGTTCTCGCTTTGTTTCTTCTGAAACAAGCAGAATTCTCACCCTTTGCTTTGCTGACCTGTGTGTGGGAAGACGGGACGCAAGGATACTTCAACTAGTCATTTGTCTTTCCTCTCGCCGCACTTCTCCTCTCTTTCCCTTCTCTCTCAGCCTTCCCCTCCCCTGCTGTGTCGTGTGACCGATCTAATGAATGATATGGAATGATTCTGTGACAGTGAGGCACCTAGCGCCGCCTTTTCAAAGATGAGAGAGGCTTGCGCGGCAAACACGGGTGACAATTCAAACTATTGGATTAACTCGCATGCTGGTACTTGGCAGCAGGCTTTTTCTTCTTGACGAGAGGACTCGACTGTGGTAAGCATCGGCAAGTTTTGCAGGGGGTGCCCGGGGGGTGCAGCTGAGAAGCATTGTTAGTGCTCTCAGTCTGCCAAAACTGAAAGATTCACCATCATGCTAGCATCGGTCCACATTTTGTCCAAAATTGTTTATGACTAGAATGCGATTTTTTCCACCATTAACACAGACGTCAGCGGTCCCGAACAAATACCAAAAATTTGGGCTACTGCCAAAAAAAATTGCATGCAATGAACACTCACTACGTTTCAGAAAAGACTTTACTCAAGGCGAATTCTGATCTTAATTTTGCTAAAAAAACGAAATTGGATTGTTTCTGATTGAATCTCATTTCTTGAGATGGCAAAGTTCAAATTGCATTTGCTGTAAGATGATCATCATCAAATCATCAAAATTCAATTTTTTTAAAAAAAGGAAATATTTCACCCCATATGTAGTTAATTTACAGTATATAATGAGTTTCACTTTTTGACGTGAACTACTGAAACAAATTTTTCCACATTCAATTTTTTTTTTTTTTACATATATAGCTTACAAATAAACACAACAAAAACCCTCAGCATCTAATCAGCATTTTCACATGGGCAATTTAGTTTCTACAAACCACGGACAGGCGACTTTGCCTACAATGACAATTTGTTTGAATTCTGATTTGTTCAACATTTGGGCCAAATTCTGCTTTTCCACTGCATAGTACTGCATTGTAACACAAATTTGCACTCGCCATGTATGTCAAGACACCAAGAAAATATCTACGTTGTGAGGCACAAGTTTTGTGTGTCACTTTTCAAAATAGAAATAAACATGTATTGTTCTCCGTCTTTTAGAAAGTTGGTCGTTTGTTTGAGGTTGTCTTCTTTGAACTGTTAGCGGCCATTTTCTGGTCGGGGTGGGTGTGTGTGTGTGTGGGGGGTGGGGGGGGGGTCGAGTGCGAATTTCACAGCTGCACCTGCTCCCTCCCTTTCATCAGAGAGGAGCCAGAGGGAGAAGCAGCGAACGAGCGCGCTAGTCAGTGTTCAGAACGCAGGCAGGCAGCAAAGAAGGCAGGAAGGAAGGAAGGAAGGACGGACGGAAGACAGACAAGCAGCATCAGCTTGGGCTCATCGTATGCTTTCACACAATTCCATCACAGTGGATTGTCTCCTCTCAGCACAAATCCCTTGCGGGAATGGATACCCGTAGCGCGGCGAGAAGTTGCTCGACCCCGGCGTCCGCGTAACGTGGCTGCCGGCAACACATGGTACGTTTCGCGCATCGCCTTCTCCCATTCAAACGTGCTTGTTGACATTTGGGAGAGTTGCGTGCTGCTGCAGCCAGGCGCCTTTCCAAGCCTTTCGCAGGCTTGACACGCACGCCCAAGTCAAATGCAGGGTGGAAAAGTTTTGCGGGCGCCCCGCTCGGGAGGCGGGCATAATGTCCTCCTTTCAGAGCGCACCGTTGATGCCTCACCACACCAAACTTGCATGTGTGCGCGTGCGTGCGCGCACGCTTGCAGCTGGAGCCCCGTTAAATGAACCCAAGAATACACTCGCAAGTCGCGTGATAAGTCGCCGTTTGTTTGGGGGCATTGGGGGGACGGAGGGGGTCTTAGGGCCTGGACCCCCCCGCCCCTCACCACTAAACGAACACAAAAACACGCAGATAGGAAAAACACAAGTATATTTTCTTGGTCAATATCTGTAGCATAGTAGTTTTTAAGTATTTGATGAATTACAAAGATTGATTTGAACTTGATTTTCCCCCCACCCCCCACATTTAAGATCATGATTATGCTTACAATGTGTACATTTAATACAGAAATCTGTTCTTCACAAACATAGAAAATGACATGCATATAAACTTATTTATTTGTCTGTAACATATTTGACAACCTATATTTAGCCTGAAAGTTAAGGGGAGAGGTTTTAAATAGTCCTTGGTCTTAGTTTTTCTTATATTGCGGGCACCCATTAAATATGCTGCCTCGTTATTGCTTCAATTAATAATAAGCGTTGTTATGTCTCTTGTATTTGTTAAATTAGTTTGTAAATGTAAATTCACGATTTGGAATACAACTATCCAATATTTTTAGAACCGAGTGTTCTACTGATTATCCTGTCGATGAATCAAGTCATCCGATTCAAATGTATTTTGCATTATTAAACAACAGTGTCATTACAGAATATCGGAACAAACATTTTCGGAGCGATAAGCTTTGCTTCACTCAGTTCAATTTCCTGGTCTATAGGTATCATGACACCTACAGAAAAAAAATGCATCATGTTTTTAATTTGTCATGTCAAAAGCAGTTTAGTATGGCATATTGTGGTAAAGAAAATGTTTTCTGCCATTGCATAGTTATAGCAGTGCTTTAAAAATAGACATGTTCTCGCTTTGTTTCTTCTGAAACAAGCAGAATTCTCACCCTTTGCTTTGCTGACCTGTGTGTGGGAAGACGGGACGCAAGGATGTGTGATTTAGTTGTCCCCCCCCTCCACCCCCCAGTCCAACAAAGATTCAGTCTTGTTCTCTCTCAGAGTCGCGGGATTAAAACGCTTCCTCTTATCATGGGAGCAGCACTCGGCTTGGGATGATATTGGATACGTTACAAAGAAGCATTAGTTTAGCTCTTAACGTAGATTTGGCCAGCTTTGACTGTCCTTATTATTATTACGAGTGGCTTTGGCCTCCGTCCACAATTCTCTTCCAGTTGTACAATATGTCACGTGTGGCTTAGCGTTTTGCCATCACGCCATGACGATAAACCATTAACGCCACCGGAGTGGGACGTGCTGTTGGCATTTGTCACATCTTAACATGAGGTCCCTTCGGAATGTTGGCTGGGACTCTTATGTTCGATCAGTGTTCCTCATCAAATGTCCTTTGAGCGTATGTTCATTCGGTTGCGGCGTACGCCGATTACAATCGGGCAGGAAGTCCGGACATCAGCTCTGTGCACCCTCTCTCCTGCTCCGCACTGCTGGATAAAGTTAGAAGGCGTAAACAAATACCGCACCACCGCAATGTTTGTTTAACGGACAAAGAAATCAAAAGACGCACGCACACGCAACAATCTTGGCTAGTAAACAGAATGTAGGCTCTTTGATTTGATTCTTTGTTTCATTTTGTTCCTATTGCGCTGCTAACATTGACACCTCATTTCAAGGAGACATTATGCATTATTTTCACAGTTGCAAAGACTTCTCAGGTGTTTTAGAGTGAGAATGCAATATTCAAAACAAACAAACAAAAAAAAAAA
>NW_017842060.1:3632570-3655065 GCF_001891065.2 Hippocampus comes
TGGGGGTGTGGGGTGGGGGGGGGTGGGGGGGGGGTCGAGTGCGAATTTCACAGCTGCACATGAAAGGTAAGGGCGACCGCCGGACTGTAACTTGACAGAAGGTTGTGGCTGATGCGGGGGATCACGTGTTTGTTTTGATCGCGGCGGTTTATGGATCCATACGTTGTGGACGTGCAGAAATCGAATCTTTGTTGTTGATCCACTGTCTCACCGTAGTAATTCTAGCCGTTGTTAACATAGCTGTTTTTTTTTTTTTTTTTTGCCCGTAAACAAACATACCCACGTGCGCAGTCTTTGCGTTTCACGCGGGCAGATGCCATTTTATTTCTGGCAAAAAGCAAGAATGCACGAATGTGACCTCTGTCAAAATATGCCAGGCCGCATAGCACAAGTGCTGTTTTTGGTCTGGGGCCAACTTGTTTGGCCTTGTCGTCTTCAGTGAGGCGGCTGGTGCTGCTGCTGCTGGCTTAGCTTGCTCTGCTAGCGAGCGCACAAAACTCTCCTCTTTGAATAAAGACGCACAAAATTTGACGTTTGTCATAGGAAAGAATGTTCCAGCGTCAAGCTATCGCCATCATAAAACCTTTTCTTAAATGTACAGGCAAAATAACAGTTAATATTCGAAGCGGTCACGCAAGTTTAAAAGAAAGTAAAATTATTTGCCCTCTGAAGGTGTTTGACTGACACCTTTCCACCTTAACCCGAGCAACGTTTCTGGAGATTATTAAAAAGAAAATTTACATTCAATTTTTTTTTCCTAAATTGAGGCCATAAATGTGCTTCGAAATGACACAAGACGCTTCGGTTTTATTATCATAAAACGGATGTCTTGAGAAGGCCGCAGATAGGAAAAACACAAGTATATTTTCTTGGTCAATATCTGTAGCATAGTAGTTTTTAAGTATTTGATGAATTACAAAGATTGATTTGAACTTGATTTTCCCCCCACCCCCCACATTTAAGATCATGATTATGCTTACAATGTGTACATTTAATACAGAAATCTGTTCTTCACAAACATAGAAAATGACATGCATATAAACTTATTTATTTGTCTGTAACATATTTGACAACCTATATTTAGCCTGAAAGTTAAGGGGAGAGGTTTTAAATAGTCCTTGGTCTTAGTTTTTCTTATATTGCGGGCACCCATTAAATATGCTGCCTCGTTATTGCTTCAATTAATAATAAGCGTTGTTATGTCTCTTGTATTTGTTAAATTAGTTTGTAAATGTAAATTCACGATTTGGAATACAACTATCCAATATTTTTAGAACCGAGTGTTCTACTGATTATCCTGTCGATGAATCAAGTCATCCGATTCAAATGTATTTTGCATTATTAAACAACAGTGTCATTACAGAATATCGGAACAAACATTTTCGGAGCGATAAGCTTTGCTTCACTCAGTTCAATTTCCTGGTCTATAGGTATCATGACACCTACAGAAAAAAAATGCATCATGTTTTTAATTTGTCATGTCAAAAGCAGTTTAGTATGGCATATTGTGGTAAAGAAAATGTTTTCTGCCATTGCATAGTTATAGCAGTGCTTTAAAAATAGACATGTTCTCGCTTTGTTTCTTCTGAAACAAGCAGAATTCTCACCCTTTGCTTTGCTGACCTGTGTGTGGGAAGACGGGACGCAAGGATGTGTGATTTAGTTGTCCTCCCCCTCCACCCCCCCGTCCAACAAAGATTGATATTGGATACGTTACAAAGAAGCATTAGTTTAGCTCTTAACGTAGATTTGGCCAGCTTTGACTGTCCTTATTATTATTACGAGTGGCTTTGGCCTCCGTCCACAATTCTCTTCCAGTTGTACAATATGTCACGTGTGGCTTAGCGTTTTGCCATCACGCCATGACGATAAACCATTAACGCCACCGGAGTGGGACGTGCTGTTGGCATTTGTCACATCTTAACATGAGGTCCCTTCGGAATGTTGGCTGGGACTCTTATGTTCGATCAGTGTTCCTCATCCAATGTCCTTTGAGCGTATGTTCATTCGGTTGCGGCGTACGCCGATTACAATCGGGCAGGAAGTCCAGACATCAGCTCTGTGCACCCTCTCTCCTGCTCCGCACTGCTGGATAAAGTTAGAAGGCGTAAACAAATACCGCACCACCGCAATGTTTGTTTAACGGACAAAGAAATCAAAAGACGCACGCACACGCAACAATCTTGGCTAGTAAACAGAATGTAGGCTCTTTGATTTGATTCTTTGTTTCATTTTGTTCCTATTGCGCTGCTAACATTGACACCTCATTTCAAGGAGACATTATGCATTATTTTCACAGCCGCAATGTTTGTTTAACGGACAAAGAAATCAAAAGACGCACGCACACGCAACAATCTTGGCTAGTAAACAGAATGTAGGCTCTTTGATTTGATTCTTTGTTTCATTTTGTTCCTATTGCGCTGCTAACATTGACACCTCATTTCAAGGAGACATTATGCATTATTTTCACAGTTGCAAAGACTTCTCAGGTGTTTTAGAGTGAGAATGCAATATTCAAAACAAACAAACAAAAAAAAAAAATCCCTTTTTGTCATTTTGTCAGTGTGACCTGACCTAACAGAAGTACATGATTAAAATATTCTGTGGGAAGAAAAAAAAAATAATCAGCCCTCTCTGGCTACATCGTCACCCTTTTATATTGATTTGTAAGAAACCACTGCGCTCAAGGAAAAACAACAAATCTGAGGCAGAAAGCATGACTGACTCAATTTAATGAAAAAAATTATTTGCGTGGGCAGTTTTGTGAATCAGATTTAATTTGAGGAGTAACTTTCAAATTTTGCGGAACAGTTTTTTGGGGGCAGGATTTATTAAGGTTTTTACGAAACATAAAATATGACAATATAATGAACAATTATTTTTTTTGTAATTAACTGTTTTCATTTCACATTGTGTAGAGCAGCAAACTGTATTTCTTGTCTCGAGACTTTTTCAGTGGGGCAATTTCAAACAAATATAAATTTCTGTTTCAACTTAATATTTCTGATTGGGATGGATGATATTTTAGGAAAGCTAAATTGATCGTACTGGACTGTAATTTTGACATTTTATTGTGTGGACCTCAAAAGTCAAAACCAAAACCTCTGAATGTCGGCAGGAGTTGACGTGAGCGACGCGCATGCGTTGAGCCACAGCGAAGAACCTCACCAAAAAAAAAAAATAAAATGTTGGCCTAATTCTGAATTTAGAGCTTCATCCTGCATCTACACACATGCCATCTATTTTAGCAGAGAAAATCAAAAATTTTAACGTCAGTTGGAATGATTGAAACATGAAGGACTGCGGCGCACATCTTTGATGGAAGTCCCCTCTGGCTTCCAGTAGATGGAGGACGGGTGGGTGCAGGGTGGAATGACGTGGGGCCGAGGGCCATTGCACTTTTGCCCGCGAGTTAACCGCCCTGCGCAGCGCTCCCGCTGGATGTAAAAATAGCCACCGGCGCAAGAATCCCAGCCATGTCGCGCAAACAAAGACAGATTTATACAAGTCGCGGCACCGAGTACAGACGAGCTTTTGTCGCCAAGAGGCTGCAAGCGCCAAATGTGACGCTCTTGCCACTCCCACCCTCGCAGAGCGCTCTTTGTTCCCGCGCAGACCTAGTGACCTGATAGTCAGGGCGTACTGGAAGCACCGTGCGTACTTGTTTACTGCAGTCGAGCTGGATTGCTGTGTCATGGAAATGAGCCGCGGTAGCAGTTTAACGCATATCCAGCCTAAGGGTCTGTTCCATGGCTCAGGTTAAAACCTTTGGTGACTTTTTCGTGCGTCATGTTAGGATACGTCTTCAACCAATTTTGTTGTTTGGTGAACCTGGTGTCTGGGGCCCAATTTTTTTCAAAACATAACAGTATTACTTAGACTGTAAATAGACGGCTGGCACATCATGATTAAGTTATCGCTTGCTTTGTTCTAGAATACAAGCCTGGGCCACAAGGGGGCAGTTTAATACTGAGATATCGTTGCACACAAAGATGTTCACAGCTTCTCAATATGTTGCTTTAATATTTGTTCTCTTTCAGGACGTTTGACATCAGTTGGGCATATTATACGTGCGACTGTGAGTAATCTTGTACTGTCTATATGTGTTGCCGCGCCATCCGTGATCAGTTATTGAATACACAACAATGAATTTAATCAAGAATTTTTGGGGCGGGTTGGAAAAGGCAAGGGGATGTTTTCACTGTTGAAATCGCAACAAGTTGTGCCTCACGCATTACATCATGACTAAATATATTCTCATGCAGGCCAAATTAACAGCAGTTGATACATCATTCACATTTTTCTCCATCTCGCCCAAGGATTTTTGGGAGGGTGAGGGGGGGGTCAGTGTAAATCGTGCATGAAACCATTACTGACGCGCTGTGGGTGCTCTTGTTAGTTTCTTGCTTGGAAGAGATGCAGAGTAAAGCTCATGCAAAAATAAAATACTATCAACTGACGTCAATGTGGCCTGGTGCTTTTGAGCAGCCTTAAATCGTGTCTGGTGATGTTTGCCAGATGATTTTTAACGGACACCAGCCTAGATGATTTCACACATTTTTACTCATCCGCCTCATGTTTTCTTTAATGCCCACAAAACGCCGGATGAGTCAGCGCAGGTCATTTAGCCACAGTCCAGATGGTCTGGTTACTCGGTTTGACTTCAAGCCCTCCCAATTCTGCATTTGGTTAGGTAAAAACTGATTTATTTATTCTTTTATGGACCGTGTAAAAGTGGCAGCAGGTGTCATCCCACCTTCGGTACGGCTCTAATACTACCTCAGAATTTGGAAACAGGATCAGTTAGTACCTTTCACACAGCGCAGCTTTGACAAGCGGCATGAAAGGGGGCTTGAGGTGTGGTTCCCTCCTTTGTCACGGCGCTGTTACGGTCTCTGATTTTGATCAATTGCCCGGTTGACAAATGGAATGGCGTCACGGGAAAAGTCGGGAAAATGCCGACTTTTACTTGTAAAAGGCTTCCCGACTACAGAAGTGAATGCACACATGGGCTTGCTTATCATTCCCCATTAGTGCTACGACGGACAAGCTTCCAATTTTGAGCTCACGATGAGCCATGTGTTGTCATTAGCATTTAGTGCACTTGAGGTTGCATTAGATCATCCCAAACGCACATCCAGAGCAATAAGTGTGAGTCGGGAGGCAAGCCTGTGCAAAAGACAGAGAATGTCCAGAGTTTGGAATCGTTTCACACTTTGAGGAGCTAAAGTGCAATATGCCTATTGTGCAGCACAACTAGTTTACGGTAAATTACACAACTGCACGTCTACTAATAACGAAACTCGATTCGCAAATCTTTTACCAAAATTATAAAATACTACATTGTGGATTTGGTCTGCCACTAGGATGGTCTGGAAAGGTAACACTGATGAATGAGGAATTGTTTTACTGAAAAGTGAGAAAGTCCGGGTGGGATATTTTGAGACCCTTTGCAGCAGAATTGCTTTACGGAATCCACCTTGAAAAAAGATGGATACATCAATGGACAGAAGTGTGACGAGCTCTGGAGTGTACCACTGGGACTGGCACCCTTACGAAAGGGTACAGATTGGGGATGTCCCGCTGGCACCCGAGTCAGAGTTTTTGGTTTCAAGTATCTACAGATCCCGAGTTCTGATCCGTCTCAAATTGATTTAGGAATTAATTAATGGACCCTCTCTGTCTTCCTTTGAGAATTGGATCTTGGTGGTCCTTAGCAGAGTTTAGCTAGTGTCAACATTCTGGATAAAAATTGTCAGGTTGTCCGTTTCTGGACCGCACTACCACAAAACGTCTCAAAGCTGTTGAATCATGATTTTCCCCCCTCTCGTTAATAATGTGACTCAACTCGGTTGGCATCTCGGTCTGACCCTTCCTAACCTCAGACCCTCAATACCCCCTCTGTTTGGGTCCCCACCCCCCTAGGCTGTAGGAACTGGGTGGGACCACTGGATGGTGTCTTCATCCTATCAGGAGACTGGGAGGAAAAGTGGGAACAAGAGTTCAGGGACTGCTGCGATGCCAGGAAGAGCGGGGGCGGCCAGTCCCCATCCTTAGTCCAGCATCGTCCCATGCGGTCTCATTCCCAACCCAGAGGCAAGGCGAGCTCCCATGAATTTAAGTTAGCACTGCTTTTTGATGGATTGATTTTAAGATTCACAAGCAAAAATGGAATGTACTGAACAAAAAGCGGGATTGGTGCCGGTTTCCTATTTCTGAAGGATTCCCCACAGGAGGTATGTAGTTACTTGTTCCAGCACCATGGTGTCAGATTGTTTTGATGCGTTGTTTGTGGTATTTGGACGGACGGTGATGGTCAATCAAACCCCCTGTGGCACCAAACACCATAGCTTGGTTCAGAAAGGTATCACTCTGAACATTCGCCCCCTTTAGGTAAGGAAAGGCAGCTTTATTTCTACAGTAGAGCACATTTCATACACCAGATAACTCAATGTGCTTAACGCAATTAAAAGTACAGCATTGAAAAGCAGTTTCAACCAAAAGCGTGAAAGACATTTCAAATTATTAATGGCCTGCACGATGTTCAAGATTTGGTAGAATGTATTTTTTTTAATGCTTTAAATAACCTTAATCATAGGTATGGGGGGGGGGAGCATAAATTTTAATCAGGATTTAAAAGTATTTACGCTGGCGGCTGACTTCACTTTAGTTGAGGTACAGTAAATCAGAAGTACGATATAAGGTGCACTTAAAATGAGCTTTTCTGGCGGCATATTTCCAACGGCATATTTCCAACGTTACAATGTGGGACTGGACCGGAGCAAAGTCAACTTCAGTTTACAATAGCTGCCAGGACCGAGCAAAAAAAAAAAAACCCCAAAAAATGTTTGATTAATGGTGAGTGCATTGACTTGTTTATAGCTGTTGAACTGTCAACCAAGATAGCATTTAGCATGAGCCAAAGTACAAGCACAGCCACCAGTCACTAGATTGACTACTGATGTTCATTTTTTTTCATCTGTCTGAGGGACCCCTCCTCCACTCGAAGCGACCCCCACGTAGTGCCGCAGCAAACGAAAGCAAGCGAGACACCCTACACAACCCGATGTTTCAGACCAGTCTGAACCTAGCATAACGATGCTAAATCTATCCAAAAAAAAACCCCGGTACAATTAGAATGAACTCTTTAATATACAGTATAATACGCCTTATGACTTTTGTTTAAGACCCATTCATTGATATTGTGCCTAATAAGAGAGTTCACCAAGTGGTCTGTAAGATGCGGTGGACGGCGCATTCTGGTCTGCTTCTATGTGACAACGGACCTTCAATTGTCATCTTGAAATAAACAGTAACACCCAAATAGAAAGAGCACAACACGTCAGACGGCCCCTCATTGTTGTTTTGTATACTACAGTTGACTTTGTTGTGTGCTAGACGGTGTCACGCGGTGTACCACCACAGTCCCATCGAAACACCCAGTGGTGGGAAACCCCATCAGATGATTTGAATTTCACAATATTTTCAAGTCGTGTGCGTACATTTCAGGCATTAGGTCTTCGTGAAGAATCCGTCCTGATGGCCATTTCATTTGTATTTAGTGGGTATGATTCTGCGCGAGAAAAATCAATGTGCGTTGGGAATAACGGCGTGAAAGCCCACAGATGGATGCGCGTTAATCACCAGCATGCCAATGCGCTAGAACTCCTTCGCTCCTTATCTGCCTGTCTTCTTGAAACGGACTCAACCTCGACAGTTTGAATTGGGTTGGACTGATGCTGTCATCATTTGATTGACAAGTGAAGATTGGAGTTTTACCGCATTATGAGCTTACCTGCTAGTTGTCTTGCAGCCCTCTTGAGCCACAGCTGACTGGAGAACATGTTTTGTACAGTGTGTGTGTGTGTGTGTGTGTGTCTATGTATATGTGTGTGTGTGTGTGTGTGTGTATTTTTCATGCCCATGGGGTTGTTTTGGTTTACTCTCCAGGTAGTTTCTGTTAAGTTTAAAATTGTAGAAAAAAATATTCTTAAATGATAAAACCGCTTCTGCTGGTTGTACCTTTTATGGCTTCTTTTTATTCCAGATTTTAATTGAATTTGTAAACACCCTCACACTTATTGTTAGCTCATTTTAAAAAAGTGTGGATGAGTGTTACACCTCCAGTTTTCATAACAGGCTTAAAACCTGTGCCTGGTGTGTTATTATACCGAAAGTGCTTCCTGTCCTCATTGGTACCTTGCAGCCCAAGTTGTTTTGATCGTACCAAGCCAGTCATCTACATTCCCCAGGCTGCTTGCCGGCCTGCCTTCTTGTAACCTTATCTCTATGTCCCCTTTAAATCCCCAAGTGCGTAACTTGACCTAAAATGCCCATGTCATGTACCAGAGGGCAAAGCGAGAGAGAGACTCTTCCCTTTCTGCACACCATAACAATAACACATGCTTCAGTGTGAGGGTTTTTTTTTTGTTTTGTTTTTGTTTTGGCACAGAGGCAAACAGAGAAGGGTCAATATATTTTTAAGCGCTCCACAGTGTGTGCGGTTGGGTGCAATAAATGTTTATGGAACAGAAAATTGAGTGTTTATGTAACCTTTATTTATGGTATGAGAATTTAAATTCAGGATGATAGTGATGACATTTAAAGGCATGAGGAAAATGGACAGATAGGTGCACCTAGTGCATCGCAACACATTTTGGCGGCAGGGCGTACTAGCCTCACAGTTCTGAGGTTGTGGCTCCGGTCCGTGCTTGTGTGTCTATATGTGCCCTGTGATTGTCCGGCATTCAGTCCAGGGCGTACACACATTTCGCTTGCCCAAAGTCAGCTGGGATAGCCTGCAGCTGTAGCACCCGAATAAAGACGGGCGGTATGGAAAAATCACCCACGCGATCCACTTTTTCATAAATTCATACACGTGCAAGATTCAGAAACAGTGCCACAACAAACGACGTGATGTCGATTTGTTCTCCTTTTGCAAGAATGTCAAGAGGAAGAAGGCTTTGCAGTGCATTCGGACAGTTGGTGTTATGAAATGGATGCATTCAGTGATTCGGTGGTTTTCGCTCTTTGAAATGGAAAACGGACCATTGTCGGTCTTTTGTTTTGACTGCTGGTAAAATTGTAATGGCGTTCGGGAAGTCTGTGGCTGAGCCTTGGCCTGCTCACAAAGAGAGACCCCGGAAAAGCAAGCGCTTGTCCTCAGGGTTCAGCACTTGTCATTCCCAAAAGTGACAATAAACAAAGCTTGTTGTTAAAATTCCGCGCACAGAGCTATGTATGCTTCCTTATCTGTCCGAGCTCAGTGTTTTCTTATGTAACAGTTCTGCTGACTTTGGTATTTAGTCAAGCGGTCCCGGCCTTATGTTTGTGTTTTGTTCAAATTCACAGCAGTAAATTTGAACAAAGCAGTCCAACGTTGCCACTATTACTCACTCACAAAGTGACCTCCTACAGCCTGCATATGAACAAAGAAATAGCCTCTTTTATGCTGCGATACCGCAAAATGGCAGTAACATTCGATCTTTCAACAAAATAGAGTGGGGAAAAGTTTGGAAGACTCTACACCGGCATCGCCGTACATGTCTTACGCCTCTAATACCACTCTCAAAGTCGGGAAGTTTACTTATTGACTTTGACTTCCAACATTCCGTGTTGGTACCGTTGACAGAGAACAGCGATATGGGGGGGCGGGGGCAGCTTTGATGGTTCGTGAGAAAGGGGCTGCAGACCTTGTCAAGCCTCTTTTAATGACTCTGATTCTATAGAAGGCGTTAAATTGTCCAGTCACATTTACTTCATCGTGCTCGAAAGCAGAGAAGGCAGGATGACCGGAACAGCTGAACTTTATTTGTGATTAATTAGCGGCAGTTTTAAGGATGGCAGTTGTGTGCTGACTATTCCTTAACATGAGTTTGAATGTGATTTTATTCATTCAGAGCACAGCCACATTTGCGTTAAGCCACTCTCAACTCTTTTTGGTCTTTTGTGCAGGCATGGAAGAAGCGGTGGTTTATGCTTCGCAGTGGCCGTTTGACAGGTGACCCAGATGTGCTGGAGTACTACAAGAATGACCACGCCAAGAAGCCCATCCGCGTGATTGACCTCAACTTGTGCGAGCAGGTACACACTTGTCCAATTTTTTCATTCGTATTACCGCAAATTCACCTTTTTTTTTTTTTACACTAAATGGTGGTGTGGAAAAACCATTACAATAGGTCATTCCACACTCCAAAATAAATAAATGAATAGAATGTAAATAACTCAGTACAGTATATTGTATGTGATGCCTCAAAACTCACTAAAGAGTTGCAGTTTTTTTTTTTTTTGTTTTTGTTTCAGTACCTCTGTAGATGGACGGTGCGCCGTTGCCGGTTTAAATTTTTTTGCGGCGGACCTTGCAGGTCACGTAAATATAGCCGCTGTTGAAAGTGCTGACGAATCCCATCCCTTGCCTCGCCCTAGGTGGATGCCGGGCTGACGTTCAACAAGAAGGACTTGGAGCACAGCTTCATCTTTGACATCAAGACCATCGACCGTGTCTTCTACCTGGTCGCTGACACGGAGGAGGAGATGAACAAGTGGGTGCGCTGCATCTGCGACATCTGCGGCTTCAACCCCACCGATGAGGGTAAGAACCATAGCCGTTACTGTACATTCCTAAATTGGAGCAATTTCGGTACTTTAGGCCCTCGCATGTGGGCAAGGAGAGCCACGATCACGATGCACTTTCGAACACAAAACAAAATGAGAACGATTGCAAGAAGCAACAACGGACTCTATAATACACAAGTAACGAGAATAAAATCTTCTTTTTAAGAGGGTGTATTCGATAAAAGGGTGTATTATTCACGGAAAATAGTGGTAATTCCAGGAGAATAAATTGGGTGGCTATTTTGTTGACTTCGTTTTTGTTAGACATTGTCAGTCTTGTAGGCCCTCGCATGTGGGCAAGGAGAGCCAAGATCACGATGCACTTTCGGA
The DNA here is from genome assembly GCF_001891065.2 of Hippocampus comes. Classification (NCBI taxonomy): domain Eukaryota; kingdom Metazoa; phylum Chordata; class Actinopteri; order Syngnathiformes; family Syngnathidae; genus Hippocampus; species Hippocampus comes. The sequence continues at coordinate 3,643,515 of NW_017842060.1, forward strand.
CACAAAACAAAATGAGAACGATTGCAGGAAGCTTCAACGGACTCTATAATACACAAGTAACGAGAATAAAATCTTCTTTTTAAGAGGGTGTATTCTATAAAAGGGTGTATTATTCACAGAAAATAGTGGTAATTCCAGGAGAATAAATCGGGCGGCTATTTTGTTGACTTCGTTTTTGTTAGACATTGTCAGTCTTATATCGCGAGCGTCGGTTAAAAACGGCCGTGAGAGAGCGTGCGGAAGAATAAGCTGCTCGGGACAAACGTTCTCGCGCGCGGCGTTTCTCGCAGTTCTTCTCACAAAAGAAATGTCCTTGGTTCTCTCTTTTGCTCTCGCTCGCGCTAGTGATTGTGCAGGCCCACTCCCACTCTTTCCTTGCGTGTGTGCCACTAAAACGCTACATGATCGCGCTGACAATACGAGACGGTCGGAGAGCAGTAAGAGTGGGAGGTGTCGATGATCGACAGGCACCCTGTGATTCAGTGCCTCCGCCAACCGGCGGAGAGGAGACGGATGAGCAAGCCGTGTACCTTGAACAGCGGAGAAAAGTTGTCATCCAGAAAGTGGATAACGGCAGGAGGGTGGAAGTGAAAAAAAGATGCTCTTAGTTCTGCATTGCCTTGGCGTTCAGTCAGTGCGGGGGTTCGAAACCATCATTCCAAACGGAGTGTAAATTTGACATGATGATCTTCCAGTCAAAAAGTCACAACACATGGAAAACTTCCAAATCGGCATGTTGGCCTGTTCATCGATGTCTTTGTCTTCCACCCAGTCTTCTGATGTGACACGACCTCTCGGTCTTTAATTTCCTCCCACACGTCAAGAGCACGGTTGGACAAATAAAAGGTTGGAAAACTTAATTTCCTGTCCCCAACGCTTCCAAGTATCATCATGTGGCCTTTCTTCGTGTCATATTTAATGTCAAGATGGGACCTTCAGCATCTGTTGCAACCCAACACAAAACCCACATCATCTGCATACGTAAAATGACTTACAGTCGTATTGGCCAACTGAAAATCTGTATTAGTTAACAGATTGGTAAGTCATCTAAATCAGCGGTCCCCGACCTTTTTTGCCCCACGGACCGGTTTAATGCCAGACAATATTTTCACCGGCAGGCCTTTAAAAATACAACCACATAATCAAATGTTCCATTCCCACACCAAGATAGTGAACAAAAAGTCAAGAACAAATTAAAACAAAAATAAAAAAAAAAAAACATTTTTGTTCATGGAATAAAATGAAATGAAATTGCTTTTTAAAAGATTTAAAAAGAAACTTACTTGAGACTACAAATGATCTTTATAAAACAAAGTAAAACTGCAAATGTTGGGAAAATGTCCTTCCTATCTGTCACTTAATTTACATGAGCTTTTGAGGTTCATTTTAAACATATTTTGGTATTGCTGTACCTCCGTCGCTACAAACGAAGGAAGGTCAGTTGTTTGACAATTGTAGTTGACCTTTTTTTTTTCATCTTATCATCCTGATCTTGAAAAAGACTCAAACTAATCAACTAAACTAAAATGAAGCATTTTCCATTTTTAAAAAATAGTCTAAAAACTCAAACTCCATTGAAAAAAAAGTCAAAATGAAATTAAAACTACCGATAATGAAAAATCCCAACCTATTGTAAGTCTGTTCCACACGAGCTAAAATGGCCACCACCCTTTCTCTTCTCCTGTGTTTCAAGAGGCTGCCAAAGCTGGCCATCAGTCGGCCATCGGGGGCCTGGTGGTGGACACCCCTCCGCATACGGCGCTCGGCAACGTGATGGGATCGGCGGCGGCGTTGCTGTCCGCCGTGCCGCCTCCCTACCAACCAGTCAGCGTGCGACATCTTGACTCCCAATCCAGCACGGAGGAGCCCCAGGATTACTTGTGGCTGGTCAATTGTGAGAGCAAAAAGCCGGACGCTAACAGGTAACACCGCGCTGTTCTTCCTGCGCCGCTTCTCGTTCTTCCACCTTTCTTCATACCTGCTGCGCCTCGTGTAGCTCGGTGCCGCTTCGCTCGTCTCTGGAGGGCAACCGGGAGTATTTGCTCCTGGAGGAGTGCGAGAGCAGGACTCTTCCTCCACAGGCTAGTCTGTGAGTGGCCGGCCATTCAGCTTGAAAGTGCCTGCTTGGTGTGCGGTGTTTCGACCCAGCCAAAACTAATCCACATTTCCATAGCTTCCAGGAGATGGTTTTCTTCCATTTTGAAGCATGTTTTGAAATTAACCAACAGCATTTCAGTGAGGAACATGGTCTTTTCCATCCTGGGATGGCCAGGAATTGTTACGAATGTTGTTGGCCGTAGAAAGAAAGCCTCAACATTCACTTATATAAACTTATATTAAGAATCTATGTTGATCCACAAAGTACATCACAGTGATGATAGTCCGGTCGACTTGGACGAATTGATGACATCCTCAGTTACACAGGCCCCATCCCTTGACCCCTCCATCCAATCGCATTGGGGGGTGTCAAGAGTAAAGCTCCATCAACGTTCGCCTCAACTCAAACGTCCACCCCCGTGCGTTGTCCTCTCAGAGCCCACGCTGAGTGTTCCAAGTCTACCTCCTCCGAGACGGACCTGAACGACAACCTCCCGTCGCACCGAACGCCCACGTCATCCACGTCGTCGGCCAAGCACAGCTCTCAGAACGGCTTCTTCGCCGGGCACCCGGCCCCGGCCTCCGCTTCGTCTCTGTATGACTCCCCTCCGTCGCGGGGCGCCTCCCTCCTGAGTGACAACGGCCTTTACCACCTACCCCGAAGCTACTCTCAGGTAGGGGTGCCAATGGGTGGGAAAGTCCCGGTAAATTTCCAGTGAATCTGGGAAATTTTCATTGGAAGCCAAACGCATTCATGCCTTGACTTGCAAGCGCCCCATTGTATGTACACTGTATATGTGTGTGCATGTACAGTGGCATGAAAAACGTTGGGCACCCCTGATAAATTTCAAGATTTTCATTTCTGTCATTTTTTTGTTGACATATATAATTGACTGCTTGACACCTTTTGCGTGGATGTGTTTATCATGACTCAAGTTTTGTTATCCATGCGATGACCAGGGGAAAAGGATCAAGCATGTTGCTAGCGCGGGGGGTTGTTAGCTTAGCGTTCTGCGAATCTCCCTCTCCCCTCCCCTGTCTATAAAGTAATAACCGTTTTAAATCAAGCTAAAGTAAACATAAGTAAGAGATAAGGGACGTATTTATTCACGCTTTGAATGTGTGCGAAGATCTAACGCAGCAAAGGGGTGGATGCAGCAAATGTGAGGCTGCGGCAAAATGACTATGCAAGAGGCTTGAATTTCACATATTTCCAAGGTCACTTTGTACTTGACAAAAAGAAGAAGAGTGTTCAAGAATAAAGCATTCAAAGCGCAGAGATGAATAGGAATGACGGTCGTTTGGAGCAGTTCTTTTGGGTGTGGAATCAAGGCTGGAAATCGGTGATTAATCGTTTTTATTCAGTGTGATTTCAATATCAATCAAAATAATCATGATTATGACTTTTTTTTTCCATAATTGCCCAGTCCTAGTCAGCATGGCCCACACTCCACAAGGAACTTCACAATGCCGATTGGATTAAAAAAAAAAAGTTGCAAAATGGAAGTGCCTTGACTTAAAACTAGCTTAAATCCAAACTCCTAACCTAAATCACTTATATTTGCGATCATTTGTCTCCATAGAAAGAAATGGAGATGCTATTAATCTGATACACCCTTTAATGTCCTTCTCGTGTGCATGCAATTCCTGGTTTATTATTCCCACAGAAAATTTCCCACTTGAAATTTCCTCAAAATCTTGCCTCCCCCTCTCTTAGGACACCGTGCTTCTCCCCAAATCGGCCTCGTCCCCCACGGCCCACCCGGATCTCGGCGGCGAGGGCTCCGAGCTGTACGTCTTCAACACGCCCTCGCGGAAGGCCTCCGTGGAGTCGCAGATGCGCAACCTTTCCATCAGCTACGACATCCCGCCCACGCCCGGGGCGAACTCCACCTACCAGGTCCCCCGCACCTTGTCGTCCTCGGAGGGCGGCGGGGACGTCGTGCCCCCTCCCAGGCCACCCAAGCCCACCTCCGGACCCCCGCCGCCCCACGCCGAGCGCTCCCCAACAGACACTTACTACTTGCCCCGCTCGGCCTCAGAGACCGACGGAAACTACTGTGTGCCAACAAGTGCCGGGAATAAAGCTTTACGCAGCAACACTATCGGAACTGTCGACTGTTCGCGGCTACGCAAAGGTTCGTATTTCTCGGATATTTATTTATTTGGGGAATCTGCACAGGAGCGTTATCAGGCCCATATTGACGAAAAAAAGTATTATTCTGATATCCTAATTGCCTCAATAATTTTTGAAGGTTTTCGGAAAACAGAAAAGGGAAAAAAAAATCAACAAATGGGTCCAGTTTCCTCAATACAAGGGTTTCACAAATTAGCAGGATCTGGATGACTGAGAATCTACACAGACATAAAGAAAAATAAATTCTGTTGATCTTAAAATTGTAAAACTACTTTTTTTTTTTTTATTATTATTATTATTATTATAAAATGTTGACTTTAGTCTTGCCGTTATGTTGATCTTAAAGTTGTAAAACTACTTTTTTTTTTTTTTATTATTATAAAATGTTGACTTTAGTCTTGCCGTTCCTCCTCGTCATCTTCCACCTTGTCCTCCTCGAGGTGTTGTCATGAGTGTTGGTGGTGCCATATGATGAGCACTTGAATCATCTGTGTAAGCAGATGGCCAGTTCTCATCTGCGGTTGAACGCTTCGCGCAATGTGTTAAATTGTGTCAAATTTCCTATATTCCTGGAATTCAAATTAGTATTATTATTATTGTTTTGTTTTTTAGATTTTGGTTCCCAGGACTGCTACGACATTCCCAGATCATTCCCATCTGACAAGAGCTGCTCATTCGACTTCAATGAAAGTTTCAACAGCTACTTTGTGAGTTGGACACTTCCACAGCTACTTTCTGACTTGTATGGTATGGTTAAACCCCCCTCCCCCAAAAAAAAATCATAATCACCCTCACATTATTTGGACGTTTGTGTTCGCATGAGTTTATTTTGAAAGGAGGACTGAATAGACATCTGAAATGTCACAATCCTGTGAATGTTGGGAGATTTGCCAAATGCACACATAGGAAAGCTTTTGGATGAAAATCAACATCTTTTGAAGCGATCGGCTTTAAAATCCTTGTCGTAACAGCAAATGACTGGTGTTTTCTAGAAAAACAAAGGCATGGTACCCGTGGGCAGTCAGTCCACTGAGGACGTGGACCAGAACTACGTTCCCATGAGCGCCAATTCCCCGTCCCACCACCACTCGGGCAGCCTGTCGGAGCCCGTTCACGAGACCAACTACGTGCCCATGACGCCGAGCACCATGGAGTTCTCCTCGCTGGGCAAGCAAGTGCCGCCACCCGCCCACATGGGCTTCCGTTCCAGTCCAAAGACGCCGCCGCGGAGGCCCATGCCCAGCGACTGCCAGCCCCCGCCCGTGGACCGAAACCTCAAACCGGATCGCAAAGGTGGGCCCATGCCATACAGCCCATCTTGCCGCTACGGTGGTACCTCCAAGGTCCGACACATCCCCATATTCGATTTGGTTCACTGTATGGGAAGTGTTTTATGTAACCGTTTCACTTCATCATACAAGTAGAAGTCACTATTAATAGATTAGAAAAGATACTTGCATCACGATTGACATTTGCGTTTTTTTTTTATGCCACTTTAGTCTCATCAAAATGCAACCTTTTATTCTTAATCTTAATTTTTTAAGCAATTCATGATTTTTTTCATTCTTTTAAAGCTCTTAAAATCTAAATTGTTCTCTCTGGTACCACTTTAGGCTAAAACCAACGATTTTATTTTTTTTAATCTCGTGAAATCAAATCCTTTTTCTCGTAAAATGTCAACTATTTTCTAATATTCCAACTTTATTCTTGTCAAATAAAAATGAAATTGCAAAATTATTATTTTCTTTCTCATTAAATTACAACATTTATAAATTGTAAAATGACCTATGTTGTGTATGTGTAATATTTTGAATTTAATAGCGTAAAACTATTATTTATTATTATTATGTTAAACGTTTTCATTCCAAAATAACCTTTTTATTCCGCAAATCTAGCCATGCCTCCATTTTTGGAAGGTAAAAATGTACCTGCTTGTTTAATTTCACACTCGCTGGTTGAGCAGGCACTTTGGAGAGCTAATATCTTGATACAAACAATATAAAAAGTAAATTTTCCATCAAATGAGCGCTTTGCAGGAACTTGAAGGTACCACTGTGCATTGTTTGTGGGGGTGCTTGCCTGGTTGATGTGTGCCGAATTTACAGTACACGTCGCTGACCAACCATTTGTGTTTGTGGCCTAACCAATTTGTGTGTCTGCTTCAATGTCAGTTCTTAATGCTGTGAGTCCCAAATGCTCTTACTTGCCCATCTTGTCACACCACATGAATGAGTTTGGACGCTAGGTGACATCCTCTGAGAAGCAAAGACACACTGAGCTCCTTGTCAAAGGGCTCCTGAAACCGAGACCCTGCAGACTGTTTGGCTAGAAGCGGCCGGAGGTGGCGGCGAAGGGTTGCATGGGGTATTAGGTTGTTTCCTCGTGCCATGGGGTGGGTCAACTCGGAGTGGTCACCTTCCATCCCCTTTGTTTCCCCGCTCGTGAATGGAGTTCTTTGATGAGGAAGCCCATAGCGAGGGGGAATCGGCATGTGGGCCGAACGCTGAGTAACGGGGGTGGGGTTCAGAGAGGACATCAAAGTCGCATACGGAAACCACAACGAGGAAATGGGACTTGGGCGAGGCTTGAACCCTAATCCCTCGAGGGGGCAACGGTACCTGTATTCAGATTTTTGTGGTACAGGTTGCACAGTTCCTACAAGGAACGTAGTAGCCAAGTGACAGGAAGCGTAACTGCCCGTGCACTTAAGGCACGTGTCAATTTGGTAAACAACCAAGCAGCTCACCGTCTGCAAAATGGACAAAACTTTTGATTCTTGAATTATTTGAACTATATTTTTAGGTTAAATGACAACATTTATTCTTGTATTATTACAACTTGATTTTCATTCAATTCCAAGCCTTCGAAGTACTACTGTTATGAGGACTCTTCTCATTTTTTACTTGAATACCTAATTTCAAACTAAAATATACAATGTTGTGTGTTTGAAAAGATGCACATTTTTCCCCTCTCACTATTATAAACGTAATTTTCAAACTAAAATATACAATGTTGTGTGTTTTTAAAGATGCACATTTTTCCCCTCTCACTATTATAAACTTGTCATATTCAACATTATGTTATAACTTCCTTATGAAACTACAACTTGCTTCTTATTACGGCTTTTGATCAAATTGCTACTGAACTCTCATAAATTTACACCTGATATAAAATTATGACTCACCCATCATATTATCGATAACTTTTTCTTGAAACATTCCAACATTACACTTGTATAAAATTGTTGTTTTTCACTGAATATTGTGACTGTTTTTGTCAAATTATTCCGCGAGTCAATTTATGTTTTTAAAATGTTCTTCATATTCTGACTTTATTCTGCCCTTAAAAATGCACCGTAACACATTTTTTGCGTCATCATTCTCGTAAAATTCTTCTTCTTGTTATATTCTGAATTTTTCTTCTGACTTTCTATTCTAGTTACATTGCAACTTTAGTCACTGTACATCTATTCAGACCAAACCTATTCGAAAAATGAAGGACAATTTAGCCTGTCTCAACTATTTAGGCAATTTACTTTTGATGGACCAAGTTAATGATCCAAAACATTGTAAATTGTCAATCTTGCATGAGCGCCATGTGCATGTCAGTTGAGAACACGTCACTTTTTTTTTCCTTGCCGCCATACGCCTCCGAGGACTCGCCGTGCTTCGGCACAGCTCCTCATGCATGCACAGCTGTGATGTCAGTCTTTGTGTGGGAAGCCGTGTGGTGCATGTTTTTTTTCCGGGGGCGGCGAAGGGGCAGCATGGCTCTTGTGTTGTCATGGCGATCATAATCAGGGGTGGTGTGTGTGGTGGTGGGGGTTGATTTGGACGTCGAGCGGCTTTGCATGGCAGGGAAGTTGGCAATGATGTGATTTGAAATGATTCAGTCTTCTTTCGCCAATCAGGTCAGAGTCCGAAAGTAATAAGAGCAAAGGGTGTCGGTTTAGAGCGAACCGATTCCCAAACTGTAGGAGAGTTCCCGCGGGGAAGACGCAAGGGTAGGTACTCCTCACTGAAGCCGTGAAGTCCTCTTGTCTTTCTTTTGACTTATTTGCATGTTGACAGTGGTGTTTGGGTTCTGTCGTGACTGTCACAAATGACCGTACAAAAATTTTTGCCTCGATTTGGTTCTGAAATCGTCACCCGCTCCCTTGTGTGAGGGGGTTACATTTGACACCGTCGTCACTAACTCTTTGCTAACACTCACCAAAATCACCCTAAAAATCAGATTTTCTCTGTACTTGTGTATAATACAGTTTAGCTGGTATCTTTTATAATCTGAGTGAATAATATGCATAAATAAAGATTCAAAACATTCCAATAAAATGTAGATGCTTTTAAGTACTGGTTTAACAACGGTGCTCTCTTCCCCAGACCTTTGATAAGGTCTTTCAACTTTCTTTGCTTTGAAATCTATTTAACGGTTTGTAACTACGTTTCAATAGTGTACATTTAATTGCAGCATGTGAATCGTTTTGAGTTATGTTGTGGATGAAGCGCGCTGTGAATTAGTGATTCAATATTTTTTACAATCTCGAGGTACTACCTTGGTTTTGGTGAACTAAATAATGTGACAACTTTTGGGGGGCGCGGAGGGGGGCGGTTACAAACGAGAGCCATTTACTGAATTTTACAGTCCAAAATAGTATGACTTATTGAAGTCCCTCCTCTCAGTTTTACATCATTACTTGGCACCAAGGTTTCACCAGATGGCTGCAATGTGATGTTTTTGTGTGAAAAAATATTCACAAAATAAACACAAACACTGAAGCTTGTCCACGGATACGTCACGCAGAGTGTCTAACAAGTTAGCTCAGCAAATAGCCGGCGAACTCTACTCTCATTCGCTGAATTGCGCATCACTCAACAAGCCAGACCACGCCTTTTAAAACTATACTCACTCAGTCACAGATTGTCTGTCCATTTCACCGCAGTTACTTCGTCCCAAAATCTTATCTTTTTAAGTTGCCTTACATTTGACATAAAGTGAAATATACCTCCAATGATGTTTAATATTATTCCATAAATAACCCCTCATCGAGTAAATAACTATTGTTTAAAATATTGACTCGAGATGAAAAAATGACATCCCTCGCATGCTTGCATACCTGACACGTCAGGCACAAACGAGGCTTGCCTCAAATTAACCACCCACTAACGTTGCCTTGTTTTGCTTCATATTCCAACGAAGTTGGCCGTCGTGTTGTGTCAGTGACCCGTTGTGCGTTTTTTCAGGGAAACCCGCTCCACTGGAGATCAAACCCTTGCCTGAGTGGGAGGAGCCCTGCACGCCGGTCCGCTCGCCCGTTACTCGCTCCTTCGCTCGGGAGTAAGTGTGCAACAGTCGTCGATGTACAGTATTCATTTATTTTTTTTTCCATTGGTAAAGGTGACTACAACCAAGGGTGTGTTCACACAATTCGGACATATCATATATTATGTTTCCTCAAACGTATTACCTCATCAATTAACTGTTGAACAAATAATCCCCTTCACTTTAAATGGATAGCGCTTTAAATAAATACATACTGTATGCTTCCACTAGGTGGCGGTACTACAATTGTCATCTGACTCGTCTTTCCATTTTCTGATGATCAATGAAATATTATTTAGACACTAAGAGAGAGAAAATTTGTGGATATAAAAAATAAAAACGCCCGATAGTCTCTGCAGTTGGACAAATTACAACTTCCGTCCACTCCCTCAGGAATATGGCATTGCAGTGTATTTTTTTTTTTTTTTTTGCTAAATCAGGAAAGCATGAGATTTGGTCACTTTCTTCCTTGAGTTTTTTTGTTTTGTTTGGGCCGGGAAAAGACCCCGGTGTGAACACATCCTTTTTTTTTTTTTTTTTTAAATACACAGTTCTGTAGTAGATACTAAAGCAGCCACTAACCTTTCATGCATTCGTGTAGTTGACTTTGGTGACCACAGCACGGCTCGTCCCAGGGATCCCCCGCAACGTTTATGTAACACTGCGCGCCGAGCGCTATTTCTGTGTCGGATGTCGCAGGAGGCTATTGCGGTCTCCTGTTTTTGTGTTCGCCATAAAGGGGCTGTGTGTTGACTCGGTCAGTGTGTTTGTGTGTGTAAACATTGTGAATGCTGCTCAGTCTCTCTAGGTTCCCCATGCCCGCCCGGCCCCCGTCAGTGCATAGCACCGCCTCCAGCACTGACTCCGAGGACAGTGATGAGAATTATGTAGCCATGCTCTCTAATATGAAGAACCAGTCAGACGAACCAGTATGTAACACACAACTACTCCTAACAACTATCTACGTATGAAATACATTGTACTCTTGATTTGAATTTTTTCAAATGTGATCTTTTGCGGGGTTGTTGCTAAATGGCGGTGCCTCCGATTTATTCAAATAGGTCGTCAATAACCTTTATTATAAAGCTGAACGATTTTTTTGGGGTGGGGCGTATTTTTTCTAGGTATGTATTTTTCTACAAATTCATCTTGCACTCAATAATATTGAATCTATTGTGCATTCTAGTGTACCAAGATGAAGGCATCAGTTGTGACATCACACATATAAGACTCCACCAATGGATATGACACACAAATTTATCCTCGCAATATGTGACCGCTGACAGGCACTTAAGCTGTCCCCGCAGCAAATTTCATTCACTTTCGCCGTTTATTGGATCTTGCAGGGACCACTGAATGCATTTTTCTAAAAAAAAAAAAAATAAAAAAAAAATACTTTGTAAAGTGTACAAGACATATGACGAGAGGTCCCCCCCCCAAAAATAAAAGGCATCACTGTTCTCATTCCCAGACCAGAACTTAAAATGGCCGTCGAAATTGTCAACTTTCCGCCATCATTGCATCACAGACGTTCCCTGAAAGAGACAGTCGCCCAATTTTCGAGTCCCTGCTCATCTCCCAAAGCCAAACATTGACAGTGTGGTGGACACTCCAGACGGACTCCTCCCCCCCCGCCCCCGCCCCTCTCGTTCTACTTTGCTTTTTATTCTCTTATTTCTATTCCTCTTGCTTTTCAGGTTTTCAGTTCTAGGAAGAAATCTTTTGTTTTGTTTTTGTGTGCGTGTTTTAACTTTTCTCCCTGAATGCAATGCCTTCTAACGCATCCGCAAAGTCGATGTTGCGTTCCTGTTTTTGAAACGCTTTTTTTTTTTTTTTTTTTTCCTTTTTCCAGCCACTCACCACCTTCCTTGCCGCTCAGTAATCCCTCATGGTCTTCATTTCTTTGCCTTCATTTGTTTTTACCTGCTCTTCTCTTCTTTCCTCCGGCCGCCCCCTTCCTCCCACTTTTTTTTTTTTTTTTTTTTGTTCTTGGTGAGG
>NW_017842060.1:3657495-3658217 GCF_001891065.2 Hippocampus comes
CTGTTTTTGTGTTCGCCATAAAGGGGCTGTGTGTTGACTCGGTCAGTGTGTTTGTGTGTGTAAACATTGTGAATGCTGCTCAGTCTCTCTAGGTTCCCCATGCCCGCCCGGCCCCCGTCAGTGCATAGCACCGCCTCCAGCACTGACTCCGAGGACAGTGATGAGAATTATGTAGCCATGCTCTCTAATATGAAGAACCAGTCAGACGAACCAGTATGTAACACACAACTACTCCTAACAACTATCTACGTATGAAATACATTGTACTCTTGATTTGAATTTTTTCAAATGTGATCTTTTGCGGGGTTGTTGCTAAATGGCGGTGCCTCCGATTTATTCAAATAGGTCGTCAATAACCTTTATTATAAAGCTGAACGATTTTTTTGGGGTGGGGCGTATTTTTTCTAGGTATGTATTTTTCTACAAATTCATCTTGCACTCAATAATATTGAATCTATTGTGCATTCTAGTGTACCAAGATGAAGGCATCAGTTGTGACATCACACATATAAGACTCCACCAATGGATATGACACACACAATTATCCTCGCAATATGTGACCGCTGACAGGCACTTAAGCTGTCCCCGCAGCAAATTTCATTCACTTTCGCCGTTTATTGGATCTTGCAGGGACCACTGAATGCATTTTTCTAAAAAAAAAAAAAATAAAAAAAAAATACTTTGTAAAGTGTACAAGACATATGACGAGAGGTCCCCCCCCC
>NW_017842060.1:3658260-3667071 GCF_001891065.2 Hippocampus comes
AGTGGGGTGGACACTCCAGACGGACTCCTCCCCCCCCGCCCCCGCCCCTCTCGTTCTACTTTGCTTTTTATTCTCTTATTTCTATTCCTCTTGCTTTTCAGGTTTTCAGTTCTAGGAAGAAATCTTTTGTTTTGTTTTTGTGTGTGTGTTTTAACTTTTCTCGCCCCCGCCCCTCTCGTTCTACTTTGCTTTTTATTCTCTTATTTCTATTCCTCTTGCTTTTCAGGTTTTCAGTTCTAGGAAGAAATCTTTTGTTTTGTTTTTGTGTGCGTGTTTTAACTTTTCTCCCTGAATGCAATGCCTTCTAACGCATCCGCAAAGTCGATGTTGCGTTCCTGTTTTTGAAACGCTTTTTTTTTTTTTTGTTCTTCCTTTTTCCAGCCACTCACCACCTTCCTTGCCGCTCAGTAATCCCTCATGGTCTTCATTTCTTTGCCTTCATTTGTTTTTACCTGCTCTTCTCTTCTTTCCTCCGGCCGCCCCCTTCCTCCCACTTTTTTTTTTTTTTTTTTTTTTTGGCAGGCATAGAGAGGAGTCCTTCTACTGCACGGTCCCCATCACCCCCGTAAAGAGGGAGGTGGAGGAACTTGACACCGTAGAGGAGGTGAGCAGGGTGGCCTGGTTGGAACATGTCAGAGCCACCGATTGGGTGTTTGGTGTATCTTGAAGTGGATTTTTACTTTATTTTATTTTTCGTTGATGATTAGAGGTGTTAGCTGCACGTTACGTTGGTTAGCATTTCACCATCCTCGTTCTAATGACTCCACCTTACATGTAGTTTACACAATTAACACAACGCCAAGGTCCGAATATGTCAAGTGTTGTCACAATGGCACAAAAATGTCCAAAATCAACGGGATTGGATTCAGCGACATTGCAAATCGTATTTCTCGCATTTTCTGTTTTGGAGTTACAGTGGACCAGCCAAAGTCGAGCATTAAAAAAAAAAAAATGTCAAGTCGAATTAATCCGTTCCTGTGTCAAACTGGCGCCATCATAAAACCTTTTATCAACTACGTTACATTTTTCAACGCTAACATTTTCTCTTTTTTAACAGTCAGCCAGGTGCGAAAATGGATTTGACCATTTTCATTTGTTATTTAATAGAATTTTCAATCGTGGAAATCGATCATGTCTTCCATGGTCAAATTGTCGCCACCGTAAAATGTTTCTCAACCCTCCAAACATTTTTTTAAAGGAACGCTTGTGCATTTTTAACTGTTATACAAGTGTAAAAGTAAGTTAACCACCGTTAATCCGTGATCCAAAATCATTTTTACCCTTAGGGCATGATGGAAATTGAACAAATCTGTTCCCCGATTAAACTCTAGCCCCCATAAAATCGTTTTTTCAGGAAAATACCTGCACACCTAACTGTCATGCAGGTGTAAAAACATTCAACACTATTTATCGTCAAACCATGACAAAGAAAGGAACGGTCTATGCTGTATACATCAATGTAGTCCAATTCTAAATCGTTCGGTTTCAGAGGTTCCACTGTACTGTTGGGCTACAATTCAGGAATACCAGAAAGTTGTACGGCATCTTTAATAAATTTTCGTGCTCAAACCTTTCATCTGAAACCATTTTTTTGTTTTTGTTCTTATTGTGACAGCACAAGATTGCCTTTTTCATCGCTGTCGCTGGCTTGCTCCTCTTCTATCAATGAGATGTTGTTTTATTTTTTTCGTGACTGCGACTGTAGAGCACAAAACTGGGCGCCCCAATGACGGTGGACGGCGGGAGCAGCCCCATGGTGAAGCCCAAGGGAGACAAGCAGGTGGAGTACTTGGATTTGGACCTGGACTCCGGCAAATCCACTCCACCTCGGAAGGTAGGCTTGACGTTTGTGAAAAGCTCATCTCATGTTTGTTTGAAAGGCTCAATGAGCATTTACCCTCCTTTAATTACGAAACAAGGCGATATTTTTAGAATTTCAATTTCCACCAAATACAAAGTGCAATGTTTTTGACACAATTGTAATACCGTATTTTCCGCACTATAAGGCTTCGGATTATAAGGCGCACCTTCAATGAATGGCCTATTTCAAAACTGTTTTCATATGTAGGGCACACCGCATTATAAGGCGCATAGAATAGAAGCTACAATGTTGGCTGCAGTTGCCCGATGCATCCATTAGATGGAGCGATGCCAAAGGGAATACAATGCAATACAATTATATAGAGCATTTTTATTTATTTGCCCCAAATTTCTGTGCTTCCACTCCACCTTCCTATTTTAGATGAAGAGCAACGGCTCCGGCATGGCGGCGTCGGACGAGCGCGTAGACTACGTGGTTGTGGACCAACAACGGACGCAAGCCCTCAAGAGCACCCGCGAGGCCTGGAACGACGGCCGCCAATCCACAGAGACGGACACGACATCCAAAGGAGCCAAGTGAACTATTTTTTTTTTTTTTCCCCCCATACACCCAAACTACTCGTCCATCACGGCGTTTCTGCAGCCACTCCCATATCTTCTAGTTTTTGCACTGTCGGCGGGATTTTGCGGAAGTTGGCGAAGCAACCGGACCAACCACGCTCATTCGTCAACTTTGACTTGCAGGGTTTTTCTATTACCACTGGTCGAAAGACGCTAGTTGCGAACAGCGACGGGAAAGAATTTCTTGGGGGGGGCGGAACTCGTAAGTGTCACTGAGGGCTTCGTTTGGAGTTTGGAGTTTTGCTTGCGGTTGCAGTCCGTTGGCATAGCGGACGACTGTACAAAAAGTGTTATGTATATAAATCGGAAGACGTGTCCTTTTTATTTGTCCGGAATATTTAGCATGTTCGACTCGGAAGGTGCGCAGATTCTGCAGGGTAGAATCCTGGTGTACGGTGACGACGCACCGTTCTTGTTGATGACGGCGATTATCAGACTCTAATCGACTGTGAGCTTTTCCAACAACGCCGACACTTTTTCTATAAGTTATGCAAAAGTTAGCAAACAAGTTCCGAGCGTTGAAATCAGGTACGCATACTAACAAACTATAAAAGTCAACACTAATTTATTTCAGCGTAAGTATTCTCTGGACGTCGAATGTTTCCACGGTCCAATTGCCTCATTTCTGACCCCTCTTCGGTTTATTTCAGACTGGTTACTATCGTCAGGAACATAAAATGGCCTTACTAACCTGTGAAACATCCCAAAAGTGTGCCGTCAAAGCTGTACATATTATTATTTTTGCCATTGATTAAATTTAAAGTGTATCTTTTTTTTTAAGTGCCTACTTAAAAAAAATAATAAATTGACCTTCATTCGACTTTTGGGTTCCGCCTGCAGTTTCTTTGTGATAATGAGCTGCCAAGTGGATGATGCTTTTTTTTTTTTTTTTTTTTTTTTTTTTAATCTTGCAAGAAAAAATGTACAAATTTCCAAGTGGACTAAATAAAATCCAAAACTCAAGCACGGGTGGTCTTTTGTTGAATAAATGTACTTTTGCTCACTGTTTGGAGTGCTATGACAAACCTCACATTTGGCCAAGACTGATGTCCAGCTTACTATGATGCCAAACGCCATAGTTCCACGTTTTTTTTTGTTTTTGTTTTTGGTTTTTTTTACACACTGTTAGTTAAAATGGATGGCTCACAATACAGTATTTAGACAACGAACCCAAGTACTTCACTCATGCTGTGACATTTGTGTCTTGCTTGCAACCTTTTTTTTTTTTTATTGTAGTTATTCCTGCATGGTTTACCAGAAATGACCACTAGATGACGCCGTAGTTTAAAGAACTGAACATCCCTTTTGTCATTACGGGTGGCTTCTTCCATGTCGGTGCCGCTCTTGGAAAGCTCCTTCTCAAGTTAATCATTTAAATCCCACAACAGCAATTACCTGCTATATTTATTAATGGTACGACTATATTACATGTGGATTTTGCTGTGTAATCTCTGCGGGATCCACCGTAGAAGTACTGCTCATTATAATTTAATACTGGATTGTGCTCGATAATAATGCCGTCTAATGGCATCTTTGGTGATGCGTTGACCTTTAAAAAACGGGAGAAAGGTAGCGGAACGGATTGAATATATGGTTGTCAAAAAGCAAAAGAGCAGTAAAAGTGCTTTTAAAGTGAAAGAACTTTAAAAAAAGGCAAAAACAATTCTACGTGAGCAGGTGGATCAGGAACGTATGCATCACAAAAATAAAGTTTCACTTTACACGAAACGATGGCATATTTGACGATGTTAGTATTTTTTAATCAAATATTTTGAACCTATCCTTCGTGTGATGTCACGTCAGTTTGTGTAATCGATCTAATCCTATTCAGGGCTACAGACTGCCACGAAATGGTGGCACTTTGCTCCAAAATTTGAGGCAGTGTCAGTACATTTTCCATCTACTCGGATCTATGCGATCAGAAAATTAGCTTTTTTCTTTTTAATAATATCTGCTCATAAGTATTTTTGGGGTGCTGTCAAACTTCCGCTCAACACTTCGAAGCCACTTATCAGTAATAAACCGAAAATGAGTGGACTGAATATTGATTTTGCGAGTCAATTTACAGTGTGCACCCCTAAATTTCAGATTAGGGGCCACTGTGCTCAAAGTAAAAAATAAAATAATGAGCCTCGTGTGAAGATCATTATCG
The DNA here is from genome assembly GCF_001891065.2 of Hippocampus comes. Taxonomy (NCBI): domain Eukaryota; kingdom Metazoa; phylum Chordata; class Actinopteri; order Syngnathiformes; family Syngnathidae; genus Hippocampus; species Hippocampus comes. The sequence goes on from NW_017842060.1 coordinate 3,662,855, forward strand.
TTTCGTGAGCGTGCGCATATTTGAGGCATGGCGTTAATGCGAAATGATGCTCTCCATTTTAAGTGCCATGCTGCCCTCTTCTGGTATATATTGTGCAATTACAAGCTGACTTTAGAACGAGGGTGGAGGGGGAGCGAAGTTTGTTTTCTTCTTCTTTCGTGATCCTGAAATCTTGCATTACCGGGAAGCCGAGGCGTCACATGAAAACAGTATCCTAATAAAATAAAGACGAAACAAAAACGCCATATGCTAAGCTGTCATGCTCTGATCGAACAAAATAGCGCCACATGTTTAGCAATTCCATTTGAGCGAAGCACGGCGGGGAACCGAGGGACATCATCGTCCAATCTGCCGCACGTCAACGTTAGCCAACGTGACGGAGACATCTGCGTTGATCGCGATGTGTGCTTTGTGAGGACTGCTGGGGAGAAGAAAAAAAACATCTCTCTCTCTCTCGAGAGAGATCTATCTATCTATCTATCTATCTATCTATCTATCTATCTATCTATCTATCTATCTATCTATCTATCTATCTATCTATCTATCTATCTATCTATCAACGGCTCCCTGAAGGAAACTAAGTTGGAAAGAAGATGAGAAAGTGTGCAGTGTCAATCAATGCTCCCACTCAATAAAGAAAAATACTCTTGACATTTTGGGGGGCATTTGGTTGCATAACGTCATTTGTTGGCATGTCTTGTGTTAATAATGCATTTGGGCATGGTATTAATGGGGACCACGGGCGCTGGCGTGGCGAACAACAGTCCCTCCAGAGGCCCATTTGCCCTGCAAGGCCTAATTGGGCTGAGTTGTGAGGTGGCCAATTGATGCGTCCTCTGCCGAGGACACTTGGAACCAGACCAGAACTAATACTAATTAATGCCCAGCTAACAGCCCGTCATAAAGAATGGCCCGGTTTCAATTTTTATGAGCTGCTTGGTGGAGAATAGATATTTTCATCATCAAATCATCTTTCACGCTAGAATTTAAGTCAGTGGCAGCATTTTAGGTGCACGTAGTAGGTGACTTTTAAAAGTTTCATACAAGATGACAAATATTATATTGAAGATTTTCTTTTTTTTGGGGGGTGGGGTCCTCATATTCACATATTGTCAAATTTGTGGGTGGTGGGGAGTCTTGCCTCCGTTGTTTGCACAAAACTGTTTTTTCCACCTGGAAAAACATACAGTTTCATTTTTTCTGGGAATTGTTGTCTTGGGGACCGCCGCTTTAAGGCACTGAGGATTTCTTCGGGACACTTATAGTTTCAGAAATTGAGGTTATCCCCGGATTTTTGGATCTGGATCATATTAGATATTCATGTCACATCATATTCGTAAACGGGGACATCTGTAACTCGTGGTTCAATTGTATTCTCATGAGATACTGTGGAAAAAATTAAAAAAATAAAACAATTATTCAAAAACAAAGCCATAATCTTTCAAAAACCAAAGTCGCACTTTATCAGTAAAACAATCTTTCTATTCAAGAAAAAAAAATCATATTTTTTGGCTTTTTTTTTAAATCAATATTTTTCTATAAGTCATAATCTCGCAAGGATAAAAGTGAATTGTTTGAGAAGGAAAAAAAAATCTACTTTTACAGGAATTAAGTTGTATTTCTACAAAAAAAAAAATTCCCACCACCACCCCAGTCTCGCATCTTTGTCCAACATGCAAGCTGATCATCAAGCTAAATATGATATTTACTTTCAAATGACATCCCCGGCGAGAACCTCACGAAAGTGTTATGTTAAAGCTCTTTAATGAGCTTCCCGTGGCGTTTCCTCAGCTGCGGTGTTGGCATTTAGAACCGTAACGCTTTAATGAAGACAAACATATCTGCACTGCTCTGAAATTTAAAAATGAAAAAAAAAACTGTGGCTTGTCTGTAGGGTTCATTTAGTGTGTATTGATTTAAAAAACAAAACAAAAAAAGAAACTTTCCAGAGAGCGAGTAGACTTGGAACAGTTTTAGATTTTTCTTGCCCTGTAGAGGTAATTCGCAAATTGCCAATGTGCGACTTCTATTTAAGTTCTATAATTGGCAGACTTGCACTTAAAGCACACTCTGTACCTTCATTTTAACAGTTCATAGCCTAACTTCATACCCACAATTCAATGCTTTTTATTTTTACCAAATACGACGGGGCAGCATATGTGGTCCATCATGTGACCCCGGCATAAATGACACAAATCCCGTTTATTTGTTTGCTAATTTGTCCAAAATTTGGAGTTCATCGGTCGGTCGGTCTAATAATTGGCCAATTAATCGATTCTCAGAATTTATTTTGCCAAATATCAGGATCGACATCGACCTCCCCCTCAAAAAATCCATAAGGGTCAGGTCATAGTTTGGTTCAGATTTGGTACAGTAAGGCAACAAAATGTGCAACAAAAAAAAAATCTAATGGCCAAAAAAGTTTGATATAACTCAATTGCGATTCTTAAGCAATAATTAGGTCCGGATTTGGCCCACAGGCCTTGAGTTTGAAACCCGTCGTACGGCAAAGTTCGCGTCAGCCTTCCCCATGGTCATAAATGTATATCTAAACGCTGCGTTTAAATCGACGGCGCTAAAGTGAAAATCGTAGATGTGGAGGAGTCCATTGCAGCTGAGCGAACGGCGAGCGATTGTCTATTAGCGTCAGATTTAGGGCTGCCGCTCTGCAAGCGTAGCGCCTCCAAACGGCCATCAAAGTGAGAAAGTGCTCGTTGGCGCAGAGATAAAAGCCGCCAGCCGTGAGATGGATGTGCCGCGCCTCCGCCTCCGCAACGCCTTTCAGGTTCTTTGCAGGGATTGGGAAAGGCGTAGCTGTCGGTTTGCGCTTCTGTTTCTGATGCTCCGTTCCGTGTTTGTCAGCAATTACCGTCATCCGACAAGAATTTTATACAGTATGTCGCACCTATATTTTTTTTTTTTTTGAGGGGGGGGGTGGGAGGGCAAGCCATGTTTTTTTTGTAGAAAGCATCAATATTTATTCCGACGTTATTTTTATTTTATTTTATTTTTTTACTTTATTATATTACTTATATTCTATCTATATAAGAAAATCTAAAAATAATACAAAATCTAAAAAAAAATAAACAAAAAACAAAGCATTTTGCAACAAAAAATAAAAATAAAAACTCAGAAACCCGCTGTAAAATTCAAAGATAACTGATTTGAAAAAAAAAAAAAAACGGTAAAAACTGTATCCATCCATCCATTTCCAACACCACTTATCCTGAAAAGGGTCACTGGAGCATATCCCAGCTGACTTTGGGCACAAGGCAGACGACACCCCAAACAAGCATTCACATCCACATCATCAGTGAGTGGGAACGGGTCCCTCGCTGCATGCACACAAGTCAGGCGAGTGTATCACTACACTATCAGCGACCAGATAAAAACTAACGAAAATAAAAAATCCTAAACTATTCTTACCCTGCAAATGACCTGATTGTCGGATTCTGTTTTCCATGTGGGAGCGCCCACACACTCACGACAATACCCCGTTTTTGCTGGGTGGCTTCACTGGGACAGTAACCCCCCACCCCACCCCCTCCACCGGATGCGGAAAAAGTTGCTGCGGTACAATTTGTCTGACGCCACACAGTGATTAACTTTCATCATTTGTCCCGACAATTTCCCCAGACTGTACTGCGAGAGTCGAAATGCAAATATGGCTTCATATAACCGTGACACTAACGACGTCCCCCGAGCCGACAAAGCGGTGCGTTTTGATCACAAGCCCACTCCCACCCCCTGCCTCACCCACACCGTAGACCACTGCCTGCCTACCCACCCCCCCTCATAAATACGCACGTTTTCATGTTTTATGAGGCCAATCCGAAACCGTGCTCATTCGGAAATATCCAGGTGTCGTGTTAAAAATAACACGGACACCGGGGACTCTTCATCACTTTCTTGCTGTTTAGTTGGTGCGGGCCAGAATGCAGCACAGTCAATATTATTTTCGTTTTTCACAGTAGTTTGTCGGTGGTGGCGGTGGGGGTGTTCTTGCTGTTGAGAGACTCGACTTCTTTAAAGGGAACTGTGTCTGTCTTGAACAAGTTGTTTTTGGTACGTTACAACTTTAGCGGAGCCTTCCTGAAAAGCGCATGAAGACTCACCTTGAATATAATCGTCATTTCATTGGAGGATAAAAATATGCACCATCACAATAACTGGGAAAGTAGAAAAAAAGAAAAAAATAATAGGGGTAACGTTTTATA
>NW_017842060.1:3667118-3706020 GCF_001891065.2 Hippocampus comes
TATATATATATACTGTATATTTATATATACTGTATATATACCTTTGATTGTCTGGCAACCAGTTGAGGGTGTTCCTCACCGACTGCCCGAAGACAGCAGCGATAGGCTCCAGCGACCCTTGTGAGGATAAAGCGGATCAGAAATGGATGGATGGATGGACGGACAATGCTACTTTCTTTCATTTTAATAAACAATTGTGTTGCAGGTCTTGAATTTTTTTTTTGGGGGGGGACGCTCTAAATAAGGGTCTCTTTTATTTCTGCCCCAGGCGGAGAGCAGCATCTCTGCAGATGCCATACATAAACATATTGTATACTGTATTCCCTCTGTCATTGAAATTCATGAGGAGAGGAAGAAAAAAAACAAGGCCAATATTTCAAAGGCGGGTTCACAAGCGGCGGGCTATTTGTAAAAGCTGTTCAGATGAATACACATGAAACAAATGTTAACTCTGCTGACAGGCTATTAATAAAAGGACGCTGTGTTTGATTTAGAGCCCAGGCCAGGGAATAGGGCCGAGAAGATACGTCGGGATGGAAGTGGGCTAACGGAGGTGATGCTTTATCTTGGGCTAACTCGAGGAAAACGACATCGTACCTTCGGTGAGACATTTGAGGAATTCGGCATCTTGAACCTGCGCTTCAGTGGAAATGATGACTTTTCAAGACTGTCTAGGAACTAACATGACAAAGATTCCTGGTGATCTTCTGTATGTGTACTGTATATTTATGTACTTGCTTCATCTAACCGTGTTTGCATAACAGTCGCAATTGTTGTTTTATTAGCGACAGTGGTAATTAAGAAGCACACGCACACTGTCACGGGAAAAGAAGAGCATGTGGTGACGCTCGCAATCGACAGACTGCAGCATGCCGAGACACCTCAGATGCTCCCAGGTGTTGCTTTTGCTGACAAACACCAGAGACGCGTAACTCACCCGACTTGGTTTTTGCAGTGCAGCCTCGTCGGCGCAAATCAGGGAATTGAGGAATCCCGTGGCGTCCGTGGATGTGTGTATGCGCAAGATCTCTGGTGCAAAGGTCCTTCCTCGAAATAGGACAAACTCGAGTTTGGCATCCTTCAACGTGCAGTGCTTGTGGAACTTTGATTTGCAACAATCCGGTCAAAGCAGCTGTGTTTACTAGACTGAACATTTTTGATTGGCAAATACGTTCGAAGAAATTTGCTAATAGCGTCTGAATGTACAGAATTTGCAAGTACTTTCGAACGTATTTGTAGGCTGAATGCCCAAAAAAAAGTAAACTTATGTTATGTTATTAATTATTATAATTTTATGTTTGAGCATCATATTATTTCATGTTAAGATGACCTAAATTACATTCTGTTGCTTAATAATTGCTTCGACATGTTTTTACGTCAATAGCTTGTGATTGGCTGAAGAAAAGGAAAGCAGGAAGTGATTCAGTTGCCGAAGATGTGTGTTTGGTTCGTACTGCGGTGCAAACGTTGGCAAATAAAGCTGCGTTCAAACGGAGTCCCTCTCTCCTTCTGCCCGTTCTTAACGTAGAGCCATCCATTTATAAACAACGAACCCTTCAATTTAGAGTATTTAAACCACATTTTATTGATTTGCGCATGCGCAAATCAAGGATATGGGCGCAAAATGACGAACGGAAATCAAGCATAGTCGACAGTCAACTTAAATTTCAAACATACTGGTATGATGTAGCCCAAATGGTCATAAATAAATAAATACATAAATAAATGCTTGCGTTAGTCAGTGCACCGTGACATTATGGGAATAAAATAGTGTTTTTAGCATTTAGCTTACGAGTACATTTGAACCTATTTATGTTGACAAATAGGTTTGGAACGTAATCGTAAATAAGTCTACGGTTCGAATCTATTTATTTGCCAGTAAGAAACCTTTACTCCATATTGGCAGTTCCACACTTCCGTCTGTCTCAGATGTGGCCAAGTGAAGCGATTTGTGAAGATACCTCGTTCACTTGCTCTTTGGGAGATGTTCAGTCTCATCAAGAAGCCAGAATTCACTGGGTAAATATTGAACCATTGTTTTGGAATTTATTTTGTCATTCTAACTCAATTTTATGAATATGATTTGCAGATTTTATGGCGAATAAAATTTCCCGTCAACTGAAAATGACATCACAGTTGCTCGGGCCCAGGTAACAACTAGCCAAGGCTGACTTGTTTTCTCAAGGTACTGTATACAAATGTTTTAAAGTATTTGTGTTTCACTCTCAATATTTTTATTTTTATTATTATTATTATTTTTATTTTTGATGAACATATGGTATGGTGGCACTCCCTGTTGACCAGCTGATATGCCGCTTTGTTTCTAGCCTTTATTTTTTTTTCCGCAGCTGCCATCACACTTAGCCTGTCTTTTTTCTTTACACAGCCGCTTCTTGTGCTTGTCTTCCCGTTGAGGATTAATTATACCGAGTGCTGCAGGCCTGCTCCGCTCTCATCACAACCACACTAGATCCGTCACCAGGTTGAATTTTTATTTTTTTTTTTTTGTTTGTAGTCCCACCACTGAGCACCTTGTCTCCCACAGCAGCTTCAGGCTGATCTCGGATGTTCCACTCTGCTTTTCAAAGGGGAATACGAGGCGAGACCGTCTGTTGCATTTGCCTCTCGGCATCCCCGCCAAGCATTTTACCCTCCTTTTATACTCTTCGGGTGGTCCTAACATGTCCAAGTTGGGCGGACAAGACTCGTCTCCCTTCATACTGCTGAACCTCGAAGATATTAGCATTTTCTTTCACGAGGAACCCAAAGCAAACGGTTTGATTCTTGATAGTTCAAATGCAACACAAGAAAAAAACTTGTCAAATTTTCAGAGGCAGGTAGTACAGTAAGTAACACTATATTGAGGGAGAGGAGAAATGGATAACACAAAAATATTGTATCCCTCTGTGTTTCCCAGTCAACATGTGAGTTTTTTTTCCAAACTGACAAACTTATCATCCTACTAGAAACATCAATAATCGTGCCCAAAGATGTACATTATAAAATGAACCTACAGCCGCCACTGTAGGCGTAAAAAGCAGGATTACAGAGGAGTAAATTCAGTTATACTCAACAAAAAGTAGGCATTTACTATTATTTACACTATTAATATAGGCAAAAAAAACCCCATTTTTAAGAGAGGTGTCTACTTTTTGCACATTTTTGCTGTTTGCGTTGAGTTTTAGTCTCTAATCCCTGCAGATGCTGAGGGTTCACTGCGTATATCAGTGCAAACTGTACTGCACTGTAACTGATCTCTCCACCCCTCTTGTGTGGCTGCTATAATCAAAGGCCACAGTACTGTCTTTTCAGCAGATCATATAAAGTCATGCAAAAGCATAAAATGGAATAAGGCCACCCCATGAATATTACCACAGTGTTCATTTGGCCGCTGCTGTGTGGCTTTACTTGCTGTTGGAATGCAAACTAGCAGCATAAAGATGGCCTGTAATAACTTTCCACTCACTGGGGGGAGCGCTTTATAAATGAGAACACGCTCGTCCCGGTCAAACAAGAACCAGCTCAGCATTGGGGCAGGGCTATTGAAGTGATTACTAATTATTATTAGTAGTAATTAAACACAAAATCAAACTGAATACATTGTTGACTTACCAAACACATGTTTTGGTTTATGTACAGTGGGAGAAAAAAAAAATATCCAACAACTTTATCCTCACAAGCCTATATATACCTCCTGTCTGACATGTATTGGTAGGTCGTGCTACCAGTGCTGTTTTGGTTAGCAATCGAGCTCAAATGGGCTGTTTCATCTGAACACAACCGTCAATGAAGTTAGATAATTACACTTCACGTTGTTTTTCTTTTTCATGGCATTCATTTGGGGGAAATGTTTATTTAAGGTATGTATTCATTCTACTTACGTGCATGCACACGATCAGTGTTTCGAAGCAAGATTAATCAAGAGGAGTAAATGTGTGTTCACGTGACAAATATTTGCTTACAACTAATGAGAGTGGCCCAGTGTGGGTTTAATGAGCTCCCCATTATTTTTAGATCATTAGGACAGCGGAAGCTAAATTGGAATTTAAAATTGCAATGTAAAAATGAACACACGGGCACACATTAGCGTGTGTATGCTCTCAACTCCTCCTCATCCTGCAGAGACAACTGATAACAAATTGTAATTACAAGAACACCAGGGACTCTTCATCAGAATCTGACCAAACTAAAGATGGAATCTTGGGAAAAAAATAGTGTCAAGATTCTTGATAATTGAAAGTTGTATTTTTCAAGAAAGTCATTTGACAGGAAAGAAGGCTGAATTCCACACAAAAAAAAAAAAAAAAAACCTGACGGGTAGACCCGGCCGTCGCTTTTTAGTCTGGACCGCGTTCAAAAATAAGTGACGAGTTGTTTCTCAGCCAGACTGGCATGAAAGCAAATTGGAAATACAATCTATTAAGGAGGGATGATGGATTTGGTGGTGCGCAACACATGCATCAGATTTCACTATGCACTTATTCATTATTATTTCCGCGCAGGACAGCTGGGCCGTAACTCTCTCACACATGAGTGGAGAAAACAAAATCACGCACACACACACACACACACACACACACACACACACACACGCAAAATCAGTTTGGGCTTTAAAAGGGTGGATCATAAATCTGCTGGCCAAGATAGACGTGGGCCACGATTGTAGGACTCTCATATAGAACGGTGGTTTGCAATCTTCTTACATAAAGTACTACCTGGAAAAAAAACAAAAAAAACAACTTTCAAAATACCCCCATTATGAGCAACATTAAAATACAGTCGCATAAGAGGGATGAGTTAATCAAACACAAGACAAATGTTTCATGCTTGAAAAGAATATTTCTTATTATTGTAAACCACCGTCAGAATTTGCAGTCATTGTAATTAAACAAAAGACTGTAATTTCATTAAAATGTATTGCACATCATAAACTCTCTCTCTCTCTCTCTCTCTCTCTCTCTCTCTCTCTCTCTCTCTCTCTCTCTCTCTCTCTCTCTCTCTCTCTCTCTCTCTCTCTCTCTCTCTCTCTCTCTCTCTCTCTCTCTCTCTCTCTCTCTCTCTCTCTCTCTCTCTCTCTCTCTCTCTCTCTCTCTCTCTCTCTCTCTCTCTAACTTCCAATACACACAATCACACCTAGGGACCATTTAGACTGATAACTTGATTGAACAGTCTAAATTTTAGAGTGTTAAATCAACCTCATCATGCATGTTTTTGGAATGTGGGAGGAAACCGGAGTATCCGGAGAAAACCCACACAGGCACTTGAAAACTCAACACAGAAAAAGGCACAGGGTGGGATTCGAACCCAAGACCTCTGCATTGTGATGGAGACGTGCTAACCCACATATGTCAAAGTGCCGGCCCGCGGGCCAAATCCGGCCCGCGAGAATGTTTTCAGTGGCCCCTGGGATGATATTGATTTATTATTAGAACCGGCTTGTGACGAAGTTTACCCCGAAAAAAGCAACTCTTTTTAAACGTGAGCATTAGCAGAAACACAATTGCAGTGTTTCTGCAAAGATACGGCAGTGCGTGCTGCGCAGTTTGACGGTTTCCTCCCCGACACAGTGGTCCCGCTGCGCATCCAGGCTGCTCAAACGTTGTCGAAAGTTTGGCAGCACATACGTGTGTGAACAACTATTTTCTTTGATGAAGCTGAACAAAACATCACACAGAAGTCGATTTACTGCTGAACACCCTCACTCAATTTTGAGGATTTGCTCAGCTCAGAGCCTGACCCCAAATATTGATGAACTTGTAGAAAAGTTAAGACACCACCGAGTATCAGCCTCAGCCTCAAAGAAGTGAATATTACTTATAATATACTGTGCAATCACATATTAAGAGTTTTTACTCAGTTCAAGTTTTTTTCTTGAAGAAAGTGTTGTTTTTGGTTTATACATTTTTGCACTTTATTTTATTGTATTTCAATCCAATTATGTTTTAAAAATATTTGTTTCGAGTAAATGATCGAAAATTACTGCACTATTATTTGTTTTTCTTTTAAGTAAATTTAGCCTACTTTTGCTAAAAGAGAAAATATGGACTATTGATAGTGCCTTGAATAATATCGGCTTCTTTCATTCATGTTATGGGTATTTTTATACAAAGGAAAATTTTTTGTGCCTATTGAAAATTAAAGTTTACTGACGTAGCCATAAAAAATGTTGCTTTATTTATCTGACCATATTGGAATGTATTTGTTAGGTTTTCAGTCAATTAAATTTGGTTCAATAAACAATATGTGGTTATTTTTAAAATTTTCAATGAACATTCGATCAGTCCGGCCCTCGGCTTGCAGCAAAAATTTTTATCTGGCCCTCCGTCCATTTGACTTTGACACCCCTGATTTAGACTGATAACTTGATTGAACAGTCTAAATTTTAGAGTGTTAAATCAACCTCATCATGCATGTTTTTGGAATGTGGGAGGAAACCGGAGTATCCGGAGAAAACCCACGCAGGCACTTGAAAACTCAACACAGAAAGGCACAGGGTGGGATTCGAACCCAAGACCTCTGCATTGTGATGGGGACGTGCTAACCTGTCTACAAAACAACATTTAAAGGCAAAATACAACCATACAAAATAATGTAAGATGTAAATAAATAAAAAATGAAGTAAATGAAAAGTGAAGTTCAGGAATAAAAAGTAGTTCACTAAAGTTACTACAAAAAAATAATTATAGAAGTAAATCTTAATCATAACTATTATGATGGTTATGATTAAGGTCTAATCAGATTTCACATTCTGTGTTACTATGTAAATGTAACCACGAATGTTTTTTTACATTTACATTTTTATTGCACTTAAATTGAACAGTATACATTGAAACTGTAACATTTATTTTGTGAATGCAAAACTTTGTTTTTCGTCTTTCTTCTTTCTACCCACAATCTTGCTGCTCTAGACTGTAAATTTCCCCAGTGTGGGACAAATAAAGGATATCTTATCTTATCTTATTTGTATTTTCTAAACTAATTCGATTCGAGATTTACCAAACGGCTTGGTGACAAGCTCAAAGTGACGTCAATGTTTTCCTATCCTCTGATTGGTTAAATAGAAGTTCTCGCGGTCGAATCATAATTACACGCAGGTGACAAAGCAGGAAAGGACGAATGTCGGACATTACGGTATACCAATTCTTTCTCAAGGCGGACTTTTCAAGAAATATTGGCCATTGTAATGATCAGCTCGGACAACAATGTAGCTGGCTGTCTTATATTTCAACCCGGGAAAGGATTTGTTTGCATTTCCAGTGTTACATGAAATAGGTAGCCCTGACTAATGAACTTTGCTAGCAAAAGCGGATGGATTTTATCGAAAAACAACAAGCATCTCTGGTGAGTACAATGTGTTTTGCTTAAATAGTTTTTTAAAAACGTTTTCACCATGCTATGAGATAAATATCGATTGTGAACAGTTGTACTGCAGTTTAAATGTTCGGAGTTTATTTATATTGTACAGGCCTATGTTATAAAATCCAGATGACCAGCCGCCATTTTCTTCCCATTTCGCTGTGCCGGGTTCCTGATATTTGATTTAGCGGAGGTCACCAAAATCGTGCTTCTCGTTGTTTCGTGCCAAAACAAAAAAGAACTCCTTGTTATTCTGGCTCATGGCGTTATTGGGAAATTCCTTTTTGTTAAAGAACCTAGTTAGAAAGATATGGGAATTTTTTTAATCACACACAGTCAAGGTTTCACTCAAAAAAAAATCCTATTGATATGCACTGATTCTTGACAAGTCAAATTGGGCCAATTCAAGACAAAAAGTCGCTTGAAATAATCCTTAACTGCTTTTTACAAACTAGGGATGATCTTATTCGTGTTTCAAATTTCTAATTGACGATATCCTCTATTTCATCTACATTTTTGGAACATAGCTATTTTGTTATGTTTCATGGGTCAGTCATAAAAATGAGTCTGTCATCTGCTGTAGTCCTGGTTTTTCAGATGCCAAAACGTGACGGCTGCAGGTTCATTTTATAATGTACATCTTTGTTTCAATGTATCTATTTTAAAAGTGTGTTTAAAGACATTTAAGTACTATAAAAATATAGCTCAAGAGTATTTAAATAGGGGACCTCTATAATCCAGTTTTCTGATCTGAAACATAACCCCTGTCCTGAAATACGCAAAATTCCTTTGTCTTTAATAATAATTTTGTGTTCTACACCAAGCTAATGCTGCAAAGTCACCATCTTTACTCAGTGCTCCTTTTTGTCAAAGAAAGTCAAATTGCTGTTCAGATATTTGTGAATAAAGTAGTTGTTTCTTTCCGGGCCTGAACAAGTCCTGAAGTATTTTTTTCCCAGAGAGACTTGAAGTCCTATCACAATTTCCAAACAAACCCGATCATTCAACCAGCTGGGTGCTTGATTGCCGCGACAAACAGCTGACAGAAGGGCGAAAGGTCGCACCGACGTGTGTTGTCTTCTGCCTTTGCCCGTTACCTCATAATGATTCTCTCTCGAAGGTGTGGCTCACACTCGACGCTCCGTCATGTAGCAGTTATTTTCACAAGAAGTGAGTGCGGGGAAGTGGTGAGGAAGTCCAAAAAAAACTGTTAAAAGGAACATAAGTTAAATCAAATTATTGAGAGGGTTAAAAAAAAAAAAAAAAAAAGTTCGTCCATAATCCTAACCTAGAATGGGAAAAAAAATCCAGTTGTATAGTTATCATCACGCATTTTCTTTTGACAAGATTGAGCAAAAACTTCCACAAAAAAAGCCAAAGAAAAAGCCAATTGACTCACTCCGCTGCTCTGTTCCACAGTTTTTCATGCAATTATCCCCTGCAGTGAACTGGCTCGTACTCTTGAACAGTTGAGCCATCCCTTTCCTAATGGAGAAAGACGACTGCTAACCAGCCCCCCGACCCACTGCTCAATATTGCACGCGTCCTCCTCAGTCTCCCCAATTTGCTCAATACCAGAACGCCCCTCGGCAGACCGAGATCGATGAAGCTTCCCAGCACAGATCCTCTCGTCGCGTCTGTTAATAGCTCTGGATCGAGTCCCAAGACCGCCGAGGTCCATCCATTTGGATTTTTGAATTATTTAGCATTCTCGTAGACACGCGGATCGAGTCAAATGCGCGGCAGCTGGAAAATGACTTTTCCCCCAATTAAATTGCTGTTTGCAGAGTAAACGTGCGACCGGCGAGCGAAAGGCAAAGAGGAGGTCCTTCCTTGTCACTTTCTGTGCAAACTGGACAACTCGTTCCCGTGCGATAACACTGTCAACATTAGCTCAGCCGCTGTAAAAAAATCTCATCAGCTGCTCTCTATGCAATGACGGCAATTCAAATATTGAAGTGCTTTACCGTTTTCGACGTCAAATTCACTCAAACGCGAGGAACTGAGGTGCTGCTTATTCACTCAAGTTTGCGGGCTCAAGAAGCACAAAATACGATGTTAGCTGTCGGTGGTTGCCCGACGTTCATGCTAGGGGGAACATCTGGCATGGAAATGGAAATTCAGCATACATTTCCATCCCCCAAAAGACAATACTTTAACGGATTTGGGGGGAACATCTGGCGTGGAAATGGAAATTCAGCATAAATTTCCATCCCCCAAAAGACAATACTTTAACGGATTATTAGGAATGATAAAAAAAAAAAAAAGAAAAGAGAGAGAGAAAAACTCAATACGCTTCTGGAACTCATAACATTAGTGTGGAAACGAGGGTTCAGAACATTCAGCGAGCAATCGACACAACAGAATCACAAACAAAACCCAAAAGAAAAAGGCAATTTACTAGCGGAAATTACACCGCCAGCATTGAGACAGGAGTTCAAAACATTGCCATTCCGTTAAAGGTATTTGAAAAAAAAGACAATTGTTTGTGGAGAATCTTAAAAGAAAAAAAAATAAATAAAATGCTTAGATGCACACTCTTGAGATGTTAGTACAGTCATTCATTCTGGTTGAGGACTTTCATAGTAAAATCAGCTTTTTAGTTTGGGTTTTTTATTCCTACAAAGGCAAACTGGCTTGAATGGACTCTCCCAAATATCCAGTTGTCACCTACTGTGTCGTTTTCTTCTTTGGTGGCTCAGAAAAAAAAAGCACAAGCAAAAATCCAGCCCGCTCCAGGTAAGAAGCCTCCTCCCCGCTCTTTCCTTTCCGCATACTTTCCGTCGACTAAGTTTTCCATTGAAAAGAATTCCCTTCAGTCGCTGCAGCAGTCATACATCAAGCGGGCGAAAATAGTCCTGCATTTTGTGTGTGTGTGTGTGTGTGTGTGTGTGTGTGTGTGCATATATCAAAGAACTCTTTGCGGTAAATATGTAGGCTATGAATATACACTCGCGCGCACACAAAATCTATTGAGGTAACCACACTGAAAAGACCACTGGCCAAATAGTGGGCTCTACAAAAAGAAGTTGCATTTCTATTACTCAAATAATTGATTTTTTTTTTTTTTTTTGTATACAAGTGGATGTGTCTCTGGATTGCCCGGGTGCCCGTCAAGTGTAGAAAAGCACAAGTCAGTCTTCAAGTTCGTTGCCTATTTCCATAAAGGTGTCTGTGAGTTGTTGAGCATTTTGTGCAATGATTTCGTTGCAGTTTGGATCATTGACATCTGGGGATGTGATTCCAATTTCCTTTTTTTTTTTTTTCTTTCTTAGAATTATGTAATGGACTATTAAAATATACCCGTCCCACATCAAGTCACATTTGTGAAAAATGTGGTTGTTCCTTGAAACCAAAGAAAGTTCAACTGTATTCCAAAGACATACCTGCAATTTTTTTGCGCGAGTCCGAATTTTCTCTCCGAACGATTACAATACTGCTTAAAAAAAAAAAAAAAAAAAAACAAAAAACTTTCATGTAAAATTGTTCATCCTCGCTGAGGTTATGCCTCATTTCTCAAGGAAAATTTCACATTGCTCATGGGAATTTAAAATTTTTATTTTTGTAACAATACATTTTTTTCTTCCTTTATTCTCATAAGATTCAACATATTGGGGGGATTTTTTTTCCTGCAGAAATTTAATTTTATTCTTTTGCGATACCATGTTTTTGTCTCCTGAAAACACAACTTGTTTTTCATACTAATGACCCCCCATAATCATTTTCACTCTTTAAGATGAGTAAAAAGCCTTTAAATACATTCAAAATTTCTTTCAGAAGCATACTCCCGTACTGAAAAATGTAGATTAAAAAAAATCCAGTTCAAATTGTTTTTATTGCACCCTTACTATCTAAATATTAATTTTAGTCTTGTAAAATTATCACATTTAAAAAGAAAAAAAGCTTTCCCTATGAATTGACCCCTTTTTTTTTGCTTGACAAATCCATTGTTATTCTCTGAAGACGACAGGAAACAATATTGACAAGATATGCAAAGCAATTGCGGTGAGAGCACTCGAGGGAGGTGGGAATGGCGCATACGAACGTCGAGTCCTTGTACTTGAAACAACATTGCTCGAGCACGGCAGGCGATGTTGGAGTCTCCATGCTTTTATGAAGCATCTCACGCCTTCCTCTCGGCACCTGCGTGCACTTTCATTGTTTGCTTTTGCCGACAAGCAGCTGCTCCCCTTAAACGAGTCGATTGTGCTGCAGGGGAGGAGCTTGATACCCTTTTATTGCGGGTTTGATTTTCCAAATATCGTGGAAGTGGGCTAATAGAATTATGCTGCCATCCACATCGAAGTAGCTTCTGTTGCCAAAAAGGGAAAACAAATCCCCAACGAGTGAAGTGTAGAGCTTGGGCGGTAGCTTGAAATAAGTCAACAGAATCTTAAATGGAAATTGGTTGCATACGTTTTGCCAAGTTCCGGTCACTAATAAATGATGACGCCAAACTTCAAAAATTACTTTAGCCTTTTAAAATGATGACTTGTCCTTAAAAAAAAACGCAAATTTATTCTCGTAAGATTAGTATGTTCCCCCCTAATCTAACAGATTTATGATGAATTTCTCAAAATAAACAAAAATCTGGAATTTTGGAATCAATTTCTTTGGGATCTCATAACATCACTGGATTCTCATAAGATAACAGTTTCTATTGAAGAAATGTTATTTTGGTAGGATTGGCTACTCTCAAAAACTAAAAACGTTATTAATATTAATTATATGATCATGAACAGTTTGTCTTGATTCCTGTACTGTTACTTCCTGTCTATTCCTGTAAAATGACTGTAAAATTACACTATTTGTTGAACAAATACTGTTGTTGTTTGAATCTGATTTTTTTTTTCAACGTTCTCCTAAAATGAATCTTTGATTCTCATAAAATGACAATTTACATTATTTTAGGATGATTCCCCCCCCCATAGAAAAAGAAAAAACAACTTTGTATTTTTCTTTACTCGTCAAGTATAAAATATATTAAAGCAATTAAGTTCCGATTCCATTCCTCAAGGAAAAAAAGTTCCCATGTGGATTATTCTAGCTTCTGCTTCACCTCTAATGATTCCGCAAAGGGATGAAGTTTCATCTCCGAGCGGGGACACTATAGATCCCTTCGTCCACGTAAGCCAGACACCACCACCACAAAGGTTGTTCTTAATTGCACAGATAACGAATCCCAGAAGGAGCAGACGTTCACAAGAATCTGTTTCTTTGGTTCTGTGTGGCTTTGGTCAAAAGGTTTGTCTTGAATTATGGGTAAGAAATTAAATGTCTATGTTACATTATACAATAGCTCCACTGTAAATTCTCACTTCATAAACACGTCACAAGCGTTTTATAAGGGCACCCAGGAACTGTTTTAAGTTGGAGGCGGGATCATGATGCTGCTTGTCGAATTTAAAAAAAAAAAAGAAATATAATATATATATTACCATTACTCACTTTATTTGCAATAAAAGCGTTCATTTGGACTTCTCTCATTTGACTGAGAGACGAGTGCAAACATAATGACGGCGTTAAAATGTACACACACACCATGGTCATGTCCAAGGCGAGTCACTGTCCATCAATCAGAGTTATCATAACCACATCGGGCCTTCTGGAGTGGCCGCACTTCACTTCCTCTGTGGCTCTGTCGTACACGCCTCACCGCCTCATTTTCAATTGTTCTTTGAGCCCTCATCAATCACCCTTCAATAAGCGCGTTTATATGTGTGCGCACGTCACAGCTGTTCATACGCTCGCGGTGTCCGCTTGGCTAACTTGACCCTCAAGTGTGCACCTGCCGTGTTCAGTTTGATGTACATCAAGAGTCGCTGGCCATTTCCCGTACTAAATTGGTGAACACACGTCAATTCATTTTTCATTATATATTCTGTGGGTTACATGATTTCAAATAGTTTTCAAAAGATTTGCATGGCTGGCCGTATATGGCGCGCGGGCCCTCGATTAACTGTTTAGTCCTGTTGAACTTTGTTGCTAACCAAAACAGCAGCAATAACTGAGGTGCCTAAACAAACTTTTGACCCAGTTTCCTATATGCAGTCGTATTAAAGATGATCCTATTTAATCATGATAACGTTCAAGTAGACTGATGTGGTTACTCTGCAATGCTTTTCGCCATCCTTTTTGGTTCAACAAATTTATCTCAATGGGAAATTTACTGGTAGTTTTGAAAATTGAATTGCAGCGAATGAAAAGTTAAACTGCCATGGTAGCTTCTTGAACCAGCAGCTGGCTATTATGGCCGCTCTTTGCGCTCTGAAACAAAACTTCTCAAATATTGACGAAAAATTCAACTTTGAAAGTTGACCATATTAAGTCCTGTTTGGCTCTGGTTTCAACTTTCGGTTTTTGTTTCCACTCTTGCAAGTGTGCTCGAAGTATAACAGCCACTCGCGAAGAAAGGAATTTTATTTGGAGCTTTTGCGACTGATTTGGTAAATTGGAGTCTCATTTGTTGTGATTTTTTTTTTCCACCAAGTGTCAATGTACACTGCTATGTTTGCATCTTGTGCTAGCGCCTAGCTATGATAAAACTGACCTGAATGGAAAATTGACTGTTTCCCACAAAAGTGAGGTCACCCCTCAATTGTTCTAACTTTTTAATTTGGTTCTTTTCATGGGAGAACGCTAAGGAAATAACACTTTCCTCCAACGTAAAGTAGTCAGTGTACAGTTTGTCTAACGTCCCCACACAATAACTCAACACGCAGCCTTTACAGTCTAAACTGCTTGCAACAAGAGTTCGCCCCCGAGGTGCAAATATTGAACTTCCAGTGACCAATGTGAGAGCAATAACCCCAAATTTAACACACCTGCTCGCCATTCACACCTGAGACCTTACTAACAAGTTACATGACACCATGGAGGTAAAATGGCTAATTGGGCCCAATGTGGTCATTTTCACTTAGGGTTATACTCGCTTTTGTTGCCAACAGTTTAGACATTAATGGCTGTGTGTTGAAGGAACAGTAAATTTACAGTGTACAAGCTGTACAAGGACCACCTGACGTTATAGCAAAGTATCATTTCTTCATTGTTTTCCCGTGGAAAGATTTGATATATTTCCAAAACCATAAGGCACTGTTGTCAAACTCAAGGCCCGGGGGTCAGATCCGCCCCGCCACCTCATTTTATGCGGCCCGCAAAATGCAAATCAAACATGACAACTTCCATAATGCTAGCTAAAATCTGCACCAAAATTTAAAATTCTCATCTGTAATAAATAAGAAGGATATTGTAAGCATTTTCTTGTAACCAAACCCGTCATGACAGTAACTTAAATAAAAATGGAGGAAACCGTTATTCTTTACTTCTTTATGTGGTTTCAGTCATAACGGCCCTCCAAGGGAAACAGTAACTAAACTATGACCCATGACAAAAATGAGTTTGACACCCCTGCAGTAAGGGCTGTCCTTTGTTTTGTGAAATACAGTAGCTTTGAAATTTGACCTAATGGAAGTTTAACCGATGTCGCGGCTGCAGCTTCACCAGCGGCTTAATAGCTGATATCACTAAGCAGTTCCTCCCGAGCGAGGAGCGAGTGCTCGGGTTTACATCACGGCGCTCGTATCGAGCAAATCTGCAGGGGCGGACATGGACTGGGTTAAAGAGGACCGGTTTTAACACGACAACGGCGCAAGTCGAAAGCCAAATGATGGATTGTCATGTCTAAATCCCATTTTTAACAGCCAAACGTGGTCATTCATCATTGTCTGTCCTGCTGGAATGGCAGCAGCTGCATCTATGTGGAGTCAAGTAAAGGAATACTCTGGCTGTAAATCGAGGATCGTTTTTTTTTTTTCTTTTTTCTTTTATCATGTTACAGATTGAACAGCATTTCGTTTTTTTCCCACTGTAGCATGTGAGGCCGGAGCACAAAGCAGTTACACTTCTTGTATCCTTAGCTAATATTTTCCACGTGGGAAGGTAGTTACACCTCTGTACCGTACAATAGATGTTGGCAATTAATTTTTTCTTGTGCCAGCTGCTAGCTATGATGGGCCGCTGTTTGGACCTTAGAAGGAACCGTTCCAAATGGAATTGATCAAATTGTGCTGTTATGTTGTTGTTGTTGATGAAACAAAATGGATCACAAAAATAGCCAATGAACAGATTCAATTAATCTCCCGGTTTGTATTCTCGTTCCCATTAGGATTTAAGACAGCGTTTTGTAAATGACTGGAGACTGTGTCAAGTATTTAAGTTTTGTACTTTTTTACCACGTTTGACAATAAATGAGCAACGATTGAAGAAAGACTGTTGCATTAGCTTCCTATGCTAGCTATGACAGCCGCTGTTTGGACACTCTGACATATCGGCCGAAATTTAATTTAACTCAATAGGGAATGCATCCTTTGAAAGTTGACCAGTTGGAAAAATGATTTGGCTCACTTCTTATTTGAGTAAGGTTCATTTTTCTGTTTTTTTTTGTTTTTTTTTTTTTGCATTTGAAATTCTTTTATTTTGGCCATCACACCTTTTTTATTTTTGAGTCTCACCTGCTTGTGATTATTGCATTGAGTAAAGACGTGCATTAGGCTAATGTTAGCTTATTGCTCAGTATTGATGAACTCTGAAAATAATCATTGCAAACAGAAATGTTTTCTTCAGGCAATGTTGTTGACAATTTAGTGGAAAAAGAAAATTAATTTTTTTACTTTTGGCTGTCTCTCCGTTAGCCCCTAACAAAGACGTTACGTCATCAAAACAGAAACAAGCTCTTAATGGATCCTTTTTGGAGGTGCTCTTAAACATCTCCAGACTACTAAATACCAAATCCTACTGATGCTCTTTTACACTGAAAACGACACTGCAAATAGAAACATGATTTAGAGTACCCTGCGTGTTTGAAGAGCCTCCACATTTTTATTATGGCGCTATACCTACCTATTGATTAAATACCATTTATTTCAGCCACACACTAAATCCCACAGTAAAATTAGTCAGGAGATATGTTGGCAGCGATATAAAATCAATTCTGGACCTCGGGGCAGATTGTCTGGAAAGGTAATGGTACTTTTTTGGGGGGGTGGGGGGAGTGGTAACTAATAAATGTTTGAGACACATTGTCTTCATTCAAGCCGCTTTGATTTTGAAGCATGATCTTGCTTGTCTGCTCGAGGCGGAACCTTTTTAAACAGTGCTGTAGAGTGTGCGGTCTTGAGTGCATATTTACTATATCAAACATGAGTTTGTGAATAATTCATAATTGCAAATGGAATCCAACGGCTCCCGCTGTTTGCTGGACTAAATCATAGCCAGGAAAAAAAAAACCCACAAAAAAACGGCGCAAAGGAATTGTGTTTTTAAAGTTGTTTGAGTTCATGATGAGGGGGGTGGACAAACCTTGGGAGATGTTTGGGTGAAACCTTTATTTGTATCCATATTTGTAAATTTACCAGTTTGGGTAGACATTAAATCCCAATTTATCACAGATGATACAGGCTATAGATTTCAGACCAACCTAGGATGGATAAATATCAACAGTAACTGTATAAATAAATTAGGGTTTTTTTTTTCCATGTTGCGGCAAATGTGGTAATGCGAATGTGGTAATACACTGAAGGAGCGTAACTTGAAATTGCCGGTGGTGGTTTTGTCAAGCTCACCCTTTTCCCCTCATGGCCAATTTGTGAAAGGAGCAGATGAAAAAGTACCACGGCACCATGCCACAGGTGCATTCCTCAATAAGCCCAAAATGACAGCCTCGCTGCCTATCTCAGTCCTGAGCCATGTTCACTTTCAGTGCCACCGGCTGTTCGTTTACGGCCCCTATCAGGGCCACGTGTGCCACAGGCCCTGATATCATCTCCATTTAATCTGCAACCTCCGTGTCTCAATGCACGCGCTTAGTCATTGAGGTATGCTTTGGATCATGAGCTCTTTTTTTCCTTTTCAGTTTTTTCTTCCGTGAGCCACATTTCATACAGTAGATGTCAGTTATGACCGCAGGCACCGGGAGCCCTAGAGCGCCCCAGATCATGAATTTGTCTCACTCGGGCGGTAATTACATGCCGACTGTGATGCTTTTTTTTTTTTTTTTTTGAAGAGCCAGCCATTCTTAATGAAACCTAAGCTGGTGCCTCAGAGCATTCACTCCAATAGCTCCTTATTTAGAATGTTTTCGCCCTTGCTTTTATGTGTGAATCTAGATCTCTGCTATTATACAGTACCCTTCCGTCTTTGTTGCTTTATTGAAGCTAGCTGGATGTCAATACTTCTTTTTTTATTTATTTTGCGTTGGATCTGGACATTTCTCAGAGTGAGCAAACCCAGAAAATGTTTGAGCCATGACATTTTACAATCTGAGCTTGAGGGCAATTGTCGCGCCAGTTTCTGTTGACAGCAGAGTTCGATATTGGCCAAAATGGGAGACCACTAAAATGGATAGTAGTTCAACCGTCCAACACTTGTTTACGTCGAATTGGTTTGGTCAGCAGCATAAGTCTGCCAATAAGTATACTGATCAAATTCCACAACTAAAGGACCAATTCATCAGTGAACCTCGTGATGCATTCAGGGTCGCCACGTCACCTGCGTATCACAGTGACTGCTTACGTAGTTTGTTCTTACCTCTGTTAAAATGATTTGATGCCTTGTGGCAGTAGGCCCCGCTCCGTACACCACTCCTTCGTGTCTACCTTCATCCACTCTCCCTTTCCGCTAGGTAGGCAAGTCATGACATGAGCACGACTTGAAAGCAGCTTCAACAGCTCAACACAATAGTCAGGGCGATAGCATATAGATTCACGCAATGAAACGCGGACATTTAAGTCGAAGAGAAGGATGCACTGGTGATTTCCTCATTTCCAACAATTTATTGAAACAATGGTGGGTACACCACAACAAAAAATGTCAATGTCTCAATAACCCATGTCCCCCTTGAGCATCATTTACAGCTTGACGACGACGTCTCATGGCGTTCTCAAGTCCAGTTATCGTCTGCTGCGGCATGGCATCCCACTTTTCTTGAAGGCTAGCCGTCAGGTCATTGACGTTCTGGGGTGCAGAGTTTCGAGCCCCTACATGGCAACTCAGCTGATCCAACAGGTTTTCGATAGGATTCAGATTTTATTCAATTGCTACCAAATTTAAACCTATTTACAAGATGCATGGATGGACACTCAATGGATGACACAAGTTTTTGGATTTTCGTTCTTGTGTGGGTGTAGCATAGCGACGAATTTTGATGTCTTGCTGTAAAATGCCCAACTTGAAATACACCAACATTTTTTCAAGCTGCTAACCTCGTTTGCAGCATCCATCAAGATAGTTTTGAGCACTTTCCAATTAGTCGTACATTTTTTTTTTCCTGGTGATTAACTTGGCTCCCTCAAGTCTTCCCATGACACTTCTCAGGGCTCCTTGTCGTTCATTTGTTGCTATTCTTTTCCTGGGTTGTTGGGAGTGAAAAACTAATTATCATTAGCTCCCCAGCCTTCTGCTCATTTTCCCCCTGCCATTAGCCTTGTCGCTGGGATTTAGCTGATAATGATTTGGTGCGGCAGTGTCAAGCCTAATAGCTTCATTTTATCTTCAAAGGGTTTGGGTCGGCGAGTTGTTGCTTAGCAAACAATTATGAGCTTCCAAGCATTTATTTGGGGTGATTTTTTTTTTTTCACTACCCAGGCTTTTGATTAATCTGTGGCTAGCGCACGAAGCTAATGTAGCTAGCGTATACCTTTACTCTGTGCTGCTAGTTGTCAGACAGTGCAAACAGATGGACTCGGATGCACTGCAGCGGTCACAGATGAGACATATTAAAGTGATTTGTTTACAAAACCGTTGGTGGCTAGCTCACTAGCTGTTGGTATGAGTCGATAAAACAACATTTACACTTCATGGTCCTTTTTATTTACCTGACTGCACAGTAAAAGCAAAGTTTTTTGTTTGTTTTTTTTTAATTAACACGAATCAAGTGTCAGTGGCTCGTTTGTAGCATGAAACGCAAAGTCATCAAACAGATGGACTCAAATGCACAACAGTCACACGAGAGATTTGTTCACAAAAACCATTGGTGGCTAGCGACTTAGCAGCTATTTTGAGCGGCTAATGCAGAGTGTATCATTGTCATTTCTCCTTTTTGTTTTCACTGCAGATTACTGTTCAACTCCGGTGACATCACTTGCACTCTGAAATCACTCTGCCAAACAGCTCATGATGTACTGGTTGAACTGCTGGGTATCAGAGCAGTGTGGCGCCCAAAGTGAATGTTTTTCGATTTGGGCAATGATGGCCAATATCCACCTTGCGCCCTGTGTCTTGTCAGGCAACGCATTCCTTCATCATGCCATGAAAACACATACAAGGCTTAATACTTCAGGGGCCACAAGTATACAGTAGTGGCAACCTATTGAGGGTCACTGGTATCGGAAAAAAAAAAAACCTTAAAAGAAAACATGCCCCACCCTTTCAGGAAAATCCAACCCTATTGTACAAAGTCTGTTTTGGAGGCTTTCTTTGGTGAACGATGACAATAGTCTCAATACTGTTACGATGCTTTGTACTCTGCAGTCTTTTTTTTGTATTTGTGTCAAGCTTCATGCAAATAACTGTGTGATCCTGACTGATACCCCATACATTTTTCATACCACCTAAAAATCACATCGTCACTCCCCCCACCGACTGCACCGTATTGTTCACCTTGTACTTTGACCCCTCCACACTGCACTCCTGCTGCCTCTATCGGTGGAATCGATTGCATCGATTCTCCCGTGGTTAATGGATTTTTGGAGCCAAGGTGAGCGGAATGCACTTTAATCATGAGGGATCTTTAATATTTTATCAGTGCGTGCCGAAAGGTTTCCGAGATGGAGTCGGCGATGACAGGGATAGGGAGGTGCGTCGTGCATCTCGCACGCCATGTTAACAATGGGCCGGTGTTTCCACTTCATTGCTTCGATTGGGAGACGAGTGCAGGAAATAAGAGTGAAAAGAAATATATAGCTCTCCCTTGGGATTATTTTTAGGATAATGCATGCGCCCCTCCCGAATGCCGCTTGAACCCTCAGGAGGTTGCTTGGTTGGTCATTGACTTGGTGGACCAGTTTCACTAGGTTAGTTATCTTAACCTGTGGAAAATTACAATAGTCCTATTGACTGAAAATAAACTTTTGAACTTTCCACTCTTGTTTCAATATATATAATCTACAGAAGTTTTTCATCTGGTAATAAACAAACTTTTGACGATGCTTTCCAATGTTGCAGTGTCTTTGTTGCACTGTGCTGTACGCTCGAGTGAGAGCGCAGCTACAAACCGGGAAACTGTGTTGTTTGCCAACCCAGAAGTCGCTTTAAAGCTCTGCCACATTTCAACTTGTTTTTGTCTGTGGTAAATATTTAAACATTGTCTCCACCTCTCAATAGCAATCCATACTTCTGCTCATCTTTACCCGCAGGAAGCCAGTCTTGCATACTAAAAGCATAAAAAAAAAAAAAAAAAAAAAACCTCCCCTGGATGAATATTCTTTGTTAGTTGAGTAGTTGGTTGGTTAATTTAACTGGTCAGTTAGTCAGTTGTTAGATCAGTCAGTGGTTGGTCAATCTGTTGTGTGGTTGCTCAGCTAGTTTAGTTTGGTTTGCCGGTGCATTTGTTTATCAGCCCCTTGGTCAGTCAACGGGTGAGCTAGTTAGCTATTCAGCTGATTTTTCACTTAGTTGATCTCTTCGTTAGCCAGTTGGTCAGTCGGTTAGCCTCCCCTGGATGAATATTCTTTGTTAGTTGAGTAGTTGGTTGGTTAATTTAACTGGTCAGTTAGTCAGTCAGTTGTTAGATCAGTGGTTGGTCAATCAATTGTGTGGTTGCTCAGCTAGTTTAGTTTGGTTTGCCGGTGCATTTGTTTATCAGCCCCTTGGTCAGTCAACGGGTGAGCTAGTTAGCTATTCAGCTGATTTTTCACTTAGTTGATCTCTTCGTTAGCCAGTTGGTCAGTCGGTTAGGTTGTTTGTTATTCAGCAACTTTGCTTGCTTATTTGTGTCATGTGTGGGTTGTTTTGGGTGGTTGGTAAGTAGGTTACAATTGCTTGTTGGTTGGTTAGTTCGATGGTTTGTCATTCAGTTGTGTTATTCTTCCGAAAGGCACCGAACAAAGGTGGCTGGAGGTTCCATTGTATTGTACATTGGAGCCGTTGTTGTGAGAGCACAGCAACAAGCAAAGGAGCCTACATGTTGTTTACCAACCAACAAGTGACCTTAAAGCATTTTTTTTTTTAAACCGGGAGAATGGTTGCCATCCCTGCTACTCGTGAATATTTCAACACCGTTGCCACCTCTCCGACAGGAAGCTGTACCTCGGCTCATCTTGACACTTTCCTTGGAGGAAATGAAAGTCAGGCACGCGGGGAAGTTTTCCATATAAAACCCAGAAGCAGCTACTTGCCAGTCTGAAGCCGTCGTTGCGAGTCATTACAGAGGCTTGGCCATGATTGCCAAATTGGATTAACAAAAGAGGACATTTGCATGAGCTCTTCTCTTGTATGATACTTTTAATGGCGGCTCTCACTTTATTCGGGCCTCTTTCATTCAGGGCAATAACGAGGAAACACCATGATTCTTTGAAGAATTGACTGCTGCATGGATAGTCCTCCACCAACCTACAACTCCTGCAAGTAATAAAATGGCCGCAACAAAAAATGGATACTTGACAGCGGGCCAGCCTATAAATTTCATTTGATGGTGATTGTATTCTAAGCTTGATTATGAGCTGTCAGTGATGCTGTCAAGTGTAAACAGACGTGTTGGTTGCTTATTCATTCGTTTTTGTAAGGCCCACTGCATCTCTTTTCATATCTACTACACAAAATCTTAAGTGTTGATTACTGGCATGTTGAAAGTGATATGAAAGAAAATTCAAATTTTAACCACAGAATCATTGACAAGTGGCTAAAGTTTCATTAATTTTTCATGAAATTACCACTTTTTCTTGCAAATTTAAAACTCTTTATTCTCCAAGTGACTCTTCAGTGAGTTGGTAGTTATGATGTTCAGTTGGTTGGTAAGTCATTCAGTTGGGTGGATGGTTCATTTAAATGTTGGTTAGGTGCTTGCACAATCACTTGTCAGTCAACTACCTGCTTGATTAGTCGGTCAGTCAGTAATTTGCCCGTTTTATCACTTGTGAGTCAATAGGGTGCTGAGTCGGTCAGTTAGCATGTTGGTTTGTCCGTTGTCGGGTTCGTTAATTGGTTGGTGAATTAGTCCGTTGGTATGATGATTATTTGGATTGCTTCTCAATCAATTGTGTGGATGGTTGGTGAGTTATTTAGTTAGATTGTTTGTTGGTAGGTCACTTGGTTGGTTAGTTCGATTGCTAGGTGGGCTCTATGAAAAGCCAAGAAGTGACTGATCATGAAAATAGCTTCTCACGTTTGACCCAGTTATGTTTGTTTGTCCCAGTGAAGTAGTTGTTTGGAAAATAAAGCCCTCCTGCTGGACCACAGCATCAGGAGATAACCACAACACCACCTTTGGGTTGAAATCGGCCCGCGTTTCGACCTCTATCATCTCCTGCCTGCAAGAGGTCTGACCTTTTCCCATAAATCTCAGCACGGCGTTGATCCCCGAGCACCGTGCGGGTTCACGTTCCCTTATCTTTTATAAAGGTTTGCTCGACACATCAGGCCAGACCGCTTGTTGGCGTGTTTGTCGAGTGCTAATGCAGTCGGACTTACTGAGTCGATGTGGGGGTATACTACCAGCTAAAATGAGAGCTGGTAACTGGAATGCCAGTCCGTAGAGCTAAGACCGCTGCCAAAACAGTTTGCAAGAATAATGACATTGATTAGTTCAAAAAATAAATACTAAAATGATAGAAAACTACGAACCCTTTAAATAGACCCTTGATAGCAATGGAGCGGCTCGGGAATAAAAAGGTTTGTTGCCCGATGGCATTTTATAGGGACGCTGGAATTATTGCATTGTCATGATTTTATTCTTAACATATTTCACTTTTCTCATAATTAAAACAGTCCAAGTAAAATGCTGAATCATGAATCAAGCTAAAATAATATTTTGGGTTAGTATATGGAGCATTTCGCAACAGCTTCTAATGGGTCTCAAGTGCTTTGTGGAGGAGGTTAATGTGGGAATCCATATTCCATGATAGGCGATGCTTATTTTCTCCACTGCTGTATACTTGTGCTTGTCTCCATCTGCAGTGGCTTTTCCTATTGACTTTCCCCCAGCCCTCCTCTTTTGTCGTCAGCCTTTGATAAGACGTGTCGCCTTTAAAAGAAGTTGAATTAGAATGTTAATGGGTGGACGTTTCCATTAAGAGGAAGACAGAGGTGTTCATCCTGTTGTTTGCGGCGGCAGAGGCATGATGAGAAGTGAGGAAGAAGCCTCCTCGTATCGAGTGGACCTCCCTTGTCTTATTGCTCCATCGGGGAGCAATTTATCTTCATTCGGCAGCAACCCAAAATGAGACCAGCTATTCCCCCCCCCCCTGAGTATTATGGATTTCACTGTGGCTCTGATTATCATTGCATTTCCCCGTTTTTGCCATCACTGGTAACCCTTCGGTGGTGGTGGCATCACAAGTGGAACCCCCCCCCCGCCGCCCAAAAAAAAAAAACTTAAATAAGTAAACGCATTCAAGAAGCAAGGACAAGAATTAACGAAGTAACAAACTAAACTTAAACAAAAAAAAAACTTCAGCTTCACTTTTTTGTTATTTATGGGCTCAAAGCAGATAGTCTGCACATTTTCCATGTCTGTCAGACTTGATTCGAGAATAATTTCAAACACAAACTAAAAAAAAAAAAAAAACAAAAAAAACATTAAATTCACATCTGACCCAATTTTAGATATATTGTGCTTAAATAACTTGAAATGTTCCTTTTAACATTCCTCCAATACCACATGCGTAACAGAGATGAATTATGAGCATATATAGCTTAACCTATAGTGAACGTAACCACAACTCCAGAAAGAATACTTGCTTTATAAATTCAGATACGTGAATGTAGAGAGGCGAAATAATGTTTTTTTTAATGACTTTAAGATTGTATGCCTCCTCTACATTTTAGGACAAAGCTCGTCTCTAAATTGCTGGTCTGTGCTATAGAAGAGGTTGTACATCTGTGATGGGTAGTTTGAGCATGACATGTACTGTAATCGTTGCATGTGGAGTCTATCACAACGAGGAAAAAAAGCCACTCTTTTTCAATGCGGGATATTATGTGTTTATTTTCTTACAGGAGTAACCTACATTGTGTGGTACATGACATTTCATCACTGTGTATGGCGGTGTTTTATTAAACCGAACACGCACAAACAAACGTGATTGAAAACCGGCATCGATTTGGTGGACTCTCTTGTGTGGTGACCTTGGCAGGCGCACAGTCACAAATGCCGACATTGTGGTGTGAGTATAGGCAGAATGTTGATGCAGACAATAAGAAGAAGATTACGGCTTTTAGTATCTGCACTTACTGATGTATTGGACATCACTAAAGGACAGACTTGCACCAAGTCCCAAAACCTATTGTTCCACTTCATTCTTTTGAGTGGCAGTGCATGCATCAGGTTCCGCCACCGCAACTTTATCTTATTGGTCGTGTCTTGAGTCTGCATCTTTATCGGGACAGCACTATTGTAAAATAAACCAATGCACACCATCCTTCTCCTGAAATTAGCAAATTAAATAGCCAATAAGTCAATTCACTGACTGACCAGCCGATTATCCAACTGACTTGACTAACCAACTAACTGTGCAACTATCGCTCTACCTTGCCAATTAGCTATTTTTGTCGAACTAACTTGTTGGGTAACTCACCCACTTGCTGGTTGACAGACCAGCGAGACTAAAATTGGCTGATGGCCAAAAAAATGTGACCATCAATTAATTAACTGGCAGACTTACTGTTTGACACACCAAACATTTAGAGTGTAACTTACTCGCTCATTCACAGACCACCTGTAAGATCAAAATTCCTGATTGACTAAAAATGTAGCCATCTTATCAAATAACAGTGACTAGTGTGCTTACAAATTATAGCTAGGTTTAACTACTGGTGTGGAGACAACTTGCCACTTAGCCAATTAGCTACTTGGCTAATTAACAGATTGACGAACAATCAAACTGGCTGACTGACTTAAAAATACCATCTTGTCAGTTAATACAAAAGACTGACTGCGCACCCTGTTGGCTAACTATCCAACTGGTGGTGGCTTTGTCTAGGTTGTATGTATTGAAAAAACACCAAAAAAAAATTGCAGGAATCAGAGCGAACATGTCTACATTCGCTCAGGAGAGAGCAGGGGAGAGATTTTTGTGTGAGTGTGCTTTTTGGCACCGTGTGCTGTCGTCTAGGTGCGCTCTGACAGCCCGAGATTAATGGATAGAGCACCGTATCGCACATAACATCAATTCTGTCCTGCTTTTTCTTTCATTCCGAGTCACACTCCCTCATCACTCTCCACCTCTCCAGCGCCCCCTCCCTCCCCTTCCCCTGGTCTCTGGCTGGTCCTTCTGCAAAAGGTATCTCGGATGCTGCTTGCGGAGCGCAGTTGCAGATCGCTATCACCGTGACGGCAGCTTCCCCATCCAACTGTCATTAATTGGAGGTGGGGAAGGAGGGGACTGGACTGGACGGCGGTGCTCTGCAGAGGAGGCTGGGGAAAAGGTGGAGGACCAGAAGGGGGAGTCGGACAGATGGATGGAGCTCAGGAGACGGGATACTGCGTGGTTGACCTGAAGGAGCTGGGCAGCTGCCCCAGAGAGGAGCTGCCTCATGACACCGGTGAGCCTCCTACATTGCTGTCGGTTTGTCTTATCTTTTCGAACTCCACCTCCTCCACCCGTGCCAATTTACCCTTGTAACATCCGTTTGTTTGCGCCAGCGGCAGTTTGCTCTCTAGCCTTGAACGCACATGCCATAGAGTGTGCGAGTGAGAGACAAAGCGAAAGATACAGGTGGATACCCCAGAGAGTAAGAAAGAAGTTCAAAAGAAACACGTCGTACTTCACAAGTAGGGGAGGGTGGTTCATGACTACATTGTGGCATATTATAAAAGGGTGAAACATTTCCAGTCAGGGTCTATAAAATATTGGGAAATTTCCGGGTGTGTTTGTATAATTCCCACCAGTTTCTATGAAAGTTTTTGACACTGTTTTGCAGTCCTTCCATAAGTAACGAATGGACTCAAATTAGAATATAGCAAAACATTAAAAGAAGCTCCTCAACTCACATTCACATAGTTCCTTTGTCCAAAAAAAGGCAGTATATATTAGGCAGCGCTTTGTTCTGAACACAAAAAGAGCACATTTTGTTTTTGAAACAACAGCTGTCGATTATTAACTCGGAAGAAGCGAAGTGCTCGATTCTCTGCATTCACACAACCACCAATATGCGCACGTTGCTGTTTTTTCCTGTAATTGTGCTCAGTATTGTTTTTGGTGGTTAGTTGGCAGAAGTTAGTTTTTATGCAGAACTGCTGACTGAATCAATAGTTAACTAGTTGCCCATCCACCTACAGTTCTAAATGTCCATCTGGAGGAGGAAATATGATAACCGGACTTTGAACCTGGTGCTACTTATTGAGCCCGATTTAGCATTTAGATACATCGTACTCATGGTTGGCAGTGCAGGAGTGATCTCGACAAATCCTCGTCCTGCAATTAAACAAGCTATGCCACGTTCACGTTCACAGGCAAACATTAATCATGTTAAAAACAATTTAACTGCGGTCTAAGCTACGTGTATATCCAATCAGTGTTGGGCTTTATTGAATTATTAATTTAAGGGCCTTAATATTTATGTTTGGTAATGCAGAAATGAGCCACAAAGCAAATCCTAGTTGGTGTGGTTCATAATCTATCACGTTTGTGACCTCAAGCGAAAGAAAAGGAAGGAAGGGAGAGGAGGGGGGGGGGTGCTCAGGTCATCATAGTAACTAAACATTATTGAGCCTCGCTACGCCCTTCTAGTGCCACCATATGTTGGGCAGTGCAGAAATGATCCAAACAATTCACAGTGGGTGTGTTGAACAAGATGCTTTGCGTTCATAGAATGGTATGGTACCTGTTTAAGTAGCAATTTAGTGTTTCGCCATGCGCTTGGAATAAAAATCCAGAGTGGTATGTGTCAAAGTGTGAGGAAAGAGTGTACCTTGTCATTTTGGCTGGCCTGGTATTAATGCAAGTGGTTCCATCGAGAAAATGTTGTTTGGTGTGCTGAGGTACGTGTCTTTGGGTGCGACTCTTCATATCTTGCCAGGTTGAACTATTAAAGCAATAAAGTATGACATCAGTCTTCCCATGTTTTAACTAATTAACTAATACATCTTGCTCTGGGATTGAATAAGCATATTTAAATGCAGTGGACCTCCGCATACTCGCGGTTCAACTCGTCTTTTGTGTTAATTCACGAATGCACAATTAAATCCGTACACAGACATTTGCATTTACGCAATCCAAACCCATTTTGAACTTGAAGTATGCGGGTGTGTGCATTCACTCTGTCACATTTGCGGATGACGTGACAGATGTGGTCGTGGAGCGGTCACCCTGCTGTGCTGTGCTGTTCCTTCGTTTTTGTTTACCCGAGCGGAGCAAAGGGAAGTGCATAATTAGCATGTTGCGCACGAGAGACGGGCTTGACAGACCCCCATTATCGCTGGCAAGGTGACATAGTTTACCTCCTTCTCCTCCTCTAGGGTGACAGCACAGGGAAGCGGGTGACGCACGCTATTTTGAAAGGTGGAACCCAATGGCAATTTTACATTCTTCTTACCATGACATTATGCTAATTTTCTGCGGGCTATTCATTGCAGGATGAACCTGAGGTTTGTCACTTGGTTGTTATTACTAAATGAGCGAACTTGTTGTTAGGAAAACTACTTAAAAGTTATGTAACGAATCAACTATTTATAAATTTAGTGTATATAAATAAATGGTTATTTTTTTTGCTTTACCTCTAGCCTAGTTAGCCAATTGATCGAATATTGACATCATTTTTTGCACCGCCTATCAAGAGTTACAAGACAATAAGACAGCAGCTTGTGCTCTTGCTACATGTGGTGAAATAATCCACAATTTTGTGAGATTTGTACTCGTGAGCGGTTTAAACAAGATGGGTGGCATCTCTCCTGTGGCGGAGTTTGTGGTCTGGTGAAAACGGCCGGCAACATCAAACATCCGTGGTGAGCCAGCCACGCACTCTCACACGCACACAAACGTGAATTATTAATATCATCTCCAAATCCAAAGTAAATAGCATTGGGAATATAAACAGGGCTTGTTCAGAGGCTTGGGCACTCCCATGTAATATGTATTCATGAAGAGGTTAAGGCAGGATATAGTCACAGGGAGGGCTTTATCAAAGCTCAATGGAAATTGCCTCTTGTTCTTATTGAGCCAGCAGTATAGGCAAGTATTTTCTAAATATTTTTATTTTTTTGTGGAGTCAGGAAATTTCAGCATTTCTTGGAGCTCATGCAGCTTTCACACCTGCAGAATATTGCGGTAATGCCACGCTTTTCGCAAATAGTGAAAACCCCAAAATTAATTGACCCCCTAAATGTTGATAAACTAAATATACCAACATCTATAACCTAAAAACATTTTCATCCAATTTTTATCCCCATCTTACATTTCCCTTTACAATAAATGGCTGACAGATGCTTTGATTTGGGGAAATGAAAATGCACTGAAAGTGTGCATGTACACACACAAGTGGTGAATGCCGTCTTTGTAACTTCTACTAATAACTCTGGCTAAACTTAACATTTAGAGTTTGTCTCTCAGTTGAGCTTTAGCTCTTCAAAGTACTTGGACACTTTTGTGTTCAAACAGGGCTTTGGCGCCATCTTCATGCATCTTAGGGAGTATCGGAGCAAAAAAAAAAAAAATGGGCAGAGTTTTTCACTGAATCATTAGGGATATGTTGCACAGATGAAAATTGTGGATTGAAGTGCGACACTGGAACACAAACAAGTGCCTTTTAATTTTTCCTGGTAAGAAGCAGGATTGCACAAAGGAATTTTTCCGTTTGCGTTTTGTTAGTATTGATTAGCAGGCATGCCAAAAACCAGCACCGTGATTATAATCAGATCAGAAAATGGTAGTCCACAGGAGAGTGGAACAACAATCACTTTCCCGGCTGCTCAGTACGATTATGGCTAA
The DNA here is from genome assembly GCF_001891065.2 of Hippocampus comes. NCBI lineage: Eukaryota > Metazoa > Chordata > Actinopteri > Syngnathiformes > Syngnathidae > Hippocampus > Hippocampus comes. Next base: position 3,696,611 of record NW_017842060.1, read on the forward strand.
AGCGACAATCATACTAATCAAGGAATACAGATCACACACTGAGTCAGCTGTGTTACACATTAATATGAGGAAACTTGACTTCCAGATGATCTTAAAAAAAAATAGAAAAATCTGAAGTTAATTAGGCAAAAGCAACATTACTTTAAATCCCCCAAAAGATAAGATAAGATAACCTTTATTTGTCCCACACTGGGGAAAATTTTCAGTATACAGCAGCAAAATTGGGGTGTGGGGGGGGGGTGTTGCAAAAGTAGTGCAGGTTAAAGTAACGTCCAGCAAATGCGGACCAATCCACTTTGAGAGTCAATATTTTTTCTCCCGTGTACAATCAGTCACCAGATTTCATTGCTTACAAGATTGCAAACATGTTGCTGAGATGGAGGAAACAACCCCACTGAGGTTCAGGATGTCGGTATGGGAATATATTTTGCGCACCAACCAATGGAGTACCGTGACATTCAACAATCTCATGCGAACAAAAGGGCTTCATTCACAGCACACTGCGGGAAGGTTTGATTGAAAGCATGTATCATTTTAACCTGCTTTGAACAAGTTCATTTTTGGGCTGTCATGTCACCCTCCTGGACAATACTTTCTGGGAGCCGCCCTTCTGTGATAATGAGAAGCAACAGACTTCCCTTCACACCCCCTGCAGACTTTAACTGCTTATCTCCCGCGAGGTAAAGGCCAAAAGCTCCAAGTGGGCTTCCGATGAATGAAAAGGAGGTTAAATGATCATCTGCAATGTCCCTCAGTGGCGTTCATCGACCAAGACAGCCATCCGATCTTTCACACATTGTAATGAATTGCCCTCCTATGGTGCCACCTGCAGACAGGCCTTGATAGATGTTGCTGTTATTCCTCCAGCCCCGATGAAAAGTGCACTGCAGCAGGCGATGCACACCCCGATCTTTCACACATTGTAATGAATTGCCCGCCTATGGTGCCACCTGCAGACAGGCCGTGATAGATGTTGCTGTTATTCCTCCAGCCCGATGAAAAGTGCACTGCAGCAGGCGATGCACACCTCATTTGCTTTTGGGACTCCCCGTGGGAGTCGCATCTGCATGTCGCCTGCTGCCTCACCGGACTCGTTAGCATATTCATAATGCCAGCGGATATCGATTGTGAGGAAGCACACCTGTGCCACTGGTCTCCCTGCATATCCTCGCCGTGTTTAGCTTTGTGATTGTCGCTGATTTAATTATTGTAATTAGGCATCATGCAATTTCCTTGGTCCAGTTGATCCCTAGCATGGAGAGTTATTGTGCAGTGCAAAGGGCAAAATTGAGTCATCGTGGCCATGGTTACAGTAGGAACGCCATAAAACCGTAAACGTTGTGAGAGTGAAAATAAAAGCAACATAAATCCCTCAAAGTTGTGCAGTTAAAAAAAATAAAACTCTGACAACGAACCAAGCTTCGATGGCGAATGTTTTGCACGCTTGTAAAGGACTTTTCCTTTCATTTTGTGCCTGCAGTATTTTAAGCCAACAGAAACATGTCATTACAGATAGCGTTGTCGTTGGAGTGTATAGGGCCTCCCCAAAAACGCCACAAATGATAGATGTAGACATTCATTGCAGATTATGCAAACACGCTGCAATCTTGGTGAGTGTCAGCGCGAGGCTTTCTAGTTATCTATTGTCCTCGGGGGAGGGGAGCATTGCGATGACGGCTGCAGGACCGACGACTCAGCCGTCACCGCTGCTGTATCTCATTCATCACGTTCACAGTCGGGCACACAAAGCGACACAGGAAACATCTGCAGTGGAAGGAGAATGGCCCCTCCAAAAAAAATCCTCTTACAGGACACCCTCAGACACAGTCGACCTCACCATGCCTCATCAGCTCCACTAATGGACCGTGGGGTCTCAAATGTTTACCGAAGTGCAGTATGGGCTGGCCAAGTAACTTTGGATAACAATCATTTTGTACAATCTGCGTATGCACACCCTTACGGAAGTAATGGAACAGTGGGGCCCGTTTGATTTATTTTTTACTGTGGAGTGAAAACATTTTGGTTGGACATCATAAGATGAATGTGACACAAGGGATGAATAGCTCATCTTTCATTTCCAAGGATTTATTGTACATCGGGGACAGAAACAGCTTGCGTTTGAACGCACCCATTTTTCATATGTGCAAAAGGATTGGAATGGGCTTCGCGACGAATGTTGATGCTCAATTTCGGTGTCGGGTTCTCCCTGTGAAGACTGTTTGTAGTTGAGGTGTGGGAAACATGAAAAGCTGTGTATGGGTGAACATTTTTGGAAAATGAAAAGTCAATCAGAAAACATCAGCCACAAACTAATACAACTATTTGGAATCCCCTGAAGAAAAAAAAAATTAAATAAAGCACACGGTAAAGAAGTAACAGACGTCAAACAGGAAAACCAAGGAAAATGGCAGCTGTTGATGAAAACAAATTTGGAAGAAAGGCCCGAAAAGAACTGTTAGTGACGACGACCAGAGTGAAGGTCATGAACAAGTACAGAATTAACTCAGGTTTCAGATAGTTTTGTAATTTTACTTTTTTTTTTAATATAGTTTAATTAATTTACGACAATAATTTGATTAGGTTCTATTTGTTTTGTTTTGAAAATTTGTTTTAGTTCCATTAGTTTTTTTTTGGGGGGGGGTGGGGGTTGTGTTTCTTGTGCAAGATTAAAAGAAAAGAAAAAAAAAACGGCTCAAAAATATTCTGTATTTTTACATGCACACAGGCACTCGGCTACGCAGACAGGCCAATTATCTATCCAAATAAACTTCTTTTTTTTTTTTTCTGTTGACTCTCGGCTTTCCAAGTTCGTCGCGATGCGGCGTGTGCTGCCGTTGTCGCGTTCGCGCCAGTGCTGATGAAACTTTGATAAGCGCCGAGGACATGTTGAGCTGCGGCAGCCGAAAGCCCTTCAAGCTTGGAGGGCTGACATGCTGGCAGATGTCAATGATTTACTTCACTTAAAATTCAAATGTTTTTTGGGAGACTTTTTTTTTTTTTTTAATAACGGTTCCTTTGTCCATGATGCAGTGTGTCATGACCCCCCGCCTACAGTATGTATGTTTTTTTTGTTCCTGCTGAATTGCAAACAGAGGCCTCATTACCACAAGCCAATTCCTACTGCATTTTAATGGTGACATACATGCAATCATCCTCACACTTCTGGCGCATTTTTTATTTATTTACTTTTTAACCAAACCATCTGAAAAGCCATTTATTTTCAAGGGTAATGTTAAAGTTTAAAATGACATGGAAGTGCTTTGGAATCAATAGTGTGTAGTCCAGTTGTATTCAACTATTAATAAAGTCAACTACAAACATTTTGCAGTGGTTGTCAGTTCGTTCCGTTTTTTTTTTTTTTTTTTAATGGGGATGTTCGATATCATTTTTTTTTCTTTTCAGACTGCTACCAGTTGTAGTACTCATGATACCATTGAACCGATACCACTAGTAAATTTGATTATGAAACTATAGGTACATACATGTGCAAAAAAGTAGGCGACAGGTGAGTGTAGCTCTGTGTTAGACACAAGCGTTATGTTGCCTCTACTCCGTTCAGCAGGAATTATAGACCTTATTAATGCATTAAATATCCTTCTCTTTTTTTCTCACTTGATTCAAGCAGGCAAAAAAATGTTTTTTTTTTTTCTTCTTTCCTTTCAGGTGTTGCTAGCTTCTCCAAGATGGCGCAGGTGGAGTTCAGCCTTGGTAAGGACCTTCAGTTTTTTTAACTAAATGAACACGCCAACATCATTTGTTGAGTGTCATTCAAATGCTGATTAATGCTATTTGGCCAAACAATGTAAAAACGGAGCAATTTCTTAATTGGTCACATACAATCTGATACTACTTTTGATTTGATCATTGAAGCACCAGGCCTTTGGAGGAGCCAACAAAGAATCACAAAGACAAACAAGGCAGAGAGAACACTGTTGACACAATGACTAGAGGACGCCTGTGAACTTTGTTTTGTGTTTGGAGATGATCTCATTCATTTTTTATTGCACTCGACATGTCGTGAGTTCTATTTCAAGACAGTCCACAACGAAAATCTGAGATGGAAACGTTGCTTGAAGAATGTTGGTTTACTTCTTACTAACCGGAAACTACTGTGTAAATTCCTCACGATGTCTGGTGGACTGTTTTACTCAACTCTTTTGTAGTCACCGATACCAGGTACCGATACCACTGATGCTTTTGTTACTTGATATTTCCCCCAAATAACAATGATAGATAATTTTAAGGAGAGAACTATTTATCCGAATGCAGCGTTTTTCCTGAAAATTGCCTGAAATTAATAACAATTTTATATGATCTTTTTCTATATTTGAAGGCAGCATTTTTCCTTAAAATCGCTTGAAATTAATGACAAATTTTATATGATCTTTTTATATATTTATATGTATTCTTACAGAAACTGCATCCTAATGTCATCTTTCAGGCACGTATGCCTTTAGTTTGTGATCGTAAAACGGCCACAAGAGGGTGGCTGACACTGGTATCGGCCGCCAACGCGATTACTGTTCACTGACTAGAAGGCAAGGTATCTTCCGGATACCAATACCTGGTATCGGTACTCGCTGTATTGATCATTGTTGATAATTACAGCCAATTATGGAAACAAGCATGGTGTCTGTGTGGCCATGCACATTAGGGTTTGCGCAACTAAAGATATTTATTTCTTTTTTTTTTTTTTTTTTTTACGCTAATGCGACGAAAGCGGAGTTTACCAGTGCAGGGTTTTTGTGAAACTTTTTGTTGATTTTTTTTTTTTTTTTTTTTTGCGTCATGGACTTGAAAAAAAAAATAGACATACTGTGACAGCCCAGCATGGAAACAAATAAAACCGATTGAGCTTGAATGTAATTGTTGTAATTAGTGGGAGCCTGATGAATATTTTCAATGAGACAGTCTGATCTTGGAACATGGCGATCCATGGAACATAACGTTATGTGTCGTAAGTCTTACAATAGAAAACCTAACTTTGCAGCTGACCCAAATAGCATTTTACAAAGTAAATGTTCAATAATTTTTCATGGATACGTTGACTAAGATGAAGTTTATCACATTTCATCACAAAGTTATTTCCAAAGGGTACATGCTTTTTCTTGCATCTTAGCTGTACGTATATGCTTGTATGTGCTGTACTCAAACCACTGTGTCGCCGCGCCCAAAATGCAATTTTGCAGCAAAGCGGACTGCAGCAAGCCTATAATCCACTTTCACTTCAAAGCAGAGTCCTCTCTCATCATATAGAATGTTTCTGACATTCCTTTCCGGCACGCACTTGACATTTTCGTTGTTAGCATTCATCCACACCAGTCGTAATATGCATTCACACTGAGATTTCAGTGGAAAATCCTGGAGAGCCTAACCTAACGTGGGCAGTTTGGGGAGTGGTCCAGCAGCTTTCGAACCAGTACAAGCATCATTCCAATTTTTATTTATTTATTTTTGTTGTTGTCTTTGTTTACTTCAAGTTGGGTGGGCTTTTCTTGTGTTAAATGAGCCCATTGTGATGAGCTAATTAGTGTCTCTTCATATTACAATAAAAACCTGATTGCTTTGTTCAGATTAGCGAGTGAGAAGCTGTGGCGGCCCCCTGAGGTGACACGCCGAAGGTCATAACAACCGAGTAGAAATGTGTACGCATTGTTTAGCAATGTGATACAATGTGATACAAGTGAAATTAGTCAGACTTGAGTGACGCATGAGACCACGTGGCTTGGAATGGAGTACACTTTGCATTACTCTTGAATGCAATTTTTTGAGAAAGTCGTCATATTTTTTAGATTTGTATTTTGAATAAATAGGAAACAGTTACACCTAGGGACAATTTACAGTGTTCCATTAGCCTGCCATGCATGTTTTTGGAATGTGGGCGGGACCGTAGTACCCGGACAAAACCCAGGCAGGCACGGGGAGAACATGAAAACTCCACACCGGAAGGCTGTAGCATCTCTGCACTGTGTACATTTTCAAGAAATCTATTTAAGAGGAAAATAATTTTTCCCAAAGTTGTTTATGTAATTAAATTTTTTTTAGGAAAAAACATTTAAAGGAATAAAAAAAAATGATATTTTTCTTTTTTTAACTCAATGCTTGTGGAGGCGTCGTACAGGAAAGTTCCATCGTAGAAAGGGTTCCGTCAGTCGTCATCTGTACCTGTGGGTAACTCAGAAAAAGTTCTACATTTTCAACTATTTATAAAATATTTTTTTCGATAAATTAAGATGGGCAATATTTTTTTTGAGGGTAAAAGTCCTTTTGATCAAAGGTGTTATATCAAAAGTTGCTGAGATGAAAACCTTGGCAATTTAAGCCCTACATTTTAAGACATAATTAGCCCATTCTTTTTCCCAATAAGATCAAACATACAGCTGATTTGTGATCACGAGAAAAGAGAAAAAAAACCCACCGTATTTGCTTGTCATGCAAATAAATCCTTTAAACAAAAATGCAATCCCACTCATTCACTTTCAAGGTTTCAGGCCGAGCAGAGTAGGTAGCCCCAAGACAAGAGTGACTTTGGCAAGGAAAGCGGAAGAGTTTTTAATGCATTCGTCATTGCCTCATCTTGGTTGTGATGGCATCAGCCGGTTGTCCTTCAGTTCAGCGGATGCACCATTTGATTCCTTGTACCTTGAAATGAAAGGCCGACAGGAATGAGGGACAGCATAATAAACGTACCACTTCACTGCCAGAGCACTTTGTTGGCTTCTGTTGTCGTCAGCCTTTGAAGCAATCCAATTTTTATAATTATTATTATTATTATTATTATTATTATTCTCCTGCAGACAGTGTTTTGTCCAAACAAATGTTGGGCCCACACTGAAATGAAAGAATATCACATTAGTCAGATTAGCCTTAATATTTTGTGACTTTTTATCCCACAGAAAAAGCTTCTTTTTTGTTGTTGTTTTTGAGGGATAATAACATTTCAGAAACATGAACTTTTTAGGAAAATATTTGTTTTTTTTTTGAGGAAAAAGTTGTATTTTTTAGGAAAAGTATGTTTTCACAGAAGTCCCATTTCCCAGAAAAAAAGTACTTTTTAATGCATAGTTTTAAAAAGTCTTATTTTAGTGAGGAAAAAATACATTCACGAAAAAAACGCACACCTTTACAAGAAGGCCTATACGATGATCAATTGAGGAAAACTATTTTATTTTTGCAAAAATAAAAACATGAATTCCACCTCTTCCTGTTTTGAACTTCACGAGTGTGTTTTGCCTTAATTTTTTTTTTTTTTTTTTTTAAACGAGTGATAGCAAAGGCGAAAAACCACATGGACTCATACCTTGTATCAAAGCACATGACAAGGGATTTCTTTGGGCCATAATTCTGTCACTATGTTCTTACATGATTTCATATTATTCCGCAAATCAGTTGTCGATGCGCCACCGTCTTGCATTTCGCAAAGACCAAAAGATGTGGACTCAAGCCAAAGGCTTTTAATTCAAATACAGACCTACAGTTTTTCTCTATAGGAAAATCATACAAACACAAATGTGACATATCTAAGTAACACAACTGTGTGTCTCTGCCCATGTGTAGCATGCAATGACCTGCTGACTTCAGGCCCAGACGGGACGCCCAATACGGTGGTCCACGTAGCTGTGGCGGACCCTCATAAGGATCGCCTGCTCTCCCACGCCTGCACGGAGATAGTTGAGGTAACTGCTCTTTTTTGTTTGCGTTTTCCAATTCCAGCCAGTAGTGCTACACAACACGTGGAAGTTGAAATGACCAGTAGCAACTAGAACAGGACAGGATAGGACAGACACATTGAGCCAGGCAGCGTTACACCTTAGTAATTAGTAGTAAATAAGTCAGGACAGGACAAGACAGGAGAATTGAGGGAGTGTTATTGGTATGTGGCAGGAGTGGTTATGCACACGGGCTGAACAATTTTGAAAAATAATCAAACTGCCCCCCCCCCCCCCAAATATAATGATTGCCGTTTAATATTCAAACATTTTTGTTTTCTAACAAAAACAAGCAATAAATGAAACTGTATTACAATAAACCTCATTTATAATGCCTAATGATGGGTCTTGTAGGTTAGACGTACACTAAAATAAATGTCCACACCACTATTCCAATTTGGAGTCTTCACGAATTGAAAATTGCATTCTGCCCACATTGTGATGTCAATTCAAATTCAATTCATTGTTCATCCCTCCTATGCACTGCTTCTTTCCATACCGGTGAGCTTGACCGCGTGTCTCCACTGGGTAGCAGCTGGCCCACTTGAGACACACACACACACACACACACACACACACACACACACACACACAAAATTGACTCAGACTGGAGTTATGTTCCCGCTAATCCACTAAAACAACCATCTCATTCAAAGCTGCGTTACGGCTGTCCCCCCACCCACTGACACACTCCTGTCAAGGAATTGTGTGTGTGTGTGTGTGTGTGTGTGTGTGTGTGCTGGAAAGACAGGATGTGGTAGGATACTGAGTGCTCACGCTACAGACACTCTTCTCAGTGCCATTTGGACTTCATGGCTGCGAGTGTGGACTCGCAGACAGTATGGACTGTTTTGGATTTCCAGGCAGGGTAGGTCCACTCATCCTTTCAATCAAATGCTCAGACGCGTGTTTTTATTAGCGACTGAACTCTGAGGCAACACTCAAGTGTTCAGTTCCTTGAAGAAGTCGACTGTGATTGAAATGCTGTTAGGATGAGCAGAGATTGTTTGTTTGGTCTAAACACACCTTGTCTGAGAATTGCACTACAGCATTCGGGATAGGGAGAGTCGTGCACCGTTTTTCTTTACTTCCAATTTGGGGCACTGGTGGACCTCCAACAGGCGCCATCATAAAAACTTTATTACTCTACTGATAATTCTGGACTGGCATCCAAAGATAAAAGTCATACAATTGTAAACATAAGTTCACTGCTGTGTAATTGTAAAACTCGAATTATGATTGCATTTGAAACAAAGTCCAATGAATCATCCCATACAATTGTAGTCCTGCTTGTGATTGCCAAATATATTTTGATGCGTGTAGTTCATAATCGTTTCGAATGATTTTACCGTTATGTCTATTTGCCGTCCTGTTCCTGCCGACAATTTTTATAACTGGTAAAGTAATCCGGGACCGAGCCCTGCCACGAAACCATGAAAATATTTATTACCTACTTTAATATCTCAAACCGAAAAATGCCCCAAACACTTTCATCAAGCTCTTCTTACCACCTTACCATTCAAAATGTCGAACAACCCGAGCAAAAATTGGCTCCTCCCTGACATACAAAGCTTGTCTCTGTCGAGATGGATCACTTCAACCTACTTCCTTGACATCAATTCCTTGGCAGAGCCCCACGAAGTCCGCCGAGCAACAAGTGCCCACACTAATTATTTTCCACATAAGACCCTATTCCCCCCC